>NW_027514509.1:0-600000 GCF_048772815.1 Callospermophilus lateralis | reverse complement strand
AGACGACATCAGGTGTCATCCCTGGAACCCCGCTTGAAAGGACCATACCATGTGCTACTTATAACACCTACAGCGGTAAAGGTAGACAGAATCATTTCCTGGATCCATACCTCTCATCTCAAGCCTGCGGCCTGTTGAGACTCTGGCTGGAAACTGGAAAAGACTGGTAACCCTTTCAAATTGTGTATTCCTCATATTATTGCTAACTATAAACTCTGTTTGCTCAACCATGTAATTTCTTTTCTCCAATCTCAAATTGGACAAGTTAAACTTATGTTAATACCCCACTAGCAGACATAAAATGTGACACCCCCCAATGATCACTTTTATGACTAAAAGTAGCCAGAAGAAGAAGTGGGGAATGAAAGGTTAATAAAATAGGCACTTGTCACTTCCTGTTTTTCTGTACGCTTAACAAAACACTGTTGAAATCTTGAGAAATGTTTGCTAATCTTGTTCCCAGAATGTGCTGTCCCCAACGGCCAAACTACAGAATGCACTCCCTCACCCGGTTGCGCGCAAACTGCCCACTCGCCCTGATCCATTAATAAAATTCCCTCCCTGCCCTCTTCAAGGAAAGTATATAAGCTCTGCTTAAGCTGTTCTCAGCGCTCTCTGCTCTATTCAAGTGAGGTATGAGCACCAGCACGCTGGACCCCCAATAAACCCTTTGCTGTTGCATGAGATAGATTCTGGGTGGTCTCTTCCTCCGACGCTCACCTGACATTTACTTGGATGATTGAATGTAGAAAAGAACATCCATTCAAAACGGGATAGTCAGTAAGATTAGGAATATAGTTGGTAGGTTTAGGAAGAAGAGTGAATATTGGATTTGGAAAAAAAGTCCTTTAGCAATAGGGTTTCATATAGAGAGTGAATGTAAATGTCAGCACATGTGAAGAGTCAGTCACAATGATGAACTGGAGAAAACATGTAGGAAAGCAGATATCAATAGAGACATTATGAAATCAGGCAAAGCATAAAGTTAGTGATAGGATTACACATTCAACAGGGTTGACTTTAATTATATAATCTTAGGAAAAAAGAAATATGTAGTCATCAATAGGATTGACATTTGAGAGCATTAGGCAAGTGGACATGGATGATTTTAGTAATGCAGGTTCACTTTCCATTTAGGTTTTGGTACAATCATAAGTGTGACCTTTGCATTTTGTGTTCAGAATATTACTGTGATACAATGTATATGTAGATCAGGTGACATGAGTATTTCTCGTAACCATTTCTGGGAGCAATATTTTGAAGACGTATAAATTAGTATTGGGGGTACAAAAAGTTGTACCCTGTGTCTATGAATATAGAGGTTTCCTGGCCTAAAGACATTTTGAGAAACTGCCTCTGAGGCTGGGCACTTGAAATATATGTTGTTGTCAGTAGCTTTAGCTTACTTTGTAGTGAGACCATCAAAGCTAGATATGCATCTATGTGACCTGAAGGACATGTGTTCTTATTTTCCAATGAACATGGTGCAGCAGTGATGAATTCTCTTTTTGTAGGTAAACAATGGCCATTGGGGCTAAGCCTCTCCCCGTGTGGACTGTGAAGCCCTTTGGTCATACTCCACTTTTAATGGTCTTTCTTGCTGCTACAATGGAGTTTGGTATTGGCTTCACAAAATACAAGGAGTTCAAATGGGTCGCAGTGCTGCACGGCATTCTGTCACATGTGGTTGGTCAGTGTCTGCTGGAGAACGCACCAACCAGGCTTCTATCCCACATAGCTTGCGCCCTTGTCCATAGCAACCTGATTCTGAACATTGCCCAGAAACGTCTCCATATACCAAGATGCCTTTTTATATAATTGTCTGCTGGCTGCACCATGTCAGTCACAGGACATTTGGAAGCCAATGGCAGATCTCCATGGCCACAGCACAGATGTATTATCACACACTTGCTAACCACTACTCTAGGCTCACTACTCAGAAGGCTCCAAATTACTGGCATCTCTGTTCTACAGCATTTTCATGAAACCCAGTCAATCAAGGCAGTGTCTGGTATACTCCTGATCAGCAATAGGACATGGAAATGTTTTCCAGTGCCACCTGGTCAAGGGAATGTCCAAAATTTCATGGTATTTATCTCGCCATTTTTCAAGGATGAATTTGGAGCCACTGTGAGTTTCCCATTCATCCAGGAACCATAAAATTTTGAGGAAGCTCATTTGAATGAAACCTCTGGAGAACTCTCACAGGCAAGGCTTCCCAAAGAGGGGGCAAAAGGTCACATGAAGCCAGGCCCATTGAGGTCTACAATGTGAGATCCATGTGTGTTTTGTCTCTTAATTATGGCTGCCAACTCTTTAAAAATAAAATCATGTAATATTCTGGATGAGATTCCCATGGTGATGTGGGAAGCCATCCTGGGCCTAGAACTCAGTTTCCTAGGGCGACTCTCATACGTAGCCTCCTAAAATCCCAACATGACTTCATGGCAATACTTCTCTGAGTTCGGTTCCAGAACTCAGTCTTATGGGGAGTCACACCAGTGTTCAAGCCCAGGTGGACCCAGTCATCTCTTCCAACCACCAACAAATGACCACAATTAAAACCAAAACCCTCTAAAATGGCCTTCAGCTTCTTCCATATAGACACTCAACATAAATTATATAACTGGTTCCAACTTTAAATAATGGATTGAATTGTTATCTGAAAATATACAGGAAATCTTATATTGATATACAATCATTCATTCCAACCAGTTATACATCTAATGGTAATTTTAGGGTTATGGTCTATCATGAAGAGTGTGGGAGTTTTGCTTCAAATTTTTATGGAAATCGAAAATAATGTGTTTGGAAAGAAGTCTCATGATAAGAACAGTCAAGAAACCTGGAGGAATACATGTGTTCTGAAGCAGGAAATGATTGAAAGTGAAACAAATGCCTATTAATTTGTGAACCTGTGGATGAAATATATATCCTATGGTGTGCATAAACTGAAGAAATAATAATGTACCAGTGTTAAATAAAATGAACTTCAAAATACACATCATGTCCCATAGGAATCTATTTGCATTGATGTTAAACTGGGTCAGCTACTGTAGAAATATTAGGATTTTATGCACCATTCACTGAAGTTACTTTTCAGTACTAGAAAACAAATATGTATTTCAGGTGGATGTATATTTCTGAGAATAATCTTGTGAAAAGTTGATTTTGAATCCACATACATGAACATGAATGAATTTAGGTAGTGTATATAGGACACATATATTTTATATTTTGAAAAATTTGGAGAGTATATATATATATATATATATATATATATATATATATATATACACACACACACACAAAACACAAACACAGACAATAAAACGTAGCAATATATATGCCAATCGAAATTCTTCATGAAATATATATCATCCACTGATGCAAAAATATTTATTTTACTTAACATGGATTTATGTATAATGTTTTTCTACTAGGAGGCTCCCCCATACGTTGAATTTTCAGTTCCAACAGCGTTTAGGAGAAGTGATCTCTTCTCACAATTTGAATCTGCTAAGTCAGCCACCTCACAAGAATATACGTGTGATACCATGTAGGATTCTATATGTGCATATAAAATACATGTGGTGAATAGGCTACAGAGAAAGGGAGCCAGGTATTCACATATTTTTTAACTTTAAAAACACATGGAGAATTATTTCAATTAAAAATTAGCTAGATTTATAACACCTACCCTATATCATGCAAAAGGCAACTCCAACTATACACCATGCCTCCTCTGAACTGCTTGTATTTCTATTCTATTTGGGTTATTTTCCTCCATCATATTAGTATTAGTAGTCATAGTCTAGTAGGATATGGGTTAGTGCCAGGGGTCCCGGCCGGCAGGACACATCAACTTGGGCATCGAACATAGTTGGGGAGGAATGAAGGGACAAGAGACAGGAGAGATGACAGCCAGACAGGAGTTCTGATCAAGCTGCAAACTTTTATTGTTCTCACAGGGTGTTTATATGCTGCCGATGGGAAAACTCTCTTATCGGCAGTTGCTGGATGTCTTCACAGGGTTAGATAACCTCAGGATATTTCAGGAAGACAGATGGCGACAGGATGTCTCAGGGAGATAGATGGTTGTGGGATATCTCCCAGGCAGGATGTCTCCCAGGGGGCTGTTTCTTGTAAGTGTCAAGCTATTCTTTGAAGGAGAACTTCCTTCTAGGCCCTGACATCTCCCCCTTTCTTATATAAAATATTTGACATACCTTACAGGGCCATGTTTTTAGGGGGGGTTAGAAGCTCTGTTTGTCTAGGAGGCCTTAGAATATCTCCTGATCCGAGCAAGCATCTTTACTAGCAGATTTCGTGGTGGCCTTGGCATGTTTTTGGAGGAGATGGCCTTGAAGGGGAAGCATGCCAACCGCCATGCACCAGAGCGTGTCACTCAGAGGTCTTGTGTTTGGGGATCCGTGGATCCATCCTTTTGCAGTCCTTCCTGCACCCTCCGATATTATGGCCTAACGTCCTCACTCCATGGGTGCGTCTTCCCCCAAGCCGAAGGGCCCATGGAGACGAACCCTTTTGGCAAGGGCAGAAGATGGTTTGTAAGAGCTTTTACTTATAGTTTTATGTAAGAAAGAGAGATCTGTGGGGATGTAAACTTAAGAAATAAGCCTGTGAGAAGGATAGAACATCCTTTTAAAAGTTGACAGCGTGGTCTTCCATCTCCAGATGATGATAGTGGATCTGTATGGGCTTAGAGGCCACAATATTAATGTGTTCTTTAATAAATTGTACCACACTGTTTATAATGCAGGGTCCTATGGTCACCATTAAACGTAAACCCAACAAAGGGCCTAATAGGGGAAGAAGGTAGGGTAGAAATCCATTAAGCTTAGTCCAGAAGGGATTTTCAAATAGTTCTCTTCATCTCTTTTCTAGATCTTCTTGAAGCTGCTTAAATTTAGTGCATACTATGACTGATTTATTGGCATAAAAGCAGCATCGTTCCCCTAAGGCCAATCAAATATCTCCCTGGTTAGCAGTCAGCAAATCTAAGCCTCGTCTGTTTTGAAGGAACACTTTTGCCAGGAAGTCTATTTGGTCCTACAAATCTTTAATGGTTTCTGATAGAGTTTGTACATCATTTTAAGTTGTTGAGACATGCGATGGTAAGGGTGTATAGCCGTGCCAAAGCCAGTGTACCTGTGCCCACAGCAGCTGTTATTCCAAGACTGGCAATAAGTGGTAAGGCCTGTATCACCCGCCTCTGTCTTTTGACTAAGGTGTCTAGGCTAGAGGTTCGTCTCCTGGGACAATAGTTATATCAGGGAGTAATAAGGCAAGAACACAGTCACTGGTCCAATTCGCTGGAAGCCTGGGGAAGGCCACATTTCCTCCACACATAACAACTGTGCCATTGGGGGGACAAAGAGATGGGATGGGTGAGGAATAATTTTGTACTGTTGAGCAATTTCCAAAGGAAGTAATTCCAAAACCCATATCATAGGTATTATTCTGCATCGCACCTAAAAGACATAATGTAAAAGTGCCTATAGGCTATTTTTTAAAGGGAAATCCGGGTTGGCATGTATTATCATTGTCCATAGTAAAATTAATAGGAACTGCCATAGGAATGCTTGCCCCTGTTGTCATGCAGAGCCAGCAATTACCAGCAAGGGTGGGGTTGGAATTACTAAGGAAGGAGAAGGTAGTTTGCAAAATATCTAATGTATTGGTATCTAAACCTGGGAACTGGGATTTCGGCTACATTAAGGGATGATATGTGAGCTCAGGGATTTGGGGTTTCAAAAGTTTGATTATCTGAGGATGCTTGACAGAATAAGTGGGTCCTCTACCATCAGAGACCCCTGTAGGGGCCTTAATGGGCCAGTCGGAAGGTTTTCCGACAGTGCCTTGACACCCAGCTTACTGTAGCTTGGTGTATTTGCCTTCTCCTCCCCGGTCAAAGAGAATGGGGGTATAATGAATAGCGGTCCCCCCTGCTTCATGAGTTTTAATTAGGGAGGCTTCAAAAAATCATTTTCCCTGCTTGTTAACACAAATTGAGGCCGACACATAACAAGAGACATGCATCGCCTGGGTATGCGTACGGGTTGCAGAACAATTTTGGAGAGCTTTACTTGTACTAGGGGGAATAATCTTTGGCTTGTTAACACATACCCATTTAGGCTGATGAACTCCTCTGAGTTTATGGTCAACCTCGGCACGGAGGTAAGCCACCTTAGTCATGCAGTCAGCAGTATGGGTCCAACTAGTGGAAGCCTGAGTCCAAGATCCTCCCTTGCATTCACGGGGGCGGGGGGGCAAAAAGGTACTCCATGATGTTGGAAGGTGGAGGGCCAAGGCCTCCGTGCACAAACCTGTTCAGCATAAGTTCCTTAAGCAGGATCCTCACACAGATTGTTGGATGGATCCGAAAAAGAGGAAAAATTGTACTCATGGGGAGGGCCTCTGTCCCCGGTTTGAGGTAAGTCATTAACCTGTTTAACCAGGTGTTCTGGTAACCATCTTGGGGCTGCTAGCTCTTGGTCCAAAACACAAGCTGAGCCTCGTTCCCAGATGAGGACAGGATCTGGGCGTTTCCATTTATTTGTAAGGGGATTTCGCCACATAACAGGTGGGTGATCAGAATGGGAAAAGGGATGCCAGTGTCTGTCTGCAGCCGAAAGGCCTTCACTGTCTAGGGTAAGAAAAAAAAAGGGCAAATAATGCATGGTTAAGGCAATGCCTGTGAGTGGTAAATACAAGGGCGGAAGCCTTAAGGCGGGATAGCCAAGTCTTTAAGGTAAGGTGGAATGTTCCACAATGCCTCGGCCCTGAGGTTTGTATTGAATTCCAGTAGTATGACAAAATTGCAAGGTAGCACAAAACTGTTTAAAATTGGCATTGGTATATGGAGGACAATTATCTGTTTTAATATGTATTGGTTTACCCATTATGGAAAAGGCTGAAACAAGATGAGAAAGGACATCTTTGGTAGCCTCTCCAGAATGTGGTGATGCAAAAATAAAGCTGCTGAAGGTATCGATAGAAACATGTATATATTTGGTTTATCCAAATTCAGGAAAATGAGTAACATCCATTTGCCAAACCTGATTTGGCAGTAATCCTCAGGGGTTAACTCCCAAGTGTTGAATCGGGAGAGAGAGAGCGCAAGCAGGGCATTCTTTTACTATTTCTCGTGCCTGTTGCCTGGTAATTTTACAAAGTAATCAAAGGCTCTGGGAATTTAGTTGGTGAAGATTGTTTAGCTCCATGGCCTTTTGAATGGAGCCACCAAAAATTGGAAAGATGGTAGAAGTTGCTGCATCAGCTTAAGCATTACCTGTGTTAGAGGACCGGAAAGATCAGAGTGTGCCCTGATGTGTCCTAAGAAAAATGGGTGTTGTTTGGCCTGAATTAGCTGCTGAAGCTGGTGAAACAGAAAGGCCGCATTGGAAGAAGCTTTAATGGCGGGTGAAATCTCCAGCAGGGGCACAGAATGAGCAATGTAGGCACTGTCTGTATGAATATTAACAGGATTATCACAAAATGTTATAAAAACTTGTGTTATGACAAACAATTCCACAAACTGTGCTTAATGATAGACAGTATCAAAGGTGGTAGGCTGGTTATTTACAACAAAGACCGCACAGCCATTACTGGAACCCTCTGTAAAGACAGTAAGGGCTTGAGGACTGGGAGCCTTTTGAGTAATTTTGGGAAAAATGAATGGATGTATCTGGACAAAATGTAAAAGGGTGTCATTGGGGACATGGTTATCAATTGTTCCCAAATGGCCTGATTGGGCAATACCCCATTCATCCCCTCTCTGTAGTAAAAATTGGGTTTGGTGATTAGTATATGGAATTAAAATATTATCAGGGTCTTTGCCAAAATGTTGTCGAGAAAGCAAACGACCTTTAATAATAATAGAAGCTACCTGAGCAAGATAAACGGTAATAAACTTGGAGGATGTGGTGGATAAATGGACCCAAAGCAAGGGGAAGCCTTTATTTTTAAAATATGGATATCCTGTCAAAATTTTTCTGAGGGTATATGAGGAGCGTGTAAAAGAACCAGAACCAGAAAAAGGTTATAAGAAATTTGTGTAACAAACTGTTTGGCAATGGCTTCTGTGACTTGGTTTAATGCCTGTCATGCCTCGGGAGTAAGCTTTTGAGGGGAAGAGGGGTAGGAATCACCTCTCAAAATATCATTAAGGGGCAAAAGTACACAAGTGGGTAATTTTAAATATGTTCTTAGCCATTGAATATCTCCCAGGAATTTTTGAGAATCATTAAGGGTGTGAAGATGGTCCACACGTAGTTGTATTTTAGGAATTTGGATCTGATTATCTTGAAGTTTAAGGCCCAAATAGGTATAAGGGTCCTGTGTTTAAACCTTATCAGGAGCTATCTGTAGTCTCAAGGTAGTGAGTGTTTTCTAAAGGTCCAAGTAACAATTATAAAGGTCATGGTAATTAGGTGCAGCAATTAAAGAATCATCCATATTATGTAAAACATAAAATTGTGGTCATCACTCTCTCACAGGGTCTACTGCTTGAACAGCTTATTTTTAGCAAAGACTAGAGCTGTTGGCCATACCTTGGGGAAGAACCTTCCATTGAAATCTCTGCATAGGGCCGTGGAAATTAATGCAAGGGAGACTAAAGGCAAAATAGGGTCTATCCTCGGGATGTAAAGGAATGGTAAAAAAGCAAACTTTTAAGTCATTAACCATTTTACAATAGTTTTTGGGAATAGCCACTGGTGTGGAAATTCCAGGCAGTAGTGCTCCCATCAGGCACATAACTTTATTAATGGCACACAAATATTGTAAAAGACGCCACTTGCCTGATTTTTTCTTGATAACAATAGGAGTATTCCATGGTGAGGTTGAGGGCTCTACATGGCCGGCTGCCAGCTGTTCCTGCACTAACATGGAGGAAGCCTCCAATTTTTCTGGGGGGTAAGGGGCCACTGATCCACCCACACAAGAGTCTGAGTCTCCAAAATAATTTTATCTGCATGGGGTACAGGAGGGTCAGGAACCGACACTAAAAATCAGAATACCCAAGTCCATATGTATTTGTTTTTTTTTATGGGTTTTATAGTCCCCACCAGTCCTTGTCTCAGTCTCACAAGGCATGTACCAGGGACAAAATTCATACAAAGCATTTGATGAGTCACCATGGAATTGGGACTGGCAAGAATAACTTTTATTTGACTCAAAATATCTCGGCCCCATAGGTTAACAGGGAGGTCAGGAACAAAGAAAAGAGTGACAGTCACCTTATTACCCTCTTTATCAGTCCAGCTAAAAGCCCTAGAAATGACATGGAAATTTTTTGACTCTTAACCCTTTTAGATCATTCAAGGATGGGGTGATGGGCCAACCTGATGGCCAGTATTTGTGAGAAATAATTGTGGCATCAGCTCCAGTATCTAGAATTCCTTGGAATTCCTTTCCTTCAATAAGTAAGGTAAGGGTGGGTCTATTGTGAGAAATGGGCTGAACCCAATATACATCAGAGGAGCCGAGGGAGGCTGTCCCCCGTTGTAGGTTTGGGCAGTGGAAGTGCCTCCTGAATCCAAGGGAAGGAATGTTAATTGTGCAAGTCTTGTTCCTGCTGGGATGGCCGGAACTCCATTAATAGCTGTTGCCAGTATTTTTATTTCTCCAGTGAAATCATTATCATTAATGCCAGGGAAGACCAGAACACCATTTAACGTAGCAGAGGCTCTTCCAAGAATAAGGGCACTCGTATGAGATGAAGGGGGACCCATAATTCTAGGGGGTATTATCTGGTGCCCTTGCATTGAGTCTAATATTTTATCGGTGGTAGCACAGAGGTCCAATCCTGCGCTGCCTGGGGTGGCTAGTTGGAGGGAGGCAATTGTGGGGAAGAATTTTGTGGTAGGTTTGGAGTTTGGGAGGGAACAAACCTTATTGCCCCTGGTTTTGTCCTGCGGGAGGTCGTGGCCAGGGGCTGGCCCCGCAGGGAGTTTCCTGAGAAGCAGGAAGAAATAGACTGTCTGAGGCCATTTGTCTTAGATCTACACTTACTGGCCCAGTGATGACATTTACCACATCTAGAACAAAGGGTAGCTGGGGGCAATTTAGCCCCAGTTTGAGGAGACGATATTCCTAGGCTTTGTTTGCCTTTCGGACACTTGCGTGCAAAATTGCCAGGTTGTTTACAAGTAAAGCAAGTACATGAGCCAGGATTGTGAAAGGCCTTGGTAAAGGGGGCACGTTGGGCGAGACCCATGGCATGGGCTGCACCCACCCCTGCACAGAGTCTAATAAAGTCAGAAAGTTTCCCTTTTTCCTTATGTGTTCGAAGAACATCCTGACATGCCGGGTTGGCGTTTTCAAAGGCAAGATGTTTTACAAAAGTTCTTTCGCTTTCGCTTGGTCCAAGCAAGCAATCTGCAGCTAGGTTAAGCCGGGGAACAAAGTTTCTATAAGGGTCGTTGGGTCCTTGTCAAATTTTTGCCAAAGAAGTGGTAGCCGAGCCCGTTTGAGGGAGGCATCTCCAAGCATGTAAGCCAGCCATCTGAATCTGCGCCAAAAGTCCAGCAGGGAAACGTGCCTATTTAGTTTTAGTGTCAAATGGCTCATAGCCCACTAGCTTAACATAAGTTCAGGATTTATAGGAGGCCTTAGTTAATTTTTTTTGAGCAGTTTCCTGACAGTGCTCCTTGAAATCTGCATTCCATAACAGGAAATCTCCGGCACTGAGGGTAGCTTGGTCTAAAAATTTCCAATCATTGGGAGTAAGCCATTGTGCGCTGTGGCTTTCTAATAAAGTCAACGTGTAGGGCACAGTGGGGCCATTGTAAGCACAAGTCTTTTTATGTTTTTCAAGAAAACGCAGGCTTAATTTTTTGTAGACACTCTGGGTTCCTTCCTGCCTAGGGGTGAACTCTTCATCCTCTGAGTCCTGATCTCCTTGATCCATTTCCCCCGCTTCCTCCTCTTGATCCTCCTCTAAATCTTTGACCTCAGCCTTTGCAGGCATATCTATCTGACTGTGGGTGACTGGGAAGGTGAGAACAGGCTGATGGAGTGGCTTAGCCTTTGTATTAGACCACCGTGGGCCAGCTTTCATTGACTCCATGCCTAAGGCTAATGAACAGAGCTCAGAGTCAAGGGATCTTAATTCTTTTAAAAGTTTGATCTGTTCCCGTCTATGTTGGAGAGACTCTCACAAGGGAGCCAGGCTAGGCAAGGGAAGTGGGGAAAAAAATATCTGGGTGGCATTTTGCTCCTGAAGGGCTGGAGCACAAAAGGCAGGAGGGATATAGGAGGTAGGTAGATGTGTAAGTCCTATAGGCTGTGGCAGGGTCCTGAGAGGTGGCGCATCTTCTGAATGGTAGCTTGCTGCTTCCTTCTCCAAGGTAGCCTCCGTCCCAGGGGTCAATGTGTCTCTGGGATTTAAAACTCGATAAAGGCGTCTGGTAACCATTAGAGCCTTATTCATTAGGGTAGTATTTTGAGGGGGACCAGGAAGGTTCCCAGGGTCCTGGGGAGACTGAGAAGAGTCAATGTCTATACTAACTGATGGGCATGCCTTGGGGAGACGAGAGGTGTTTTGCATAGTCTCTTCTCCAATCCTGACAAGTTGTAAGGTACCATTGTCAAAGGGTGAACTTTTAAGAATTTCATTAATTAAGTTCCAGTAAGAAAATGTGGGAACTGGCACTTTTTCTGGGCCAAAGGTTTAATAATAATGTTTTAAACAGTCTCTTACTCTAAGCCATATTTTACCATCAATGGTCACTTCAAGGTGAAACCATGGACACAATTCTCCTATGTATTAGAAAAAAAAATTTAAGTCCTTTTTCTTAACGCACACCCCCATGTCTTGAAGGACTCCTTGAGGCCTGACAAAAACAAATCATGTGGCGAAACTGCTTGTCCCATGGTGGGTCACTCACCGTGCGTCATCCCCACTCTCCTCCTGGAACTGTCTCTTGGTAGTGTCTGCTGAGGCAATCGCAAGCTCCACTTGATGAAGTCTTCCAGGAGGACGGGGTTCCCAATGAGTCAAAGGCTCGAGCCCCAGTCAGTGGGTGCCAGTAGTCCCTGCTGGAAAGACACATCAACAGGGGCAGCGAACCTAGATGCGGAGGAATGAAGGGACAAGAGACACGAGAGATGACAGCATGACAGGAGTTCTGATCAAGCTGCAAACTTTTATTTTTCACACAGGGGCATTTATATGCTGGAGATGGGAAAGCTCTCTTATCCGAAGTTTCTGGATGTCTTCACAAGGTGAGATAAACTCAGGATGTTTCAGGAAGACAGATGGCAACAGGATGTCTCAGGGACACAGTTGGCTACAGGATGTCTCCCAGACAGGATGTCTCCATGGGGGCTGTTTCTTGTAAGTGTCAGGCTATTCTTTAAGGTGAATTCCTTCTACCCCTGACAGTCAGGGATTCAGTATTTCGAATGGAAAATTGGAAAAAGAATCCAATGTGTATTCAAAACAATGCCTTAACATTACCTTCATCCCAAGTAAGACACAATTAGAGGAGAAGAGTTAGAAAATCTGTGAATACACATCTGGAATAGAAAATGCTCAGGAGTTCACAACCTTGGATGTGGTATAGGAGTTTCCAAAAGTAAGGGACAGGGTAAAAACTCCACAAACATGGAGCTCTGCTGGCCTAAAGATTTCTTGAGAAACTTCATCTGAGGTTGTTTTTAGGAGCTTTAGCTTCCTTTGTAATGAGACGATCAAAGCTGGGTCAGAATCTATGTGACCTAGAGGACATTGTTTCTTATTTTCCAATGAACATGAGGCAGCAGTGCTGAATTCTCTCTTTGTAGGTAAACTGTGGCCACTGGTGGCTAAGTGTCTCCCAGGGTGGAATGTGAAGTCATTGGTCATCCTCCAATTTTTGTGGTGTTTCTTGCAGCTGCTCTGGGAGTTTGATATTTGCTTCACGAAATACAAGAAGTTCAACTGGGACACAGTGATGGAGGGAGTTCTGTCACGTGTGGTGGGTAAGGGTCTGCAGGAGAATGCACCAACAAGGCTTCTATCCCACATAGCATGCCCCCTTGACCATAGCAATCTGATTGTAAACATTGCCCTGAATCCTCTCCATATAACAAGATGCCTTTACATACAAGGGTCTGTGGCTTGTAGCATGTCAGTCACAAACCATTTGGAAGCGAAGGGCAGATGCAGATGACCCGACCACAGATGTTTTAACACACACCTGCACACCACTGCTCTAGGCCGACTACTCAGCAGGCTCCAAATTACTGGCATCTCTGTTCTACACCATTTTCATGAAATCCAGTCAATCAAGGCACTGTCTGGAACACTGATGGTCATCAATAGGACATCCAAAGGTTCTCCATGGCCACCTGGTCATGGGAATGTCAAAAATTTAAAGGTGTTTATCTAGCCATTTTTCAAGGGTGAACTTGGAGGTACTGTGGGTTTCAATTTATTCAGGAACGTTTAAATGGAGAGGAAGCTCATTTCAATGAAAGCTCTGGAGAACTATCACACGCAAGGCTTCCCAAAGACAGGCCAAAAGGTCCCATGAAGCCAGACCTACTGAGGTCTAAAATTTGAGGTCCATGTGTGTTTTGACTTGCAACTATGGCTGCCAAGTCTTTAAGAATAAAATCATGTGATATCCTTCCCGGGATTCCCAGTGCTCTGTGGAAAGCCAACCTGGGCCCAGATCTCACTTTCCAAGGGCGACTCTCATGTGTGGCCTCCTAAAATCCCAACACAATACAAGGCAATACTTCTTTGAGGTAAGTTCCAGAACTCAGTCTCTAAGGAGAATCACACCAGTGTTCAAGCCCAGGTGGACCCAGTCATCTATTCCAAGCGCCACACAAATGACCGCAATTAAAGTCAAGACACTCCCACATGGCCCTCATTTTCTTCCATATAGACAATCATCATAACCTCTGGCTGGAGGTTTCCATGAGGGGCACAGCCCAAGACAATGTCCAAAATAAGCTCCCTTGCATCCATTGCCTAAAGTCAGTGTGGCCGGGACATCCTTCCTGTGAACCAGGAGTGTTCAAAGAGGCCAGCCGTTAATATTGCTCTTATTCTCGATTTTGAGGCCTACTGACTGTGGTGTTTAGATTCTTTATGTTAATTGGAGTCATGAGAAAACCCAAGAACCTATGGTCTAGTGTCTGCAGGGCTTTGAAGAACTCATTTGACGCAAAGGATCTGTATTCTCAATGATGGAAGTCAGAAACCTTACAGAGGAAGGTGAGAGACTTCATCCAAAATTACTGCTCTTTTGGCTTTTTGATTTGGATGCACACATGGGATTTTTCTTTAGATCCATCAGGTGCTGAGAATCTAAGCCACAGCCTCACACAGGGCCAAGAGGCTGATTCAGACACATCCCTTTCCAAAGCAAATAAGGAAGAGCCACAGGTAATGTCCATACATTTCCATTTGAAAACTGTTTTCTTCAGGCTTCAAAAAGGCGTAGCCTGAGGCAAAGACCTTCCTGACATTCAGGGCAACAGAAGGATATGTAAGCAAAAGGCCCAAAGCGGGGTTTCTCCACTGAGACTTTCCTGGTCACACTGATATCTGAGTTTTCTGAGATGCTCATCATTTCCTTCAGCTCTCTAGTGCATGGCCGTATCACAGAGCGTGGAGGTGGTACATATCTTGGACACAATACCATGAGTGTATTCTGGAGATTGCCCATAATTCAGGTAGAGAACAGGAACTTAAGAAGATATTAGGTGTTGCCCATCCATTAGGCAAGCCGCAGACCATTCATAAATTGGGCAGAATGAATGCTGGAAAGATTTCTACTAGAAAGGACACATGTATTTATGCATTCTCTTTTCTATTGTCTACAACCATGGACACAGTGGGATACACAGACATAGAAAGACTAGCCTTGTCAAACGACTTACTAAAATCGGTTCACACCAAACCAAACAAACCGACTTTCTTACCTATTCTCAGAACATGAGACAAAACCACAAACAAATACCCACACCCACACCCACACAGACCCCCAAGTACGTCTGTGACAATATGGAGTGTCGTTTGATAGTGGGCCATAATAAATTCCCTCATAATGGGCTGTCCTGTCTCAGATCTAGTCTCTGTGGCAAACTTTGTGAAGCTGTAAGGAGCCAGTGGTGAGCCACTATCTGCTTTCTCAGGAAAGGCCCCTCTTCAGACCTTCCTGGCATTTGGCCATCCTCACATAAGTAGGTACCAAGAAAGACTGACTCTGTCTTTGGTAAATCCGAAAAATTTTGACCACTGGGACTGGGACTGGGACTGGCTCTGGATGCCTGGCTACCTGGATCCCAAGTTCAGAGAATGCCATCACCAAGGAAGTGAGGTGAGGTCACTTCCTTCAGGAACTGAATGAGGTCCCTACCTTGGCAACCACTTTGTCCTAACAGTTGCTTCCAAGGGTCCCATGAGATGGAGGCTGCACCTACTTACTCTGACATTTTCACAAGTTAGAATGGTATACAACCATAGGCACCCAGGAACAGCTCTCCACACAGGCCTGGTTTGCTGCATCTTCTTTACATTAAGAAGAGAGAGGCTGATTCCGACACAACCCTTCATGCTGACCAGGTTGTTTGCCATGGAAGATGACTTTTGCTCTCTGAGGTCCTTAATAGCTGCCTACATCTTCTCCAGGGATCATTTCTTTAATGACCTTTGAGGTTCTCAGCAGGTGAAAGATCCCTTAATTTCTGTCTTGTAAGACCAACTCTGTCCCTGCTCTTCTGTAAAGTTAGATTGAGGGAAGAGTGTATGGTTAGGGTTAATAACATGTTCAATCTGTGTTAGGAACTATTCTGCTGGATGAATAATGTTATTGGGAACCTACAATATTTATAAGAATATGTAGGTGAAATATATGTATGAAAACAGAAATCTAAGATTTGAAGCCCTGAAGGGCATTGGGCCCTTCATTGGGATACTTAGTGTTGACTTACTTTCTGCACAGATGTCTCAGATAAATCCATATACAATGGCATAGGACCTTGTACATTGGATGATTGAATGTGGAAGAGAACATCGAGTCAAAATGGGATAGTAGGTAAGATTAGGAAGATAGTTGGTAGGTTTTGGAAGGAGAGTGAGTATAGGATTTGGAAAAAAAACTTCTTTAGCAATAGGGTTTCTGTTAGAGGGTGAAGGTAAATGTCAGCACATATGAAGATTCAGTCACAACGATGAACTTTGGAAAATATGTAGGAAATCAGATAATAACAGAGACATTACAAAATCAGGGAAAGTATAAAGTGAGTGATAGGATTAGACATTTTGAACAGGGTTGAGTTTGACTATATAATCTTAGGAAGAAACAAATATGTAGTCACCAATGGGATTGACATTTGAGAGTATTAGGCAATGTGGACATGGATGTTTTTAGTAATCCCTGTTCACTTTCCTTTTAGGCTTTGGTACAATCATAAGTGTGACCTTTGCATTTTGTGTCCAGAATATTACTGTGATAAAATGTATATGTAGATCGTGTGACATGAGTATTTCTTCCAGCATTTCTGGGAGCAATATTTTGAAGTCCTATAAATTAGTATTGGTGGTACAAAGAGGTATACACTGTGTCTATGAATATAGAGATAGTGCATGAATAGACCACATTGTGAATAAATAATATAACTGGTCCCACTTTAAATAATAGATTGAATTCATATCTGAAAATATATAAGAAATCTTATATCGATATACCATCATTCATTCCAACCAGCAATAGATCTAATGGTAATATTAGGGTTATGATTTATCACGAAGTGTCTTTGAGTTTTGCTTCAAAAGTGATCATGGAAATCGAAAATAATGTGTTTGGAGAGAAGTCTCATGAAAAGACCCATCAAAAACATGGAGGAACACACGTGTTCTGTAGAGTAAAGTGATTGAAAGTGAACAAAGTGCCTATAAATTTGCAAAGTTTTGGATGAAATATATTTGCTATGATAAGCATAAACTGAAGAAATAGTAATGTACCAGTGTTGAATAAAATAAATGTCTAAATGCACAACATGTTCCATAGGAATCTACTTGCATTGATGTTAAACTGGTTCAGTTACTGTGGAAATATTAGGATTTGTATGCACCATTCACTGAAGATAGTTTTCAGTACTAGGAAACAAATATGTATTTCAGGTGAATGAATAATTTTGAGAATACTCTTGTGAAATTTTGATTATAAATATACATACTTGAATATGAATGAGTTTAGGGAGTGTATAACAAGATATATATTTCATATTTTGAAAAACCTGGAGAGTGTGTATATATATATATATATATATATATATATATATATATATATATATATATATATATATATACACAAACACACAGACATTAAAAATAGCATAATATATCCCAATTGAAATTCACCATGAAATATATGTCATCTACAGATCCAAATATATTTATTTTATTGAATATAGATTTATGTATAATGTTGTTCAACAAGGAAGCTCACTCATAGATTGAATTTTCAGTTCCAACAGCGTTTAGGAGGAGTGATCTCTTACAATTTGTATCTGCCAAGTCAGTCACCTCACAAGAATGTACGTGTGGTATCAGGTAAGATTCTATAATTGCATGTAAAAATATATGTGCTGAATAGGCTACAGAGAAAGGAATGCCTTGACATTACAATCACCGAGACTAAGGCACAATTAGAGGAGAAGAGTTAGAAAATCTGTGAATAAATATCTGGAATGGAATGTGCTCAGGAGTTCACAACCTTGAAGACGGTAGAGGAGATTTCAAAAGTAAGGGACAGGGAAAACAGTCCACAAACATGGAGCTCTGGTTCCCTAAATCCTTCTTGAGAAACTGACTCTGAGTTTGGGCACTTGAAATATATGTTGTTGTCGGGAGATTTAGCTTCCATTGTAGTGAGACAATCAAAGCTGTGTCTGCATCTATGTTACCTGGAGGACATGGTTTCTTATTTTCCACTGAATATGTGGCAGCAGTGCTGAATTCTCTTTTGTAGGTAAACTGTGGCAACTGGGGGATAAGTGTATCCACATGTGGACTGTGAGGCCATTTGGTCATCCTCCACTTTTCGTGGTGTTTTTTGCTGCTGCACTGGGATTTTGGTATTTGCTTCATGATATACAAAGAATTCAACAGTTACCCGGTGCGTGAGTGAGTTCAGTCACTTTTGGTAGGTCAGGGTCTGCAGGAGAATGCACCAACCAGGCTTATATCCCACATGACTTTCCCCCTTGACCATAGCAACCTGATTCTAAACATTGCCCTGAATCCTGTCCATATGACAAGATGCCTTTACATACAAGGGTCTGCTGGCTGCACCATGTCAGTCACAAGCCATTTGGAAGCCAATGGAAGATCCACATGGCCCCACCACAGTTGTTTTATTACACACCTGCCCACCACTGCTGTAGGCCCACTCCTCAGCAGGCTCCAACTTCCTGGTATCTCTGTTCTGAACCATTTTCATGAAAACCAGTCAATCAAAGCACTGTCTTGTAATCTCATGATCAGCCACAGGATATCCAAAGATTCTCCAGTGCCACCTGGTCATGGGAAGTTTCAAAATTTCTTGGTATTTATCTAGCCATTTTTCAAGGTTGAAGTTGGAGGCACTGTGTGTTTCATTTCATTCTGGAACTATTACATGGTTAGGAAGCTCATTTCAATGAAATCTCTGGAGAAGTCTCACAGGCAAGGCTTCCCAAACAGTGGCCAAATGATCACATGAATCCAGGCCCATTAGGATCTACATTGTGACATCCATGTGTGTTTTGACTCTCATATATGGCTGCCAAGTCTTTCAGAATAAAATCATGTGGTAACCTGGCTGAGATTCCCAGTGCTCTGTGAACAGCCACCCTGGGCCTAGATCTCATTTTCCAAGGGTGACTCTCATGTGAATCCTCCTAAAATCCCAACACCATTCATGGCAATACTTCTCTGAGGTGAGGTCCACAACTCAGTCTCTAAGGGGAATCACAACAGAGTTCAAGCCAAGGTGGACCCAGTCATCCCTTCCAACGCCCACACATGACCACAATTAAAACCAAAACACTCCCACATGGCCCTCATCTTCTTCCATATGGACACTCATCATTACCTCTGGCTTGAGGTTTCCATGAGGGGCACAGCCCAAGACAGTGTCCAAAATAACCTCCATTGCCCCTCATTTGCCTAAAGTCAGGGTGGCCTGGACATTCGTCCGGGGAACCAGGAGTGAGCAAATAGGCCTGCTGTTAATATTGCTTTGCTCCATCATTTTGAGGCCTACTGACTGTGAGGTATAGATTCTTTATGTGATTTGGATTCTGGAGAAAACCCAAGCACCTATGGGATAGCCTCTAAAGGGCTTTGAAGAACTCATTTGATCCAAAGGTTCCTATTCTCACTTGAAGGAGGTAAGGAACCTTACAGGGGAAGGCGAGAGACTTCTTCCATAATGACTGCTCTTTTGGCCAATTTAGTTTTGGATGCAAACATGGGATTTTCTTTACATCCATCATGTGCTGAGAATCTAAGCCAAAGCCTAACACAGGACCTAGAGCCTGATTCAGACATATCCCTTTCCAATGCAATTAAGCAAAGAGTCACAGGTGATCCCCATTGATTTCCATTTGAAAACTGTTTTCTTTAGGCTTCCCAAAGGGGTGGCCAGAGGCAAAAAGCTTCCTGACATTGAGGGCAACAGAACAATAGGTACCAAAGCAGTATTTCTCCACTGAGACTTTCCTGATCACACTGATATCTAAGTTTTCTGAGATGCTTGCCATTCCCTTCAGCTATCCAGTACATGGCCATGTCACAGAGCTTGGTGGTGGTACACATCTTGGACACAAAACCATGAGCCTATTCTGGAAAGTGGCCAGAAATCAGAAAGAAAACAGGAACTTAGGAAGATATCAGGGGTTGCCCATTGATAATGCAAGCCACAGTCCATTCATAAATGGGAAGTATGAATCCGGGGAAGCTTTCTACTAGACAGGACACATCCATTGAAGCATTCTCTTTTCTAATGTCTACAACCACGGACACAGTGGGATACACAGACCCAGAAACACTTGCCTTTTCAAACGACTTACTAGAATCAATTAACTCCAAACCAAACAAACTGCCTTTCTTACCTATTCTCAGAACATGAGACAAAACCACAAACCCACATCCACACCCACAAATGCACCTCCTTCCCCCAAGTAGGTCTGTGACTATCCGGAGTGTCCTCTGACTGGTGGGCCATTCTATGTTTCCATGAAATGGCCTGTTCTGTCTCAGATCTGTTCTCCTTGTCCAACTCTGTGATGTTGACAGGAGCCAGCGGTGAGCCACAACCTGGTTTCTCAGGAAAGGGCCCTCTTCAGAGCTTTACTTGCATTTGGCCATCCTCACATCAGTAGGTACCAAGAAAGACTGACTCTGTCCTTGGTAAATCCAAACAAGTGAGATCACTGGGACTGGGACTGGGACTGGCTCTGGGTGCCTGGCTTCCTGGACCACATGTTCAGAGATTTCGAACACCAAGGAAATGACGTGAGGTCACTTCCTTCAGGAACTGAATGAGGTCACTGCCTTGGCAAACACATTGTCCTAATAGTTGCTTCCAAAGGCCCCATTAGATGGAGGCTGCCCCTAGTTCCTGTGACACTTTCACAAGTTAGAATGGTATATCATCCATAGGCACTCCAGAACAGCTCTCCACACTGGCCTGTTTTGGTCCATCTTCTCTACACTAAGAAGAGAGAGGCAGATTCAGACACATCCCTTCATCCTGACCAGGTCGTTGGCCATGGAAGGTGACTCTTACTCTCTCAGGTCTTTCATAGCTGCCTACATCTTCTACAGGCATCATTTCTGCATGGACGTTTGAGGTTCTCAGCAGGTGGAAGATCCCCTAAATTCCTGTATTGTAAGACCAACTCTTTCCCTGCTCTTCTGTAAAGTTAGATTGAGGGAACAGTGTATGGTTAGGGTTAATAACATGTTCGATTTGGGTTAGGAATTGTTCTGCTGTATGAATAATGTTATTGGGAACCTGCGATATTTATAAGACTATAGAGGTGAAATATAAGTATGAAAACAGAAATCTAGGAACGATTGGAAGCCCAGAAGGTCATTGGGCACTTGATTGGTATACATAGCTTTGAATTACATTCTGCACAGATGTTTCAGTTAAATAGATAATCATGGTAATAGGACCTTGTACATTGGATCATTGAATATAGAAGAGAACATCCACTCAAACTGGGATAGTTGGTAGGATAAGGAAGATAGTTGGTAGGTTTCAAAAGAAGACTGAGTAAAGCATTTGGACCAAAAGTTCTTTAGCAATAGGGATTCAGTGAGAGAGTGAATGTCAATGTCAGCACATGTGAAGAGTCATTCACAATGATGAACTGGAGAAAAGGTGTAGGAAAGCATTTATCAATAGAGACATTAGGAAATCAGGCAAAGTTCAAAGTGTGTGATAGGAAAATACATTTTTAACAGGGTTGAGGTTGAATATATAATGTTAGGAAGAAACAAATATGTAGTCACCAATAGCAATGATATTTGAGAGTGTTAGGGAACAAGGACATGGATGATGTTAGTAATACATGGTCACATTCAATTTAGGCTTTGGTACAATCATAAGTGTGACCCTTGTATTTTGTGTCTGGAATATTACTGAGATAAATATATATGTATATCAGGTGAGTAGAAAATTCATGATGAAATATATATCATCTACGGATCCAAAAATATTCATTTTACTTAACATGGATATATAGGTGAAATATAAGTATAAAAACAGAAATCTAAGTAAGATTTGAAGCTCAGAAGTGCATTGGGAAATTGATTGGGATACATAGCATTGAATTACGTTCTGCATACATATCTCAGATAAATCGATAAACAATGGCATATGACATTGTACCTTAGATGATTGAATGTAGAAGAGAACATCTAATCAAAAAGGGATAGTCGATAGAATCAGGAAGATAGTCAGTATGCTTTGGAAGAAGAGTGAGTATAGGATTTGGACCAAAGTTCATTAGCAATAGGGTTCCGGTTAGAGACTGAATGTCAATGTCAGCACATTTGAAGGGTCAGTCACAATGTTGAACTGGGGAAAATATGTAGGAAAGCAGATATCAATAGAGACATTAGGAAATCAGGCAAAGAATAAAGTGAGTAAAAAAAAATAGACATTTTCAACAGTTTTGAGATTGAATATATAATCTTAGGAAGAAACAAATATGTAGTCACCAATAGGATTGACATTTGAGAGCATTAGGCAACCTGGACATGGATGTTTTTAGTAATCCATGTTCAATTCCCTTTTAGGCTTTGGTACAATCATACATGTGACTTTTGCATTTTGTGTCCTGAATATTACTATGATAACATGCATATGTAGAATCAGTTGACATGAGTATTTCTTCCACCATTTCTGGGAGCAATATTTTGAAGACGTATAAATTAGTATTGGGTGTACAAAGAGGTGTACCCTGTGTCTATCAATATAGAGGTAATGCATGAATAGACCATACTGTGACCAAATAATATAACTGGTTCCACTTTAAATAATGGATTGAATGGATACCTTTAACTAAGTAAGAAATCTTATATTGATATACAATCATTCTTTCCCACCACTTATACATGTAATGGTAATATTAGGGTTATGGTTTATCATGACAGGTGTGTGAGTTTTGCTTCAAAAGTGATAATGGAAATCGAAAATAATGTGCTTGGAAAAAAGTCCCATGAAAAGAGCAGTCAAGAAACATGGAGGAATACATGTGTTCTGTAGCAGGAAGTGATTGAAAGTAAAAAAATGCGTATAAATTATCTAAATTGTGGATGAAATATGCATCCTATTATGTGCATAAACTGGAGAAATAGTAATATACCAGTGTTGAATAAAAATGAACGTCAAAATACACATTATATCCCATAGGAATATTCTTGCATTGATGTTAAACTGGGTCAGTTACTGTAGAAATATTATAATTTTTTTTGGTGTTATAATACAATTTATTTTAGCACTAGCATGCCACAGAAGGTAGAGGGAAGAGCAATGGATTTTCAGTTATAGCATTAATTATCTAACATTAAATGACTACTTTGGGGAGTGTAGAAATTACATAAGGCTATATAACATTTTTTTTATTTAACATTCATAAAACCTTGGAATTATGGTAATATTTCTAGTTTTTATTTTTTATTTTTTCAGTTTGTGATAGACCTTCATTTTATTTATTTGTATCTGGTGCTGAGAATATAACCCAGTGCCTCACAAATGGTAGACAAGCATGATACCACTGAGCCACAAACCCAGCCCCTCCACTTTTATCTTATCATCAAACACTCCTCTCCCTCTTCTTTTCTCACTTTCTTCCTCATTTTCTTCCTTCTTTCTCTTCCTTTTTCATTATCCCTCCATATGTATTTTTCTCTCATGTCATTACAAACAGTAGTATGCTATGAAATTTACATTTAAGACAGTTTTTTATAGTCATTCTTTTTTCTTGAGAAAATTTAAAAATTATAATCACCTCATAGATATATTACAATACATTAATTATACATATTATCTATATTCATGCATATGTATTACATATGTTATATATATATATATATATATATATATATATATATATATATATATATATATATATATATATTTAAAAGTACTTTGATTAGCCTGTTTGAAATAATATAGACAAAATCTTTCTTAATTCTCAAGTCTTCCAGAATTAACATCTTACAGTGAAAATCAAATAAACATATTTAAGTAAAAGGGTATCATTCTTATTTATCAATACTGTGTCCATTACATTACTGTGATAAAATGTATATGTACATCAGGTGACATGAGTATTTCTTCCACCATTTTGGGGAGCAAAATTTTGAAAACTTATAAATTAGTACTGAGGATACAAATTGTTGTAACCTGTGTTGATGAATCTAGAGATGATGCATGAATAGACAATATTGTGAATAAATTATATAACTCTTTCCAACTTTAAATAATGGATTGAATTGATATCTGAAAATATATAGCAAATCTTATATTGATATACATACATTCATTCCAACCAGTTATATATCTAATGGTAATATTAGGGTTAAGGTTTATCATGAAGAGTGTGAGTTTTGCTTCAAAAATGATTATGGAATCGAAAATAATGTGTTTAGAAAGAAGTCTAGTGAATAGACCATAAAGAAACATGGAGTAATGTATGTGTTCTCAAGGAGAAAGTGATTGAAATTGAGCCAAATGTCTATAAATTTGTGTACTTGTGGATGTAAGATATATCCTATGATTTCCATAAACTGAAGAAATAGTAATGTGCCACTGTTGAATAAAAATGAACTTCAAAATACACATCATGTCCCATAGGAATCTACTTGCATTGATGTTAAACTGGGTCAGTTACTGTAGAAATATTAGGATTTGTAAGCACCATTCATTGAAGTTAGTTTTCAGTACTAGGAAAGAAATATGTATTTCAGGTGGTTGAATATTTCTGAGAATAATCTTGTGAAAAGTTGATAATAAATCCACATACAGGAACATGAATGAATTTAGGGAGTGTTTAATAATACACATATGTTTCATGTTTTGAGAAAAAAAAAATATATATATATATCTCATGGAGAAATATTACAAAGAAAATTTGACAAGATTTATAACACATACCCTTGATTAAGCAGAAGGCAAATCAAAGTATACACCATGCCTCCTATTGAAGGCCTGTATTTCCTTTCGGTTAGGTTTCTTTTTATCCATCATATTAGGATTAGTTTTCAGATTCTAGTCGGGTATGTGTTAGTGTCAGGGATCAGTATTTAAAATGGAAAATAGGAAAATGAATCTAATGTGTATGCAAGTATGTGCTACACAAAAATCTTGCCACTCTCATCCAGAACAATTCCTTGACATTAACTTCACTCCAAGTGAGACCCAATTAGTGGTGAGGAGTTCGAAAACCTGTGATTACATATGTGGAACTGAAAATGCTCAGGAGTTCACAACATTCGATGTGTTAGAACAGTTTCCAAAAGTAAGTGAGAGGTTAAAAACTGCACAAACATGGAGCTCTGCTGGCCTAAAGACTTCTTGAGAAACTTCCTCTGAGGTTGGGCACATGAAATATATGTAGTTGTCAGAAGATTTAGCTTCTTTTGTAGTGACACCATCAAATCTGGATCTGCATCTCTGTGACCTGGAGAAAATGGTTCCTCATTTTCTAATGAACATGAGGAAGGAGTTCTGAATTCTCCCTTTGTAGGTAAACTGTGGTCACTGGTAGTTAAGTGTCTCCCCTTGTGGTCTGTGAAACCATTTGGTCATCATCCTCCATTTTCGTGGTGTTTCTTACTGTGGCACTGGGAGTTTGGTATTGGCTTAATGAAATACAAGTAGTTCAACAAGGACACAGTGCTGGAGGGAGTTCTGTCACGTGTGGTTGGTCAGGGTCTCCAGGAGAATGTTCAAAACAGGGGTCTATCCCTCATAGCTTTCCCCCTTGACTATAGCAACCGGATTCTGAACATTGCCCTCAAACCTCTCAATATAACAAGATGCCTATACATATAAGGATCTGTGGCCTGCACCATGTCAGTCACAAGTCTTTTGAAGCCAATGGCAGATCTACGTGGTAAAACCACAGGTATTTATTCACAAACCTATAGTCCACTGCTCTACACCCACTACTCAGGAGGCTCCAACTCACTAGCATCTCTGTTCTACAACATTTTCATGAAACCCAGTCAATCAAGGCACTGTCTGGTACACTCATGATCAGCAATAGAACATCCAAAGGTTCTCCAGGGCCACCTGGTCATGAAAATTTCAAAAAAATTCATGGTATTTATCTAGCCATTTTTCAAGGATGAAGTTGGAGGCACTGTGGGTATCAATTCATTCAGGAACCATTACATGGTGAGGAAGCTGATTTCAATGAAAGCTCTGCAGAACTCTTTAAGGCAAGGGTTCCCAAAGAGTGGCCAAAAGGTCACATGAAGCCAGGCCCATTGAGGTCTTGAATGTGAGGTTCATGTGTGTTTTGACTCTCAACTATGGCTGCCAAGTCATTCACAAAAAAATAATGTGATATCCTGGCTGAGATTCTCAGTGCTCTGTGGAAAGCCATCTTGGGCCTATATCTCAGTTTCCAAGGGCGATGCTCATGCGTGGCCTCCTGTTATCCCAACACAATTCATGGCAATACTTTTCTGAGGTTAGTTCCAGAACTCAGTCTCTAAGAGGAATCACAGCAGAGTTCAAGCCCATGTGGACCCAGTCATCTCTTTCAACCGCCACACAAATGACCACAATTAAAACCACAAGACTCCTACATGGCACTCATCTTCCATAAAGACACTCATCATAACATCTGGCTGGAGGTTGCCATGAGGGGCACAGCCAAAAACAGTGTCCAAAATAAGCTCCCTTGCCCCTCATTTGCCTAAAGTCAGGGTGGCTTTGACACCCTTGTTGTGAACCAGAAGTAATCTGTAAGTGTAAAAGAAATTGAAATTAATGTGTAAAATTTAAAGTTTAAAAGACTGGGTGTTGCAAAGTTTCTAAGCTGCAAGGTCTGAGTTAAAATGTAAAGGACCAGGTATTGTTACGTTCCTATGCTATACACAAAACCTGAAATTCCTGTAGCTTGTAGGACAATTCCCGGACTGCCCAGTAAATTTTCCCCTGACTGCCTGATTGTTTAATAACCTAGTACCCTTTGTGGCCTGGCACATAGGCATCACAGGGCCTAAACCAATCAGTTTCAAAGTGTACCCCACTTTAGAACTGACCTATCACTCCTGCCATACCTGTTCCCACCAAAGAATGAGCTAATCATCTTTGGAATTGTTGTTTGATTTTCCCGTGGTGTATGATGATTTTTTAAAAGAGACTGTGATGTATGTAAAGTCCCGCCCTCCCCAAAAAGTGTACTTAAGCACTGCTCAACTCCTGCTTGTGGCTCTGGGCTGCTCTCCCTTCTTGAGTGAGCACGGAGCCCCAGCATGATGGATTGGAACTCAATAAATGCTTTTTGCTGTTGCATGATCCGCGGTCTCTTGGTGGTCTCTTCCTCCGACATTCGCTGAACCCTTAATTTTGGTGAGTTGGCCGGGAATCGTGCAGCACCGAACAAGGAGATACCAACTGACCCCTCTGAGGGTAAGAAAGGCGCCTCTTTCCATTTTTCCTTGTGATCGCTCAGAGCTTTTTGTTCAGGTTTGGTTTTTCGGTTTTCGGTTTGGGTTGGCAGAGTGGCTGCCAGCAGAGCGTGTAAGTTCCCCCTGGCAGTGGTGGACAAACGTGTCCTAAAGCCACCGGCCACGTTCTTGCAAGGGACACCTTGAAGGACTCGGGGAGGGACAGATGTGATCTCATTAGGTGAGGAGATACGAAAGTGCCCTCATTAGGTGAGGAGGGACAGATGAGCCCTCATTAAGTGACTCTGTTGCAAACCCATCAGGTCTTGCTGGCTACTTTTTTCTCTCAGGTTGAATTCACTGTCTGTCTTTGTGGTGTAACTCATCAGGTTATGCCAGTTACTGGGTTCTAATCTTTACTTCTGAACTCGTGTTAAACGTTAACTGTGTGCCCGTGTTTGTGTTAAGTTTGTTTTGTCCTTGTCTCTGTTTGAGTAACTCTCATTATGGGACAAAGCCATTCCATGCCTCTGTCCTGAAGCCTTTCCTGGTCACTGCCTCCAATCTGACCCCTTTGCCCACAATCCTATAACTCAAACCTTCTGCTCCTCCCCCTCTTCCCTCCATTCTCCCTGAGTCACAAGATTGTTGATCTTGGGGTTGTGAACAAACGGGAGCTGCATGATGGTCTTTGTGTGTCTTTTTGTCTGTGTTTCTGTTAAATGTGATGGCATTGTTTGGACCGATGCAGAGTCCCGAGTTCCAACCTGCCTTAGATGTGTGGAAATAACTTTAGCTAAAATTTAACCTAAAGCTTCTTCTGTGAGGGACCAAAAGTCAATAGAACCACCAGCTTTTCTGTTCTCACCTTTTACACCTCTCTTAGCTGTGTTTTAAAGAACTTTGATAAACTTTTCTTCTCTTTGTTAAGCGAGATTAGGGAAGCAGTGATTTCTTTTCTTCCCATAGTTGGCTTGAGCACGCCCACTGCAGAAGGAAATGCCTGGGGTCTAAGAACATTGATATCTCGCTTAAACTTTTCTCAAAACCCTATCCTCATTATTAAATTGTTATTAATTGGCTTTGGGGATGGGAACCAAACCTTCAGTCATAAATTTTGACACACCAGTGGGGACTTTCAATGAACCACACTCGCCCTCTTGGGGAAGTCTAGCACTCAAAACAATTGCAAGCAGAGGATGAATTTTTGGAAGCTGACTACTGAAAAGGTGGGAGATATAGAATATGCCTGGTGCCTGGGGTCAAACCACCAGAAGGACTAATCTTGTAAGTAAATGGCGAGGCTAAGGGACTCCCAGCAGGTGCCAGAGCCATTTTGCTGTGGGGAACTCCCTTATTCCTTACCTGCACTTTAAGGATTGCTCCACCTCTGTTTACTTAACAAAAGGGACCATGAATGCAGTAATATGTTGATATTTTAGATTGTTTCTTGGGGATGATCTTGGCTGAAATTGTATTTAAAAGATGATATTTTTAATTGTAACAATCTGGTATCTGAATGGGTTTCTAAAGCATTGCACTATCTTACAGATAAAAGTTGGGTTTAAACAAGAGTTTAGTTTGATTTAAGATAGCTGATGCTAGAAAACTTAAATACTTCGGATGAAAAAATAATTAAAGAGTTTTAATTTTGAACTAGGTAGCCTGAGAAAATTTCACTATTTATACCAGTGCATTAACTTGGGCAAAGATAATAAATTATGATATGATATCTGTTCCCTTCAATGTGTAAGATTTTTTTAAAAACGTGCTAAATTAAAACGTTGGTCTGGCTTAGTGAAATGACATTAATTAGCAACAGTCCTGGAAATTTTTAAAGCTTAATTTGGGATACAAATGGTAGTCTGTGGTTGTTTTTAAAATTTTTTTCAAGAAATTTAATGTAGCTTACTACTACTTTAGAAACTTCAGAACAAAGAAAGTGGCTTAATGATCCTAGAGAAACTTCTTATGATGGTGGCTTTAATATTATCAAAAAATGATCATATTTTCAGTTTTTTGTGGTGAGGCTAAGGGACTCAAGATTTTCTAGTGTAGAAAAACATAAAGATATAAAATTTTGAGAATTACATCTTAAACTTGCATCATAATTTTCAACATTCAAACCTGGAAATTATGACTTATAGCTAAAATGCCTTAGGCATGAGGTTTCTGCTCAGAACTCCAGGGTTTACAGTTTTCAAGTAATCAGCCAGGACTTAAGTTGATATGCAAATAAAAGAAGCCTGCAGCACTCAGCAGGAGACAGATAAAAAGGAGTAAAAGTGTCTTTTTACCTGAACTCAAACTAGATCCAAACAAAAAGTACATTATATGGTATTTACTAATTACTGGCCAGTCATCTTTTTTGGCACTCTTGCTTTTTCTTAGATTCTGTATTTTTTATTTTTTGAGCTCATGATCTTGATCCTGCAGATGGGTTAATGTTTTCTGATCAGTTCTATTTTTGATCAACTGTGGAGTTTTTAAACATTGCAATGGATATTTCACCTGAAAAAGCTACAAGGCCTTCACTATTGTGTTATGTGTTACACTTGTGTTACGTGTTGTATGTTGGTATGTCTGTATGTGTGTATGTCCATATATCATGCAGTGATATGACAATTGAGAGATGAGGAGCGCTCATAAAATATTTAAAAATTGATATTAATATGTTGGATTCACGTGATTCAAATGGTTCAATTCAAATTGGGTAAACAGATAAAAATAAAGATGTCTTTAGAATTAGGCCTATAAGTTTTCTAGGTGTACAAACAGGCCCTAATAAAATGTTGATGTCTACAAAATAATCTGCTTAAATTCAGAAATTTATAAGTATTGTTTCAAAATGTGAACAGAAAGAGGTTCACAGATGGAAAAGAGAAACTAAAAGTTTCTAGATATAGATTTAATAGAGGGAAAATGTGTTTCTCGATAAGAGAGTCTATATGATTAAGTAATTAAAATGGTTTAAGTAAATAATAAAAAGGTTTGTGTAAGTTGGTTATATGTGTAAGTTTTGAGCAAGTAATCTTAAAAAATTAAACAGCTGGTTAAACAATACTGTTTTTATAAAATTATGCCAGGTTATTTCTTTAAAAAGCTAAACTTGGTTAATACAAAAACATCAATGTAATTGTGGTGTTAATGTGTTCATATCTTCCAGGTATAAAAGTGTGTAAGGTAGAAGCTTCAAAAGAGCATTGTATCATGCTGGTGTTCTAAGGTAGTATGGTAATTCTAGGCTTAAAATAAATACATGTTGGAGATTTATGTGTATCATTTGTGTTGTATAATTGGACTTGTTATCAAAAAGATATGTACAGTTACATGTTACTTTTTACACTTAGATACAATTTAAAAGTATTTTTAAGTTAAGTAGAGCCTAATCTCTGTGAAGGTTTTATTGTAAAACACAAAGGCAATGCCCATTCATTTCCATGTGAAAACTGTTTTCTTCAGGCTTCAGGAAGGAGTAGCCTGAGGAAAAGACATTCCTGATATTCAGGGCAACATAACAATAGGTAATCAAAAGGCCCAAAGCAGGGTTTCTCCACTGAGACTTTACTGGTCACACTGATATCAGAGTTTTCTGAGATGCTTGCCATTCCCTTCAGCTATCCAGTACATGGCCATGTCACAGAGCTTGGAAGTGGTACATATCTTGTACACAAAACCATGAGCCTATTTTGGAGAGTGGCCAGAATTCAGGAAGGATACAGGAACGTAAGAAAATAGTAGGTGTTGCCGAATGATAAGGCAAGCCACAGTCCATTTATAAAATGGGCAGCATGAATGCTTGGAAGTATTCTCTTTGACAGAACACACCCATTGAGGCATTCTCTTTTCTAATGTCTACAACCATGGACACAGTGGGATACACAGACATAGAAACACTCGCCTTGTCAAAGGACTAACTAGAAACAGTTCACTCCAAACCAAACAAACCCCCTTTCCTAACTATTCTCAGAACATGAGAAAAAACCACAATCCCACTCAAACACCCACAAAGTCACCTCCTTCCCCCAAGTAGGTCTGAAACTATCCAGAGTGTCCTCTGACTGGAGGGCCATACTATGTTCCCCAGAAATGGCCAGTCCTGTCTCAGATCTGGTCTCCTGGGTCAACTCTGTGAAGTGGTCAGGAGACAGCAGTGAGCCTCTACCTTCTTTCTCCGGAAGGGCCTGTCTTCAGAACTTTCCTGTCATTTGGCCATCCTCACATCACTAGGTACCACAAAAGACTGACTCTGTCCTTGGTAAATCCAAACAAGTGAGACCACTGTGACTGGAGCTTGGACTGGGTCTGGATTCCTGGCTTCCTGGTACCCAAATTCGGAGAGTTCCATCAACAAGGATGTGAGGTGAGGTCACTTCCTTCAGGAACTGAATGTGGTCACTGCCTTTGCAACCACTTTGTCCTAAAATTTGCTTCCTAGGGTCTCATAATATGGAGGATGCCCCTACTTCCTGTGACACTTTCACAAGTTCGAATGGTATAGAAACCATAGGCACCTGGGAACAGCTCTCCACACAGGCCTAGTTTGGTCAATCTTCCCTACATTAAGAAAAGAGAGGATGATTCAGACACATGCTTTCAACCTGACCCAGTTGTTTGCCATGGAAGATGACTTTTGCTCTCTCAGGCCTTTCATAGCTGCCTGCATCTTCTCCAGGGATCATATCTGCATGGAAATTTGAGGTTGTCAACAGGTGGAAGATCCCCTACACCCCTGTATTGTAAGACCAACTCTGTCCCTGCTCTTCTGTAAAGTTGGATTGAGGGAACAGTGTATAGTTAGGATTAATAACATGTTCGATTTGTGTTAGGAATCATTCTGCTGGATGAATAATGGTATTGGGAACCTGCAATATATATAAGAATATACAGGTAAAATATAATTATGAAAACTGAAATCTAGGTAAGATTTGAAGACCAGAAAGGCATTGGGCCCGTGATTGGGATACTTAGCTTTGAAGTATGTTCTGCACAGATGTCTCAGATAAATCAATATACAATGGTATAGGACCTTGTACCTTGGATGATTGATTGTTGAAGAGATCATCCAGTCAAAAAGGGATAGTCATAGGATTAGGTAAATAGTCGGTAGGTTTAGAAAAAAGAGTGAGTATAGTATTTGGACAAAAAGTTCTTTAGCAATAGGGTTTCGGATAAAGAGTGAATGTAAATGTCAGCACATGTGAAGAATCAGTCACTATGATGAACTGGGGAAAATATGTAGGAAAAGAGATATCAATAGAGACATTAGGAAATTAGACAAAATATAAAGTGAGTGATAGGATTAGACATTTTCAACATGGTTGAGGTTGAATATATAATCTTGGGAAGAAACAAATATGTACTCACCAATAGGATTGACATTTGAGAGAATTAGGCATCCAAGACATGGATGTTTTTAGTAATCCATGTTCACTTTCCATTTAGGCTTTGGGACAATCCTAAGTGTGACCTTTGCATTTTGTGTCCAGAATATTACTGTGATAAAATGTATATGTAGATCAGTTGACATGAGTATTTCTTCCACCATTTCTGGGAGCAAAATTTTGAAGATATACAAATTATTATTGGGGGTACACAGAGGTGTACCCTGTGTCTATCAACATAGAGATAATGCATGAATAGACCATACTGTGATTAAATAATATAACTGGTTCCACTTTAAATAATGGATTGAATTGATATTTGAAAGTATGCAAGAAATCTTATATCGATATACAATCATTCATTCCCACCAGTTTTACATCTAATGGTAATATTAGGGTCATGGTTTATCATGACGGGTGTGTGAGTTTTGCTTCAAAAATGATAATGGAAATCAAAAATAATGTCTTTGGAAAAAGTCTCATGAAAGGAGCAGTCAAGAAACGTGGAGGAATACATGTGTTCTGAAGCAGGAAGTGATTGAAAGTAAAACAAATGCATATAAATTTGCTAAATTGTGAATGAAATATACATATTATGATGTGCATAAACTGGAGAAATAGTAATGTACCAGTGTTGAATAAAAATGAACGTCAAAATACAATTATATCCCATGGGAATCTTCTTGCATTTATGTTATACTGGGTCAGTTACTGTAGAAATATTAGAATTTTTTTGGTGTTATAATACAATTTATTTAAGCACTAGCATGCCACAGAATGTCGAGGAAAGAGCAATGGATTTTTAGTTATCGCACTAGTAATCTATCATTAAATGACTATTTTTGGGAGTCTAGAAATTACATAAGGCTATGCAACAATTTTTTTTATTTAGCATTCATAAAAACTTGGAATTTTGGTAATATTTCTACTTTTATTTTAATTTTTTCAGTTGTTGATCGACCTCATTTTATTTATTTATATGTTGTGATGAGAATATAACCCAGTGCCTCACACATGCTAGCCAAGCATGTTACCACTGAGCCAGACACCCAGACCCTCCACTTTTATCTTATAATCAAACACTCCTCTCCCTCTTCTTTACTCACTTTCTTCCTCATTTTCCCCCTTCTCTCTCTTCCTTTTTCATTTTCCCTCCATAGGAGTTTTTCTCTCATGTCATTACAAACAGTAATGTGCTATGAAATTTACATTTAAGAATGTTTTTTATAGTCATTCTTTTTTCTTGAGAAAATTTAATAATTATAATAACCTATAGATATATTACAATACATTTATTATACATATGTATCTATATTCATTCATATGTATTACATATGTTATATATATACATATATATTTAAAAGTACTTTGATTAGCCAGTTAGAAATAATATAGACCAAGTCTTTCTTAATTTTCAAGTCTTCCAGAATTAACATCTTACAGTGAAAATCAAATAAACATATTTAAGTAAACAGGTATCATTCTTATTTATCAATACTTATCATTTAAGTTTTTATATTACATTAAGCTGTAATATGGCATATTAACTCTTATGAATTAGAGAAATTTCATTTGAACAACCTATTATTTAAGGACCATATGCACTGACATTTTAAATGGCTTTCTCGTGATTTTAATTTCTATCAATTGCATATTTATTGCCAAATACTTATATTATTAATTTTCATATTCATGATTGATATAAAGTCAATTGTTTAATTCTTCTTGTAAGTAGTTACTTATTACAGTAGGGACATTATTAATAATTCTACATCTTTATAAGAAAAATGGTACAAAGATATTTTCATGCAAAATTAAGAATAATTGCATGCTCTAAATATTTGATTGTTGATACATATAATAAAAAGCTTTTGATGAGTCTCTTCCCCAGTAAAACATAAAATGCAAAGATGTAGTTGGGTATGTATTTCCAAATAAAGATAAGGAAAAATACACATTATCAGCTAGAAACTATCAAATAAAAGATGAAAAGAACAATCCAACACATTGTACGAACTTGTCAGAAGAGGTAGCCTAAGACTAGACCTGGTCCATGACAAAATATTCACGAAAAAAATGAAATATGAAAAATATAGGAAATGATATGAATTTTTCATGAAGGTAGGTGGATTATCCTTTAATCTCAATATATGTTCATTTTTAAAAGCCAGTTTTCTGGTAAAATAAATTTGTGATATTTACAACTACACAAAACAAACTTTCTGCTTATCAAAATGAATGCATCTCAATTCTTTTTTAGCTGATTTCTTCCCACTCAATTTTAAACCTTTGTTTATTTATTTTTATTGGTTTTTCAAAACATTACAAAGCTCATGATATATCATCTTTCATACATTTGACTCAAATGGGTTATGAACTCCCAATTTTCCCCAAATACGAATTGCAGAATCACATCAGTTACACATTCACATTTTTACATAATGTCATATTAGTGACTGTTGTCCTCTGCTACCTTTATTATCCCCTACTATCCCCCCTCCCCTCCCATCCTATCTTCACTCTCTTCCTCATCTGCTATTCTTCACTTCTCTCTCTTGTTCCCGCCTTTCCCCTCACAATGTCTTATATGTAATTTTATGTAACAATGAGGGTCTACTACCATTTCCATATGCTTTCCCTTCTCTCTTCCTTTCTCTCTCCCACTCATCTTTGTTTAATATTAATCTTTTCCTCATGCTCTTCCTCACTGTTCTATTCTTAGTTACTCTCTTTTTATCAAAGAAGACATTTGCCATTTTTTTTAAGGATTGGCTAGCTTCTCTTAGCATAATCTGCTTTAATGCCATCCATTTCCCTGCAAATTCTATGATTTTGTAATTTTTTAGTGCTGCATCCATCGTGTATAGATGCCACATTTTTTTTATCCATTCATCTATTGAATTGCATCTAGGTTGGTTCCACAGTCTAGCTATTGTGAATTGTGCCACTATGATCATTGATGTGGCAGTATCCCTTTAGTACACTCTTTTAAGATCCTCAGGGAATAGTCCGAGAAGGGCGATAGCTGGTTCAAATGGTGGATCCATTCCTAGCTTTCCCAGGAATTCCCATACTGCTTTCCATGTTGGCCTCACCAATTTGCAGTCCCACCAGCAGTGTACAAGTGTCCCCTTTTCCCCACATCCTCGTAAACACTTGTTGTTTGACTTCATAATGGCTGCCAATCATACTGGAGTGAGATGGTATCTTAGGGTGGGTTTGATTTACATTTCTCTGACTGCTAGATGTGGTGAGCATTTTTTCATGTACTTGTTGATTGATTGTATGTCCTCCTCGGTGAAGTGTCATTTCAGGTCCTTGCCCCATTTGTTGATTAGGTTATTTGTTATCTTATTGATAGTTTTTTTTGAATTCTTTGTATATTCAGGATATTAGGGCTCTATCTGAAGTGTGAGGGGTAAAAATTTGTTCCCAGGATGTAGGCTCTCTATTTACCTCTCTTATTGTTTCTCTGGCAGAGAAAAAAAACTTTTTAGTTTAAGTAATCTCATTTTTTTATTCTTGTTAATAACTCATGGGCTATGCGCGTCCTATTAAGAAATTTGGAGCCCGACCCCACAGTATGTAGATCGTAGCCAACTTTTTCTTCTATGAAATGCAGTGTCTCTGATTTTATATCTAGATCCTTGATCCATTTTGAGTTAAATTTAGTGCATGGCGAGAGAAGGGAATTCAGTTTCATTTTGTTGCATATGGATTTCCAATTTTCCCAGCACCATTTGTTGAAGATGCTACCCTTCCTCCATTGCATGCTTTTAGCCCCTTTATCAAATATAAGAAAGTTGTAATTTTGTGGATTGGTTTCTGTGTCCTCTCTTCTGTATCACTGGTCCACCTGCTTTTTTCGGTACCAGTACCATGCTGTTTTTGTTACTATTGCTTTGTAGTACAGTTTGAACTCTGGTATCGCTATACCTCCAGATTCACACTTCCTGCTTAGAGTTGCTTTTGCTATTCTGGGTCTTTTGTTTTTCCATATGAATTTCATGATTGATTTATCTATTTCTACAAGAAATGCCGTTGGGATTTTGATTGGCATTGCATTAAACCTGTAGAGAACTTTGTGTAATATTGCCATTTTTATGTTGTTAGATCTGCCTATTCATGAACAGGGCACATGTTTCCATCTTCTGAGATCTTCTTCTATCTCTCTCTTTAGAGTTCTGTAGTTTTCATTATATAAATCTTTCACCTCTTTTGTTAGGTTGATTCCCAAGTATCTTATTTTATTTGAGGATATTGTGAATAGAGTGGTTTTCCTCATTTCCATTTCAGAAGTTTTGTTGCTGTTATACAGGAATGCCTTTGATTTATGCGTGTTAATTATATATCCTGGCACATTTCTGAATTCATTTATTAACTCTAGCCATTTCTTTGTAGACCTTTTTGTGTCTGTTAAATATATTATCATGTCATCTGCAAATAGTGATACTTTAAATTCTTCTTTTCCTATTTTTATGCCTTTAATTTCTTTGGTCTGTTTAATTGCTCTGGCTAGTATTTCAAAACTAAATTGAATAGAAGTGGTGATAAAGGGCATCCCTGTCTTGTTCCAGATTTTAGAAGGAATGCCTTCAGTTTTTCTCCATTTAGGATGATGCTAGCCTGAGGTTTAGCATATATAGCTTTTACAATTTTGAGGTAAGTTCCTGTTATCCCTAGTATTTATAGTGTTTTGAACATAAAGGGATGCAGAACTTTGTCAAGTGCTTTTTCTGCATCTATCGATATGATCATATGGTTCTTGCCTTTAATTCTATTGATGTGGTGAATGGCATTTATTGATTTTCGTATATTGAACCATCCTTGCATCACGGGGATGAATCCTTCTTGATGATGGTGCACAATTATTTTGATATGCTTTTGTATTTGATTCGTCAGGATTTTATTGAGAATTTTTGCATCCAAGTTCATTAGAGATATTGGTCTGTAGTATTCTTTCTTTGAAGTGTCTTTGTCTGGTTTCGGGATCAGGGTGATGTTGGCCTCATAGAATGAATTTGGAAGAGCTCCTTCTTTTTCTATTTCTTGAAAACGCTTGAAAAAATATTGGTTTTAATTCTTCTTTGAAGATTTTGTAGAAATCCGCTGTATACCCATCCGGTCCAGGGCTTTTTTTTGGTTGGTAGTCTTTTGATTGCCTCTTCTATTTCTTCCTTTGTTATTGGCCTGTTTAAATTGTTTGTGTCTTCCTGACTCAATCTGGGCAGATCGTATGACTTAAGAAATTTATCAATATCTTCACAATATTCTATTTTGTTGGAATATAGTGTTTCAAAATACTTTCTAATTATCTTCTGTATTTCTGTAGTGTCTGTTGTGATATTGCCTTTTTCATCCCATATGTTAGTAATTTGAATTCTCTTTCTTCTTCTTTTCCTTAGCATGGCTAAGGGCCTGTCGATCTTATTTATTTTTTCAAAGAACCAACTTTTAGTTTTATCAATTTTTTCAACTTTATTTGTTTCAATTTCATTGATTTCTGCTCTAAATTTAATTATTTCTTGTCTTCAACTACATTTGCTGTTGTTTTGCTCTTCCTTTTCTAGGCTTTTGAGGTGTAGTTTAAGTTCATTTATTTGTTGTATTTTTCTTTTTTTGAGGAAAGAACTCCAAGAAATGAATTTCCCTGTTAAAACTGCTATCATTGTGTCCCATAGATTCCGGTATGTTGTGTCTGTATTGTCATTTGTCTCTAAGAATTTTTTTATCTCCTTCTTTATGTCTTCTGTAACCCATTGATCATTCAGTAGCATGTTGTTCATTTTCCATGTGATGTAGGATTTTTCCTTCTTTCTTTTCTCATTGATTTCCAGTTTCATTCCATTATGATCATATATGGTGCACGGTATAATCTCCATGCCTTTATATTTACTAAGAATTGCCCTATGGCATAATATATGGTGTATCTCTGAGTAGTATCCATGTGCTGCTGAGAAGAACATGTATCCACTTGATGATGGTTGATATATTCTATATATGTCGGTTAAGTCTAGGTTATTGATTGTGCTGTTGAGTTCTATAGTTTCTTTATTCAGTTTTTGTCTAGAGGATCTCTCTAATGCCTAGAGTGGTATGTTGAAGTCACCCATAATTATTGTGTTGTAGTCTATTTGACTCTTGAACTTGAGGGAGTTTGTTTTATGAACGTTGCACCTCCATTGCTTGGTGCATACAAATTGATAATTGTTTTTTTCTTGTTGGTGGATGATTCCTTTTAACAGAATATAGTGTCATTCTTTATCCCTTTTGATTAACTTAGGTTTGAAGTTGATTTTATTCCATATGAGTATGGCAAATTCTTCTTGCTTCCGAGGGCCGTATGAGTGTTATGATTTTTCCCAACCTTTTACCTTCAGCCTGTGTATGTCTTTTCCTATCATATGAGTCTTCTGAACGCAGAATATTGTTGGATTTGTTTTTTTGATCCAGGTCACTAGCACATGTCTCTTGATTGGTGAAATCAGGCCATTAACATTTAAGGTTACAATTGAAATATGATTTGTACTTCCAGTCATGTTTATTTATTTATTATATTTTAGTTTGGATAGTTTTTACTTTTTTGGTTACTTTCCTCCCGCTTTACTGAGATACTTCCCACTGTTAGTTTTGGGCACTATTTTTTGACTCTTCTTCTTGTAGTATTTTGCACAAAATGCTTTGCAGTGCTGGTTTTCTGGCTGAGAATTGTTTTAGCTTTTGTTTATCGTGAAAGACTTTAATTTCATTGTCAAATCTGAAGCTTAACTTTGCTTTATATGGTATTCTTGGTTGGAATTCTTTTTTTTTTCAGCATTTGAATTACATTGTTCCAGGATCTTCTCACTTTCAACGAATGTGATGAAAAATCAGTTGTTAACCTAATTGGTTTACCCCTGAATGTAATCTGCCTCCTTTCTCTTGTAGCTTTTAATATTCTCTCCTTGTTCTGTATGTTGGCTATCTTCATAATTATATGTCTTGGAGTTGGTCTATTTTGGTTTTGAATGTTTGGGGTCCTGTAGGCTTCCAGGAATTGGCAATCCAATCCATCATTCATCTCTGAAAAGTTTTATAGAATTATTTCATTTAATATGTTGTCCATTGCTTTGGTTTGAATCTCTATGCCTTCTTCTATCCTGATGACTCTTAAATTTGTTTTTTGTTTTTTTATGACATCCCATATCTTTTGAATAAATTCCTGGTGGGATTTAAGCATTTTTTCTGTGTTTACTCAATTCTTTTCAAGTTGATAAACTTTGTCTTCATTATCTGATGTTCTGACTTCTACTTGATCTAGTCTATTTGTAATATTCTCGTTTGAGTTTTTAATTTGGTTTATATTTTCCTGCATTTCTAGGATTACTGTTTAATATCTTTTTTAAGATCTCTATCTCCTGGTAATGCTCATTCTTTGCCATTTGAATTTGTTTGTTTAATTCATTTTCAAAATATACTTTTATTGCTTGGACTTGCTGCCTCATGTCTTCTCTAATATTCCTTTCCATCTGAGTTCGGTATGCCTTGAGTTCTTTCCCTATCCCTGTTTCTGATGCTTCAAGTTCCTCCTGTAGAATTAAGTTGTCCTGCATTGTTTGTACTCCTTTTTTGCCCTTGTTTTTTCATGATGTTCACGTTACTTTCCAGCTCTATTTGATTGCTGTGTTTCTGCTTTATTCTTTAGATTTGTTTTGGTGTTGTATATCTCTGTTGTCTCTCCTTTGTGTTGGTAAACTATGCCTGCTAAAGTGGATTCCGCTTGGAAGTAATTCCGAAGGCCGAGCTCCAGTGATGTCACCTCTCTGCTTTGGCGGGCCCCAGGCTCCTTGCCGAGGTGTCCGAATTGGGGGGTGGGACTTGACTGTCTCTGGTTTGTTTCAGCTCTGGGTCACTGGCAGGCGGGTGGTCTCCAGCCGCCCAATTGCGCGGTTGGTCGCCAGTGGGCAGGCGGTCTCCAGCCGCCCAGTCACGCGGGCAGCAGGTGGGCTGTCGCCGTTGGGTTGGCAATCTCTAGCCACGCAGTCTCACGCTCGGTTGCCGGCGGGCGGGCATTCCTCAGCCCCCCAGTCACTCAGGCAGTGGGTGGAATGTCACGTGCAGGCCTGCGGTCTCCAGCCGCCCAGTCACAAGGGCCTGCCTTCTAGTCCTTTGGTTTCTCCTGCTTGTCTTGGTTTCTTTTTCTAGACCAGATTTCCCCTGAGTGATGCCTCTCGGCAGTTCAAACTGTACTCTGTGCCTGCCGTTTGTTGGGTGTGGAGGGTGTCTTTTGGGAACCCAGACACTCTATTGTTTTGATTTTTTCCGCTTGCCCCTCCCCCAGCACTGGCTATACACGTTTCGTTATGGCCACTGATGGTAGGGGGAGTCAAAAGTCAGGTGTCTCTAGTTTTTCTTGCGTCTTTATGCAGGCTTGCTCTGATTAACCCTCCCCCGGAAAGCCTAGGAGACATTTTATGCGAAATCCCCGCTGTATGAGAGATGAGCTGAGTAACACACATCTGTTTTATTGTTGCAGTCTATTGGAGAGGGGTGGTGGTTACTTCAGATCTCAAAGATGGTGGCCGCTGGTTTCCTTGGTGGAGTTTCTTTTGTGGGGGATAGAACTATACCACTTTCTTCCCTGTCTGAATTCCCAAACTCAGCCCGGGGATCAGTGGGAGCTCAGCCGGCAGGATTCCACAGAATCCGCAGCAACATTTCTCCCTGCTTCAGGTCACTTCTCGGTGGTGCCCCGCCATCTGAAACAGCAGGCCTGGCTGCATGATTCAATCAGCCCGGATCTCTGATTGCACAGTTGGCTATTGGGAACCCCGGCACTCTATTGTTTTGATTTTTTTTTCCGCTTGCCCCTCTCTCAGCGCTGGCTAGACAGGTTTTTTTCACCACTGATGGGAGGGGGAGTTGAAAGTCAGGTGCCTCTAGTTTTCCCCTGTCTTTATGCAGGCTCGCTCTGATAATCTCTCCCCCAGAAAGCCTAGGAGAGATTTGATGCAAATTCCCCGAAGTATGGGAAATGAGCTGAGTAAAAGCACCTGTTTTATTGTTGCAATCTGTAGGGGAGTGGCTGTCGTTACTTCAGCTCACCATGATGGTGGACGTTGGTTTCCTTCGTGGAGTTTCTATTGTGGGGGTTAGAACTGTACCACTTCCTTCCCCATCTGAAACCCTGAACTCAGCCCAGGGCTCAGTGGGGACTCTACTGGCAGAATTCCACAGAATCTGCATCAACGTTTCTCCGTGATTATTGATCGCATCTCGGTGGTGCCCTGATGTCTGTAGCCACTGGACAGATCGCGCGGATCAGTCAGACAGGATCTCCGGTCGCAGAGTTGGCTCATGTTTGGGACTCATTTACCTGACCTCAGTGCTAGAAATCCTTCTTCTAGGTTTCAGTGCACCCCCATTTTGCTGTAAGTTCCTAACAAGATAGTTTTTTGTCGTTCTTAGTCGTTAGTCACCTGCGCAGTGGCGCGGTACAATGGGTATGATGCTCTCTATTCACGGCCCTCTTGCAATGTCAAAATATTATGATTTGTATGCACCATTCACTGAAGTTAGTTTTCAGTATTAGGAAACAAATATGTATTTCAGGTGGATGAATATTTCTGAGAATAATCTTGTGAAAAGTTCATTATAAATCCTCATACATGAATATAAATGATTTTAGGAAGTGTATAATAAGACACATATATTTCATATTTTGAAAAATCTGGAGAGTATATATATATATATATATATATATATATACACACACACACACACACAAACACACACACAGAGACATTAAAAAGTAGCAATATATATGCCAATCGAAATTCATCATTAAATATATAACATCCACTTATCCAAAAATATACATTTTACTGAAAATGGATTTATGCATAATGTTGGTCAACTAGGAAGCTCACCAATAGGTTAAATTTTCGGTTCCAACAGAGGTTAGGAGGAGTGATCTCTTCTCACAATTTTTATCAGCCATGTCAGCCACCTCAGAAGAATGTACATGTGATACCAGGTAGGATTCTATATGTGCATATAAAAATACATGTGCTTAATAGGCTACAGAAAAGGGAGAGAGGAATTCACATATTTGTTAATTTTAAAAACACATGGAGAACTATGTCAATAAACATTAAATATATATTTTAACTCCTACACAATATAATCCAAAAGGGATGTCCAACTACATATCATGCCTTCTCTGAATTGCTGGTATTTGTATTCTGTTTGGGTTACTATTCTCCATCATATAAGGATTAGTAGTCAGAGTCTAGTAGGGTATGGGTTAGTGTCAGAGATTCAGTATTTCGAATGGAAAATAGGAAAGTAAACCCAATGTGTTTGCAAATATGTGCTACACAAAAATCTTCCCAATCACATTAAGAACAATCCCTTGATATTACCCTCGCTGGAAGAAATACACAATTAGAGGATAAGAGTTAGAAAATCTGTGAATACATACCCGGAATGGAATATGCTCAGGAGTTCACAACCTTGGAGGTGGTAGATGACTTTCCAAAAATAAAAGACAAGGTAAACACTCCACAAACATGGAGCTCTGCAGGCCTAAAGACTTCTTGAGATACTGCCTCTGAGTTGGGACACTTGAAATGTATGTTGTTGTCGGTAGCTTTAGCATCCTATGTAGTGAGAGCATCAAAACTGGGTCAACATCTATGTGACCTGGAGGACATGGTATCTTATTTTCCAATGAAAATGAGGCAGGAGTGCTGAATTCTCACTTTGTAGGTAAACTGTGGCAACTGGGGGATAAGTGTCTCTTCGTGTGGACTGTGAAGCCATTTGGTCATACTCTACTTTTCGTGGTGATTCTTGCTGCTGCACTGGGAGTTTGGTATTTGCTTCATGAAATACAAGGAGTTCAACTGGGACACAGTGCTGGAGGGAGTTCTGTCACGTGTGGTGGGAAAGAGTCTGCAGGAGAATGCACCAACCAGGCTTATGTCCAACATAGCTTGCCCCCTTGACCATATCAACCTGATTCTGAACATTGCCCAGAAACCTATCCATATAACAAGATGCCTTTTCATATAAGGGTCTGCTGGCTGCATCATGTCAGTCACAAGCCATTTGAAAGCCAACGGCCGATCCACATGAAACCACCAGAGATGTTTTATCTCACACCTACCCACCTTTGCTTTAGGCCCACTACTCAGCAGGTTCCAACTTACTGGCATCTCTGTTCTACACAATTTTTTTTTGAAACCCAGTCAATCAAGGCACTTTCTGGTACACTCATGATCAGCAACAGGATCTCCAATGGTTTTCCAGTGCCACCTGGTCATGGGAATTTCAAAAATTTCATGGTATTTATCGAGCCCATTTTTCAAGGATGAAGTTGTAGGCACTGAGGGTTTCATTTAATTCAGTAACCATTAAATGGTGAGGAAGCCCATTTCAATGAACGCTCTGGATAACTCTCACAGGCAAGGCTTCCCAAAGTGTTGCCAAATGGTCACATGAAGCCAGGCCCATTGAGGTCTACAATGTAAAATCCTTGCCTGTTTTGCCTCTCAACTATGGCTGCTAATTCTTTCAGAAAAAAATTATGTGATAACCTGGCTGAGATTCCCTGTGCTCTGTGGAAAGCCTTCCTGGGCACAGATCTCAGATTCCAAGGGTGACTCTCATGCATGGCCTTCTAAAATCCCAACAATACTTCTCTGAGATCAGTTAAAGAACTCAGTCTCTAAGGGGAATCACACCAGAGTTCAAGACCAGGTGGAGCCAGTCATATTTTTCAACAACCACACTAATAACCACAATTAAAACCAGAACACTTCCACATGGCCATCATCTTCTTCCATATAGACACTCATTTTAACCTCTGGATGGAGGTTTCCATGAGGGTCACAGCCCAAGACAGTGTCCAAAATAAGCTTCCTTGCCCCTCATTTGCTTAAAGTTGGGGTGACCTGAACACCTTTCTGTGAACCATGACTGATCAAATAGGCCTGCCGTTAATACTGCTCTGCTTCTCCAATTTGAGGACTACTGACTGTGGGGTTTAGAATCTTCATGTGAATTGGAATCATTGAAATCACCTATGGGCTAGCCTCTGAAGTGCTTTGAAGAACTCATTTGACCCAAAGGCACCCTATTCTCACTTGATAGAGGTCAGGAACCTTACAGAGGTAGGGAGAGACTTCATCCACAAGGACTGCTCTTTTGGCCATTTTGGTTTTGGATGAACACGTGGGATGTATAAGGTGCTGAGTATCTAACCACAGCCTCACACAGGGCCAAGAGGCTGTTTCAGAAACATCCATTTCCAATGAAATTAAGCAAAGAGCCACAGGTGATGCCCATTCATTTCCATTTGAAAACTGTTTTCTTCAGGCTTCACAAATGAGTGTCCTGAGGTAAAAACCTTCCTGAAATTCAGGGCAGCAGAACAATAGGTAAGCAAAAGCCCGAAAGAAGGGTTTCTCCACTGAGACTTTCCTGGTCCCACTGATATCTGAGTTTTCTTAGATGCTCGCCATTCCCTTCAGCTATCCAGTACATCACCATATCACAGAGCTTGGAGGTGGTACATATCTTGGACACAAAACCATGAGGCTATTCTGGAGAGTTTCCAGAATTCAGGAAGAAAACAGAAACTTAGTAAGAGAGCAGATGTTGCCCTTCAATAAGACAAGCTGCAGTCCATTTGTAAATTGGGCAGGATGAATGTTTGGAAGCTTTCTACTAGACAGGACACATCCATTGATGCATTCTCTTTTCTAATGTCTACAACCACGGACAGAGTGGGATGCACAGACATAGAAGCACTCGCCTTGTCAAACGACTTACTGGAAACAGTCCACACCAATCCAAAAAAAGAGCCTTTCCTTCCTATTCTCAGAACATGAGACAAAACCACAAACCCACACACACACACTCAAAGTCACCTCCTTTGCTCAAGTAAGTCTGTGACTATCCAGAGTGTCCTCGGAATGGTGGGCCATTGTATGTTCCCCCAAAATGGCCTGTCCTGTATCAGATCTAGTCTCCTTGGCCAACACTTTGAAGTTGTTAGGAGCCATGGGTGAGCCACTACCTGATTTCCCAGGAAAAGCTCCTCTTCAGAGCTTTCCTGTCATTTGGCCATCGTCACATCAGTAGGTACTAAGAAAGACTGACTCTGTTCTTGATAAATCAAAACAAGTGAGACCACTGGGACTGGGACTGTGACTGGCTCTTGGTGCCTGTCTTCCAGGATCAAACGTTCAGAGAGTTCCATCACCAAGGCAGTGAGGTGAGGTCATTTCCTTCAGGAACTGAATGAGGTCACTGACTTTGCAACCACTTTGTCCTAATAGTTACTTCTAAAATCCCATGAGATGGAGGCTGTCCCTACTTCCTGTCACACTTTCACAGTTAGAATGGTATACCAACCATAGGTACCTGGGAACAGCTCTCCACACAGGCCTGGTTTGGTCCATCTTCTCTACATTAAGAAGGTAGAGGCTGATTGAGACACATCCCTTCATCCTGACCAGATAGTTTGCCATGGAAGATGTCTTTTGCTCTCTCAGGTCCTTCATAGCTTCCTTCATCATCTCAGGGGATCATTTCTGCATATACCTTTGATGTTCTCAGCAGGTGGAAGATCCCCTACATTCCTGTATTGTAAGACCAACTCTGTCCCTCCTCTTCTGTAAAGTTAGATTGAGGGAAAAGTGTATGTTTAGGGTTAATAACATGTTTGATTTGCGTTAGGAATCTTTCTGCCGGATGAATAATGGTATTGGGAGCCTGTGACATTTACAAAAATATATAGGTAAAATATAAGTATAAAAACAGAAATCTAGGTAAGATTGGAAGCCAGAAGGGAACTGGGCCCTTGAGTGGGATACTTAGGTTTGAATTATGTTCTGCACATGTGTCTCAGATAAATTGATATACAATGGCATAGAACCTTATACCTTGGATAATTGATTGTCGAAGAGAACATCGAGTCAAAAAACTATAGTCAGTAGCATTATTAAGATAGTCAGTAGGTTTAGAAAGAAGAGTGAGTATAGGATTTGGACCAAAAGTTTTTTAGCAATAGGGTTTCGGGTAGAGAGTGAATGTAAATGTCAGCATATGTGAAGTATCAGTCACAATGATGAACTGGGGGAAATATGTATGAAAGCAGGTATCAATAAAAATATTATGAAATCAGGCAAAGTATGAAGTGAGTGATAGGATTAGACATTTTCAACATGTTTGAGGTTGAATATATAATCTTAGGAAGAAACAAATATGTAGTCACCAATTGGATTTACATTTGAGAGCATTAGGCAACCTGGACATGGTTCTTTTTAGTAATCCACGCTCCCTTGGCATTTAGGCTTTGATACAATCATGAGTGTGACCTTCGCTTTTTGTGTCCAGAATATTCCTGTGATGAAATCTATATATAGATAAGGTGACATGAGTATTTCTTCCACCATTTCTGGGAGCAATATTTTGAAGACGTATAAATTAGTATTGAAGGGACAAAGAGGAGTACACTGTATCTATGAATATAGAGATAATGCATTAATAGACAATACTGTGAATAAAAAACATCACTGGTTCCAACTTTAAATAATGGATTGAATTGAATCGTGAACATATAGAGGAAATCTTATATTGATATACAATTTTTCATTCCAACCAGTTATACATCTAATGTTAATATTAATGTTATGGTTCATCATGAAGAGTGTGTGAGTTTAGCTTCGAAATTGATTATGGAAATTGAAAATAATGTATTTGGAAAGAAGTCTCATGAAAAGACGAGTCAAGTAACATGGAGGAATACATGTGTTCTGAAGCAAGAAGTGTTTGAAAGTGAAACAAATTCCTATATATTTGTGAACTTGTGGATGAAATACATATCCTATGATGTGCAAAAACTGAAGAAATAGTAATGTACCAGTGTTGGATTAAAATGAAGGTCAATATAGACATCATGTCCCATTGGAATCTACTGGCATTGATGTTAAACTGGGTCAGTTACTGTAGAAATATTAGGATTTGTAAACACCATTGATTGAAGTTAGTTTTCAGTACTGGGAAACAAATATGTATTTCAGGTGGATGAATATTTCTGAGAATTATCTTCTGAAAAGTTGATTATAAATCCATATACATGAACATGAATGAATTTACAGAGTGTGTATAAGACACATATATTTCATATTTTGAGAAATCTGGAGATATATATATATATATATATATATATATATATATATATATATATATATTTTTTTTTTTTTAAATAAATACAAATATACATTAAAAAGTATCAATAAATACATGCTAATCATAATTCATCATGTAATGTAATATACATCATCCACAGATGCAAAAATATTTATTATACTGAACATGGATTTATGTATAATATTGTTCTACTGGGAAGCTCACACATAGTTTGAATTTTCAGTTCCCACAGGGTTTAGGAGGACTGATCTCTTCTCACAATTTGTATCTGCCAATTCAGCCAACTCATGAAAATGTACGTGTGATACCAGGTAGGATTCTCTATGTGCATATAAAAATACATGTGCTGAGTAGGCTACAGAGAAAGGGAGACATATTAACATATTTGTGAACTTTAAAAACACATGGAGGACTATTTCAATTAAAAATTGAGTAGATTTATAACACCTACCCTTAATCATGCAAAAGGGAAGTCCAACTGTACACCATGTCTCCACTGAACTGCTTGTATTTTCATTCTGTTTGGGTATTATTCTCCATCATATTAGGATTAGTAGTCAGAGTATAGTAGGGTATGAGTTACTGTCAGGGATTCAGTATTTCAAATGGAAAATTGGAAAATGGATCAATGTGTATGCAAATTAGTGTTACACAAAAATTTTCCCACTCTCATTTAGAACAATAACTTTACATTATTTTCACCCCACGTAAGACACAATTACAGGAAAAGAGTTAGAAAATCTTTGAATTCATACCTGAAATGAAAACTGCTCCGGATTTCACAACCTTGGAGATGGTAGAGGAGTTTCCAAAAGTAAGGGACTATGTAAATCACAAACATGAAGATTTGCCAGCCTAAAGACTCTGCAGAAACTGCCTCTAAGATGGACAGTTGAAATATATGTTGTTTTCAGGAGCTTTAGCTTTTTTTCTAGTAAGACCATCAAAGCTGTTTATGCATCTCTGTGACCTTGAGCACATGGTTTATAATTTTCCAATGAACATGAAGCAGCAGTGCTGAATTCTCTCTTTGTAGGTAAACTATGGCCACTGGGGTCTATGTGTCTCCCCATGTGGACTGTGAAGCCATTTCATCATCCTCCACTTTTTATAATGTCTCCTGCTGCACTCAGAGTTTTGTATTTGTTTCATGAAATACAAGGAGTTAAACTTGACCACAGTGCTGGAGGGAGTTCTGTCACATGTGGTGGGTCAGGGTCTGCAGGAGAATGCACCAACAGGGCTTGTATACCACATAGGTTGCCTCCGTGACTATAGCAACCTGATTCTGAACATTGCCCTTAAACCTCTCCATATAACATGATGCGTTTACATACAATGTTCTGCTGGCTGCACCATGTCAGTCACAAGCCATTTGGAAGACAATGGCAGATCCACATGACCCCACCACAGATGTTTTATCACACACTTAATCACCTCTGCTCTAGGCCCACTATTCTGCAGGCTCCAAATTACTGGCATCTCTGTTCTACACCATATTCATGAAAACCAGTTAATCAAGGCACTGTCTGGTACACTCATGATCAGCAACAGGACATCCAAAGGTTCTTCAGTGCCACCTGGTCATTGGAATTTTAAAAATTTCATGGTATTTATCTAGCCAATTTTCAAGGATAAAGTTGGAGGCACTGTTTATTTCAATTCATTCCGGAATTATTCAATGTTGAGGAAGATCATTTCAATGAAAGCTCTGGAGAACTCTCACAGGCAAGGCTTCCCAGAGCATGGCCAAAAGGTCACATGAAGCCACGCCCATTGAGGTCTACAATTGAGGTCCATGTGTGTTTTGACTATCAAATATGGCTGCCAAGTCTTTCAGAATTAAATCATGTGATATCCTGTCTGAGATTCCCAGTGCTCTGTGGAAAGCCACCGTGGGCATAGATCTCAGTTTCCAAGGGCGACTCTCATGCGTGGCCTCTTAAAATCCCCACACAATTTATGGCAATTCTTCCTTGATGTGTGTTCCAGAACTCAGTCTCTAAGGGGAATGACACCAGAGTTCAAGCCCAGGTGGATCCAGTCATCTCTTCCAACTGCCACAAGAATGACCACAATTAAAACCAAAATACACCCACATGGCCCTCATCTTCTTAAATATAGACATTCATCATAACCTCTGGCTGGAGGTTACCATGCGGAATGCATCCCAAGAGAGTGTCCAAAATAATGTTGCTTGCCCCTCATTTGCCTAAAGTCAGGGTGACATGGACACCCTTCCTGTGAACCAGGAGTGATCAAATAGGCCTGCCATTAATACTGCTCTCCTTCTCCAATTTCAGGCCTACTGACTCTCAGGTATAGATTCTTTATGTGATTTGGAGTCTTGAGAAAACACAAGCACCTCTGCAGGGCTTTAAAGAACTCATTTGACCTAAAGGATTCCTATTCACACTTGATGGAGGTAAAGAACCTAACAGAGGAATGCAAGAGACTCATCCACAATGACTAATTTTTTTGCCATTTTGGTTTTGATTGCACACATGGAATCTATCTTTAGATCTATCATGTGCTGAGAATCTAAGCCACAACCTCACAGAGGCCCAAGAGGCTGATTCGGACACATCCCTTTCCAAAGCAATTAAGCAAAGAGCAACATGTTATGCCCATTTATTTCCATTTGAAAACAGTTTTCTTCAGGCTTCACAAAGGGGTGGCCTGAGGCAAAGACCTTCTTGACATTCAGGGCAACATAACCATAAGTATGCAAATAAACCAAAGCAGGGTCTCTCCACTGAGAGTTTACTGGTCACACATTTATTTGAGTTTTCTAAGATGTTCCCATTCCCTACAGCTATCAAGTACATGGCCATGTCACAGAGCTTGGAGGTGGTACATATCTTGGACTCAAAACCATGGGCCTATTCTTGAGATTTGCCGGAATTCAGGAAGAAAACAGGAACTTAGAAAGTTAGTAGGTGTTTCCCATGCATAAGGCGAGCCACAGTCCATTCCTAAATCGGGCAGCAAGAATGCTGGGAAGCATTCTACTAGACAGGACACATCCTTGATGCATTGTCTTTTCTAATGTCTACAACCACGGACAGAGTGGAAAACACAGACATAGAAGCACTCGCCTTGTCAAACGACTTACTAGAAACAGTCCACTCCAATCCAAACAAACTGCCTTTCCTACCTATTCTCAAAACATTAGACAAAACCACAAACTCACACCCACACCCACAAAGGCACCTCCTTAACTCAAGTAGGTCTGTGAATATCCAGAGTGTCCTCTGACTGGTGGACCATACTATATTCCCCTGAAATGGCCTGACCTGTGTCAGATCTGGTCTCCTTGGCTAACTCTGTGAAGGTGTCAGGAGCCAGAGGTGAGCCACTACCTGCTTTCTCAGAAACGGCTCCTCTTCAGAGCTTTCTTGGCATTTGGCCATCCTCACATCAGTAGTTACCAAGAAAGACTGACTCTGTCTTTGGTAAATCCAAACAAGTGTGACCACTGGGACTGGGACTGAGACTGGCTATGGGTGACTGGCTTCATGAATCCCAAGTTCAGAGATTTTAATCACCAAGGAAGTGAGGTGAGGTCACTTCCTTCAGGAACTGAATGAGGTTACTGCCTTGGCAATCACTTTGTCCTACCAGTGGCTTCCAAGTGTCACATGAGAAGGAGGCTGCCCCTACTTCCTGTTACACTTTCACAATTTAGAATGGTATATCAATAATAGGCGCCCTGGAACAGCTACCCACACAGGCTGGGTTTGGTCCATTTTCTCTACATTAAGAAGAGAGAGGCTGATTCAGACAGAACCCTTCATCCTGACCAGGTTGTTTGCCATTGAAGATGACTTTTGCTCTCTCAGGTCCTTTATAGCTGCCTTCATGTTCTTCAGGGATCATTTATGCATGTACCTTTGAGGTTTTCATCAGGTGAAATATCTCATACATTCCTGTGTTTTAAGACCAACTCTATCCCTGCTCTTCCATAAAGTTAGATTGATGGAACAGTGAATGGTTAAGGTTAACAACATGTTTGATTTGGGTTAGAAATCATTCTGCTGGATGAATGATGGTATTTGGAACCTAAAATATTTAAAAGAATATAGAGGTGAAATATAATTATAAAAACAGAAATCTAGGTAAGATTCGAAGCCCAGAATGGCATTGGGACCTTGACTGGGATAATTAGCATTGAATTACTTTCTGAACAGATGTCTAAAATAAATCTATAATCAATGGCATAGGATCTTCTACCTTGGATGATTGAATGTACAAGAGAACATCCAGTCAAACAGGGATAGTCGGTAGGATTAGGAAGATAGTCGGTAGGTATAGGAAGAAGAGTGAGTATAGTATTTGGAACAAAAGTTCTTTAGCAATAGGGTTTTGGTTAGAGAGTGAATATGTTTGTCAGCACATGTGAAGAGTCAATCACAATGATGAACTTGGGAAATATGTAGGAAAGCAGATATCAATAGAGACATTACAAAATCAGGCAAACTATAAAGTGATAGGATTAGACATTTTCAAAGGGTTCAGGTTGAATATATAATCTTAGAAAGAAACACATATGTAGTCAGGAATAGGATTGACATTTGAGAGAATTAGGCAATGCGGACATGGATGTTTTTAGTAATCCATGCTCACTTTCCATTTAGGCTTTGGTACAATAATAAGTGTGACCTTTGCATTTGCTGTCCAAAATATTACTGTAATAAAATGTATATGTAGATCAGGTGAAATGAGTATTTCTTCCACCATTTCCGGGAGCAATATTGTGAAGATGAATAAATTAGTATTGGGGGTACAAAGAGGTGTACGCTGTGTCTATGAATATAGAGATAATGCATAAATAGATCATATTGGGAAAAAATATAACTGGTTCCACTTAAATAATGGATTGAATTGATATCTGAAAATATATAGGAAATCTTATATTGATATACAATCATTCATTCCAAAGAGTTATACATCTAATGGTAATCTTAGAGTTATGGTTTATAATGAAGGGTGTGTGAGTTTTGTTTCAAGAGTGATTACGGAAATAGAAAATAATGTGTTTGGAAAGAAGTCTCATGAGAAGAAAAGTCAAGAAACATGGAGGAATACATGTGTTCTGAAGCAGAAAGTGATTGAAAGTGAAACAAATGCCTATAAACTTCCTAACTTGTGGAATAAATATATATCCTATTATGTGCATAAACTGAAGAAATAGTAATGTAACAGTGTTGAATAAAAATGAACTTCAAAATACACATCATATTCCATAGGAATCTACTTGCATTGATGTAAAACTAGGTCAGTTACTGTAGAAGTGAAAATTGGAAAATAAATCCAATCTGGAATGGGAAATTCTCAGGAGTTCACAACCTTGGATGTGGTGGAGGAGTTTCACAAAGTAAGGGACATTGTAAACACAACCCAAACATGGAGCTCTGCTGGCCTAAAGACTTCTTGAGAAACTGGCTTTGAGGTTGGGCACTTAAATTTATATTGTTGTCCGGAGCTATAGCTTCTTTGTACTGAGACCATCAAAGCTGGGTGTGCATCTATGTGACCTGGAGGACATGGTATCTTATTTAATAATGAACATATGGCAGCAGTACTGAATTCCCTGTTTGTAGGTAATCTGTGGCCACTGGGGGCAAAGTGTCTCCCCATGTGGACTGTGAAGCCATTTGTTCATCCTCCATTTTCGTGGTGTTTCTTGCTGCTGCACTGGGAGTTTGGTATTTGCTTAATGAAATACAAGGAGTTAAACGGGGACAAGTGCTGGTGGCTACCCCTACTTCATGTGACACTTTTACAAGTTAGAATGGTATATCAACCATAGGCACCCAGGAACAGCTCTCCACACAGGCCTTGTTTGGTCCTTCATATCTGCCTACATCTTCTCCAGGGGTCATATCTGCATGGACCTTTGAGGTTCTCAGCAGGTGGAAGATCCCCTATATTCCTGTATTGTAAGACCAACTCTGTCCCACTCTTCTGTAAAGTTAGATTGAGGGAACAGTGTATGGTTAGCATTAATAACTTGTTCAATTTGGGTTAGGAATTATTCTGAGGGATGAATAATGATATTGGGAATCTGCTATATTTATAAGAACATAGAGGTGAAATATATATATGAAAACAGAAATCTAGGTAAGATTTGAAGCCAAGAAGGGAATTGGGCCCTTGATTGGGACACTTAGCATTGAATTACCTTCAGCAGAGTTTTCTTGGATAAATCAATATACAATGGCATAAGACTTTGTATCTTGGATGATTGAATTTAGAAGGGAACATCAACTCCAAAAGGGATAGTCGGTAAGATTAGGAAGATAATCGGTAGTTTTCGGAAGAAGTGTGAGTATAGAATTTGGAAAAAAAATAAATCTTTAGCAACAGGGTTTCGATTAGAGAGTGAATGCCAATGTCAGCAGATGTGAAGAGTCAGTCACAAAGATGAACTAGGGAAAAAATGTAGGAAAGCAAATATCAAGGAAGACAATAGGAAATTAGGCAAAGTACAAAGTGAGTGTTAGGATTAGACATTTTCAACAGGATTGAGTTTGAATATATAATCATAGGAAGAAACAAATATGTAGTCACCAAAGAATGACATTTGAGAGCATTAGGCAACCTGGACATGGATGTTATTAGTAATCCGTGTTCACTTTCCATTTGGGCTTTGTAAAATCATAAGTGTGACCTTTGCAGTTTTGTCCAGAATATTACTGTGATAAAATGTATATGTAGATCAGGTGACATGAGTATTTCTTCAACCATTTCCGGGAGTAATATTGAGAAGACGTATAAATTAGTATTGGGGGTACAAAGAGGTGTACGCTGTGTCTGTGAATATAGAGATAATGCATGAGTAGACCATACTGTGAATAAATAATATAACTGGTTCCACTTTAAATAATTCATTTAATTGATATCTGAAAATATACAGGAAATCTAATATTGATATACAATCATTCATTCCAACCAGTTATACATCTAATGGTAATATTAGGTTATGGTTTATCATGAAGGGTGTGTGAGATTTTCTTCAAAAGGATTATGGAAATCGAAAATAATGTGTTTGGAAAGAAGTCTCAAAAAATTCCAGTCAAGAAACCTGGATGAATACATGTGTTCTAAAGCAGGAAGGGATTTAAAGTGAACCAAATGCCTCTAAATTTGTGAACTTGTGGATGAAATATATATGCTATGATGGGCTAAACGTGAAGAAATAGTAATGTAGCAGTGTTGAATAGAAATGAAGTTCAAAATAGACATCTTGTCCCATAGTAATCTACTTGCATTGATGTTAAACTGGGTCAGTTAATGTAGAAATGTTAGGATTTGTATGAACCATTAACTGAAGTCAGATGTCAGTAATGGGAAACAAATATGTATTCCAGGTGGAGGAATATTTCTGAGAATAATCTTCTGAAAAGTTGTTTAGAAATCCACATACATGAACATGAATGAATTTAGGGAGTGTATATAATACACATATATTTCATATTTTAAAAAACTTGGAGAGTCACACACACACACACACACACACACACACACACACACACGCACAGACATTAAAAAGTAGCAATATATATGCCAATCGCATTTCATCATGAAATATATATAATCCACATATCGAAAAATATTCATTTTGCTTAACATGGATTCATGTATAATGTTGTTCTACTAGGAAGCTGACATAGGTTGAATTTTCAGTTCCAACAGCATTTAGGAGGAATGATCTCTTCTCACAATTTTTATCTTCCAAGTCAGTATCCTCAAAAGAAATTATGTGTGATACCAGGTAGGATTCTATATGTGCGTATAAAAATACATGTGCTGAATAGGCTACAGAGAAAAGGAGACAGGAAGTCACATATTTGTTACCTTTAAAAATACATGTAGAACTATTTCAATTAAAAATTGACTATTTTTATAATACCTACCATTTATCATGCAAAAGGGAAGACCTAGTATACACCATGCCTCCTCTGAACTTCTTGTATTTCTATACTCTTTGGGTTATTTTTCTTCACCATATTAGGATTAATCGTCAAAGTCTAGTAGGGTATGGGTTAGTGTCAGGGATTCAGTATTTTGAATGGAAAATAGGAAAATGAATCCAATGTGTACGCAAACATATGCTACGCAAAAATCTTCCAACTCTCATCAAGAACAATGCCTTGTCATTCCCTTCGACCCTAGTAAAACACAATTAGAGGAGAAGAGTTAGAAAATCTGTGAATTCATATGTGGAATAAAATATACTCAGTAGTTCAAAAAATTGGAGGTGTTAAAGGAGTTTCCAAAAGTAAGGGAAAGGTTAAACAGTCCACACACATGGAGCTCTGCTGGCCTAAAGACTTCTTGAGAAAGTCTCTCTGAGGTTGGGCACTTGAAATATATTTTGTTGTAAGGAGCTTTAGCTTCCTTTGTAGTGAGACCTTCAAAGATGGGTCTGCATCTATGTGACCTGGAGGACATGGTTTCTTATTTTCCAATGAACATGAGACCACAGTGCTGAATTCTCTCTTCCTAAGTAAACTGTGGACACTGGAACCTAAGTGTCTCCCCGTTTGAACTGTCAAGCCATTTGGTCATCCTCCACTTTTCGTGGGTTTCTTGCTGCTGCACTGGGAGTTTGGTTTTTGCATCACGAAATACAAGGAGTTCAACTGGGACACAGTGCTGGAGAGAGTTCTGTCACGTGTGTATGGTCAGGGTCTGCAGGAGAATGCACCATCCAATCTTCTATCTCTCATAGTTTGCCCCCGTGTCCATAGCAACCTGATTCTGAACATTTACCTGAAACCAAACCATATAACAATTTGCCTTTACATATAAGGGTCTGCTGGCTGCACCTTGTGAGTCAAAAGCCATTCTATATAAATGCCACATTTTTAATCCATTCATCTATTGAAGGGAATCTAGGTTGGTTCCACAGTCTTGCCATTGTGAATTGTGCTGCTATGAACATCGATTTATCAGTATCTCTGTAGCATGCTCTTTTTAGGTGTTTAGGGAATAGACCGAGAAGGGGAATAGGTCAAATGGTGGTTCCATTCCCAGCTTTCCAAGAATTCTCCATACTGCTTTCCAAATTGGCTGCACTAATTTGCAGTCCCACCAGCAATGTACAGGTGTGCCCTTTTCCCCACATCCTCGACAGCACATGTTGTCGTTTGACTTCATAATGGCTGCCAATCTTACTGCAGTGAGATGGTATCTTAGGGTGGGTTTGTTTTGCTTTTCTCTGACTGCTAGAGATGGTGAGCATTTTTTCATGTACTTATTGATTGATTGTATGTCCTCCTCTGAGAAGTGTCTGTTCAGGTCATTGGCCCATTTGTTGATTGGGTTATTCATTTTCTTATTGTTTAATTTTTTTGAGTTCTTTGTATACTCTTGATATTAGGGCTCTATCTGAAGTGTGAGGAGTAAAGATTTGTTCCAAGGATGTAGGCTCCCTATTTACCTCTCTTATTTTTTCTTTTGCTGAGAAAAATCTATTTAGTTTGCGTAAGTCCCATTTGTTGATTCTAGTGATTAACTCTTGTGCTATGGGTGTCCTATTGAGAAATTTGGAGCCCGACCCCACAGTATGTAGATTGTGGCAAAAGTTTTCTTCTACCAGATGCAGTGTCTCTGATTTGATATCAACCTCCTAGATCTATTTTGAGTTAACTCTTGTGCATGGCGAGAGGAGGGGATTCAGTTTCATTTTGTTACATATGGAATTCCAGTTTTCCCAGCACCATTTGTTGAAGATGCTATCCTTCCTCCACTGCATGCTTTTAGCCCCTTTATCAAATATAAGATAGTTGTAGTTTTGTGGATTGGTTTCTGTGTCCTCTATTCTGTACCACTGGTCCACCCACCTGTTTTGGCACCAGTACCATGCTATTTTTGTTACTATTGATGTGTAGTATAGTTTGTGGTCTGGTATCGGTATACTGCCTGATTCACACTTCCTGCTTAGAGCTGTTTTTGCTATTCTGGGTCTTTTATTTTTCCATATGAATTTCATAATTGTTTTATCTATTTCTACAAGAAATGACCTTGGGATTTTAATTGGCATTGCATTAAACCTATAGAGAACTTTTGTTAATATTGTCATTTTGATGATGTTAGTTATGCTTATCCATGAACAGGGTATATTTTTCCATCTTCTAAGATTTTCTTCTATTTCTCTCTTTAGGGTTCTGTAGTTTTCATTGTATAAGTCTTTCACCTCTTTTGTTAGGTTGACTCCCAAGTATTTTATTTATTTTTTTGAGGATATTGTGAATGGAGTGATTGTCCTCATTTCCATTTCAGAGGATTTGTCGCTGATATACAAAAATGCCTTTGATTTATGCGTGGTGATTTAATATCCTGCCACTTTGCTGAATTCATTTATTACCTCTAATAGTTTCTTTGTAGACCCTTTTGGGTCTGCTAGGTATAGAATCATGTCTTTTGCAAATAGCGATAATTTGAGTTCTTCTCTTCCTATTTTTATGCCTTTAATTTCTTTAGCCTTTCTAATTGCTCTGGCCAGTGTTTCGAGAACTATGTTGAACAGAAGGGGTGAGAGAGGGCATCATTGTTTTCCTCCAGATTTTAGGGGGAATGCCTTCAATTGTTCTCCATTCAGAATGATGCTAGCCTGAGGCTTAGCATAGATTGCTTTTACAATATTGAGGTATGATCCTGTTATCCCTAGTTTTTCTAGAGTTTTGAACGTAAAGTGATGCTGTACCTTGTCGAATGCTTTTTCCGCATCTCTCGAGATGATCATATGGTTCTTATTTTTAAGTCTATTGATGTGATGAATAACATTTATTGATTTCTGTATATTGTACCAACCTTGCATCCCAGGAATGAATCCTACTTGATCATGGTGCACATTTTTTTTTATATATATGATTTTGTGTCTGATTCGCCAGAATTTTTTTGAGGATTTTTGCATTTTTCCTGAAATAGCTTGAAAAGTATTGGTTTTTGTTTTTCTTTAAAGGTTTTTTAAAACTATGCTCTATACCCATCCGGTCCTGGGCTTTTCTTAGTTGGTAGTATTTTGATGGTTTCTTCTATTTCCTCAATTGATATTAGACTGTTTAGGTTGTCTATATCCTCCTGACTCAATCTGGGCACATCATATGACTTAAGAAATTTATCAATGCCTTCACTATATTCTATTTTATTGGAGTATATTAATTCAAAATAATTTCTGATTTTCTTCTGTATTTCTGAAGTGTCTCTTGTTATATTTCCTTTTTCATTTCATATGGTAGTAATTTGAGTTCTCTCTCTTCTTCTCTTTGTTAGCATGGCTAAGGGTCTGTCGATTTTATTTATTTTTTCAAAAAACCAATGTATTGTTTTGTCAATTTTTTCAATTGTTTCTTTTGTTTCGATTTCATTAATTTCTGCTCTGATTTTAATTATTTCTTGCCTTCTACTTCTTTTGCTGTTGTTTGCTCTTGTTTTTCTAAGATTTTGAGATGACGTATGAGATCATTTATTTGTTGGTTTTTTCTTTTTCTAAGGAATGAACTCCAAGCAATGAATTTTCCTCTTAGAACTGCTTTCAATGTGTCTCATAGATTCCGATATATTGTGTCTGTGTTTTCATTTACCTCTAAGAATTTTTTAATTTCCTCTTTGATGTCTTCAATAACCCATTGATCATTCAGAAACCTATTGTTCATTCTCCAAGTGATGAATGATTTTTCCTTCCTTCTTATATCATTGATTTTTAGTTTCATTCCATTATGATCAGATAAAATGCATGGTATTATCTCTACTCCTTTTTATTGCCTAAGAGTTGCCCTGTAACATAATATATGATGTATTTTTGAGAAGGATCCATGTTCTGCTGAGAAAAAAGTGTAACTTCTTGATGATGGGTTGTACATTCTATATATGTCAATTAAGTCTAGGTTATTAATTGTGTTATTGAGTTCTATAGTTTTCTTATTCAACTTTTGTTTGGAAGATCTGTCCAGTGGTGAGAGAGGTGTGTTCATGTCTCTCATGATTACTGTATTGTGGTCTATTAGACTCTTGAAATTGAGAAGAGTTTGTTTGATGAACAAAGCTGCACCATTGTTTGGGGCATATATATTTATGATTGTTACGTCTTGTTGGCGTATGGTTTTCTTGAGTAGTATGTAGTGTCCTTCTTTATTCCTTTTGATTAACTTTGGCTTGAAATCTATTTTATTTGATTTGAGTATGGACACTCCTGCTTGTTTCCAACGTTCATAAGAGTGATATGATTTTTCCAAGTATCACCTTGAGTCTATGTATGTCTTTTCCTGTAAAATGCGTCTCCGGTAGGCAGCATTTTGTTGGTTCTTGTTTTGTGATCCATTCTACTAGACTGTGTCTCTTAATTGGTGAGTTTAAGCCATTAAGATTTTTGGTTATTATTTAGATATGGGTTGTTCTTCCAGCCATATTTGTTTATTTATGTTACTAAACATAGTTTGTTTTCCTCTTTGATTATTTTCCCCCCTTTAATGTCCTACCTTCCACTGTTGGTTTTCATTGATATTTTCCATTTCCACTTCCTGTAATGTTTTGCCGAGGATGTTTTGAAGAGATGGTTTTCTAGCTGCAAATTCTTTTCACTTTTGTTTATTGTGGAAGGTTTTAATTTCATCTTCCATCTGAAGCTTAATTTCACTGGATACATGATTATTGGTCAGAACCCATTTTCTTTCAGTGTTTGAAATATGTTATTAAAGGATCTTCTAGCTTTCAGAGTCTGTGTTGAAAGATCAGCTGTTATCCTGGTTGGTATACCACTAACTATAATCTGCTTCCTTTCTCTTGTAGCTTTTAAAATTCTCTCCTTATTCTGTATGTTGGGTATCTTCATTATCATGTTTCTAGGTGTGGATCTCTTATGATATTGCATGTTCGGCGTCCTGTAGACTTTTAGGATTTGGGATTTTGTCTCATTCTTCAAGTCTAGGAATTTTTCTCCTATTATTTCATTGAATAGATTGCTCACTCCTTTGGTTTGGACCTCTATACTTTCCTGTATCCCAATGACTCTTATGTTTGGTCTCTTTATGTTATCCCATATTTCTTGCACTTTTGCTCATGCTTTCTTAACAGTCTTGCTGAGCTGTATATGTTCTTTTTGAGTTGAAATACTTTGTCTTCATTGTCTGATGTTCTATCTTCAAAGTATTCTGCTCTAATGGTAGTATTCTCAATTGAGTTTTTAAGATGGTTCATTACTTCCTGCATTTCTAAGATTTCAGTTTGTTTGTTTTTTATAACCTCTATCTCACTGTATAGTTGATCTTTGCTACTTGGATTTTTTATGTAATTCATTGTCGAAGTGATCTTTCATTGTCTGATTTTTGCTGTCTAATGTCTTCCTTGAGATTCCAGATCACATGAAGCATGTATATCCTGAATTCTTTATCTGACATTCCATATGCTGCATCTATTACCTCTTCTAAAGTTGAGTTGACCTGCATTGCTTGTGGTCCTTTCTTTTCTTGTCTTTTCATACAGCTTGCGTTTCTTTCTGCTTGGTGAAACTGTTGTGTTTTTGAAATTTTCCCCCTATATATTTATATTGCTCTTGTATAGTGGAAAAGTCTCCATTGCAGGTGTAGTTGGCGGCTGTGATGCTCCTCCAATTGGGGTGATCTGTCTACCATTCTGACCGGCCCCTGGGCCTGTTCTGCCGGTCGGTCGTACGTCTGCCTACCTTGCAGGCATGGGTGTGCTCTGCCCCTACTCCAATTGGGGTGACGTGACTACCATGCCGGTGGGTCGCTGGGCCTGTTCCAGGCACAGACGGCAGCTCTGCTCTGCAACTCTGGCTTGATGACTAAGTGAGAGAGACTCGGATGTTTGTGACTCACTTTCTTTACCAGGAGACCAACTATTTCTCTCGCCGCTGGTATAGATGAAGTTATATCCTCCACCGCTTTGTGATCACATCAGATCTCTGCCATGTTGGTATCCCATGTGAATGGCAGCATTTCTTTCCCTTTGCCGGGTTACTAAAGCAACGAGTGAGTCCTGACCGGCCCTCACAAGCCCCGTCTCAATCCTGTTGCCACTGTCGATGAAGGCTCAGTTGGCATTTACCTTTACAGTATTCAGCAGGACCCAGACCAAGAAACAGTTTCTGCAGGTTCTTTAGCCCTGGGCCAGAGCAGTTCCGGGACCCGGAATTCAGCCGCTCCGGGCTCGGTGTATGTTCTGATAGGAGCAGGATCCAAGAAGCAATTTTCGTGGGTTCTTCAACACTGACCCTGAGTAATTTGTCTGCAAGATGAAGGCGAATGGCAGCCTGAAATTACCTATTCTGTATCTGAATGAGCTGTGATGAGTCGAAAACAGGGATGGTGACATCAGCTCTCCAAGATGGTGACCGCTATCTTCCTCTGTGGTCTCACCGGTGTGGAAAACCGAATTGGACCGCTTCCTTCCCCCGTTTCAAACCCACAACTCAACACTGAGCACAGTGATTGCACAGCTGGCAGGAGCCCGCATAATCCACAGGGCTATATCTTTGGGTTGCTCTCTCGTCGTTTCCCAGCGCGAATTGCAGACACTAGCTGTGGGGTGATTTGCTGAATAAGCAGCGTGACCCTCCGTGAGGACAAATCGCTGGCATTTGAGCCCCCGTAGCTGGTCCTTGTGCAATGGAAATCCTTCCTGTAGGTTTTGGAGCACACGAATTTTCCTGGAAATTTCTAACAAGATAGATTTTAGCCGTTCTAACTTGTCCTTCTCCTGCAATGTGAGGCGGTACACGGGGGTAATGAACTCCCATCACCGCCATAATATGATCCCCTGAAGTTAGTTTTCAGTACTAGGAAACAAACATGTATTTCAGGTGGATGAATATTTCTGAGAATAATCTTCTCAAACGTTGATTATAAAACCAAATACATGAATATGAATGAATTTAGTTAGTGTATAATAAGACACATATATTTTATATTTTGAATAATCAGCAGAGTGAATATATATATATATATATATATATATATATATATTAATATATATATAATATATATATAATACACACACACACACACACACACACACACATACACACCTAAATACAGACATTACAAAGTAGCATTATGTATGCCAATTGAAATTCACCATGAAATGTATATCATCCACAGATCCCAAAATATTGATTTTACTAAATATGGATTTATGTTGTTCAACTAGGAAGCTCACCTATAGGTTGAATTTTCAGTTCCAACAGCATTTAGAAGAAGTGTTTTTTTCTAACAATTTGTATTTGCAAAGTCAGTTACCTCACAAATACGTACGTGTGATACCATGTAGTATTCTATATGTGCATATGAAAATGCATGTGCTGAATAGGCTACAGAGAAAGGGAGACAGGAATTCACATATTTGTTAACTTTAAAAACACATAGAGGACTATTTTAACTACAAATTGACAAGATTTATAACACCAACACTTTATCATGCAAAAGGAAAGTACAACTATACACCATGCCTCTTCTGAACTGGTTATATTTCTATTCTGTGTGGGTTATTTTACTCCATCATATTAGGATTAGTAGTCAGAGTCTAGTAGGTTATGGGTTAGTTTCAGGGATTCAGTATTTCGAATTGAAAATAGAAAAATAAATTCAATATTTATGCAAATATGTGCTACAAAAAATCTGTGAATACATATCTGGAATGGAATATGCTCAGGAGTTCATATCCTTGGAGGTGGTATAGGAGTTTCCAAAAGTAAGGGACAGGGTAAACACTGCACAAACATGGAGCTCTGCTGGCCTAAAGACTTTTGAGAAACTGCCTCTGAGTTTGGGCACTTGAAATATATGTTGCTGTCAGGAGATTTAGCTTCCGTCTAGTTAGACCATCATAACTGGGTCTGCATCTATGTGACCTGGAGGACATTGTTTCTTATTTCCCAATGAACATGAGGCAGCAGTGCTGAATTTTCTCTTTGTAGGTAAACTGTAGGCACTGCGTGCAAAGTGTCTCCTCGTGTTTACTGTAAAGCCGTTTTTTCATCCTCCACTTTTTGTGGTGTTTCTTGCTGCTTCACTGGAAGCTTGGTATTTGTTTCTTGGAATACAAGGAGTTCCACTGGGACAAAGTGCTGGAGGGAATTCTGTCACATGTGGTGGGTCAGGGTCTGCAGGAGAATGCACCAAGCAAGCTTCTTTCCCACAGAGCTTGCCCCATTGACCATAGCAACCTGATTCTGAACATTGCCCTGAAACCTCTCCATATAACAAGATGCTTTTACATACAAGGGTCTGCTGGATGCACAATGTCAGTCACAAGCCATTTGGAAGCCAATGGCAGATAAACATGGCCTCACCACAGATGTTATATCAGACACCTCCCCACCACTGCTCTAGGCCAACTACTCAGCAGGCTCCAACTTACTGGCATCTCTGTTCTACACCATTTTCATGAAACCAAGTCAATCAAGGCACTGTCTGGTATACTCATGATCAGCAACAGGAATCCAAAGGTTCTCCAGTGCCACCTGGTCAAGGGAATTTCAAAAATTTGGTGGTATTTATCTAGCTATTTTTTAAGGATGAAGTTGGAGGCACTGTGGGTTTCCAATCATTCAGGAACCATTAAATGGCGAGGAAACTCATTTGAACAAAAGAAATGGAGAACTATCACAGGCAAAGCTTCCCAAAGTGTGGCCAAAAGGTCAGATGAAGCCAGGCTCATTGAGGTCTACAATGTGAGCTCCATGTGTGTTTTGACTCTCAACTATGGCTGCCAAGTCTTTAATAATAAAATCTTGTGATATCCTGGCTGAGATTACTTGTGCTCTGTGGAAAGCCACCCTGGGCCTAGATCTCAGTTTCCAAGGGCGAATCTCATGTGTGGCCTCCTAAAATCCCAACACAGTTCATGGCAATACTTCTCTGAAAACAGTTCCACAACTCAGTCTCTAAGGGAAATCACACCAGAGTTCAAGCCCAAGAGGAACCAGATATCTCTTCCAACCGCCACACAAATGACCACAATTAAAAACAAAAGACTCCCACATGGCACTCATCTTCTTCCATATAGACACTAATAATAACCTCTGGCTGGAGGTTTCCATGAGGGGCACAGACCAACACAGTGTTCAAAATAAGCACCCTCGCACCTCATTTGTCACAAGTCAGGGTTTCCTGGACACCCTTCCTTTGAACACGGAATGATCATAGAGCCCTGCCTTTAATACTGCTCCACAATTCCAATTTGAGGCTTACTGACTGTGGGATTTAGATTCTTTATGTGAACTGGAGTCATGCGTAATCACAAGCACCAATGGGCTAGACTCTGCAGGGCTTTGAAGTACTCATTTGATGCAAAGGATCCCTATTCTCACTTGATGGAGATCAGGAACCTTACAGAGGAAGGCGAGAGGCGTAGTCCACAATGAATGCTTTTTGGACATTTTGGATTTGGGTGCACACATCGGATGTTTCTTTAGGTCCATTAGGTGCTAAGTATCTAAGCCACAGCCTCACACAGGGCCAAGTGGCCAATTCAGACACATCCCTTTCCAAACAATTAAGCAAAGAGCCCCAGGTGATGCCCATTCATTTCCATTTGAAAACTGTTTTCTTCAGGCTTCACAAAGGCGTGGCCTAATCAAAGACCTTCCTGTTATTCAGTGCAACAGAAGAATAGGTATGCAAAAGGCCCAAAGCAGGGTTTCTCCACAGAGACTTTACTGGTCACATTGATATCTGAGTTTTCTGAGATGCTCCAATTCCCTTCAGCTATCCTGTACATGGCCATGTCCCAGAGCTTGGAGGTGGTACATATCTTGGACACATAACCATGAGCCTATTATGGTTAGTGGCCAGAATTCAGGCAGAAATCAGGAACTTAGGAAGACAGTAGGTGTTGCCCATCCAGAAGGCAAGCCAAGTCCATCTATAAATTGGGAAGGATGAATGCTGGGAAGCTTTCTACTAGACAGAAAACATCCATTGATGCATGCTCTTTCTAATGTCTTCATCCACGAACACATTGGGATACTCAGACATAGAAACACACTCTTTGTCAAACGACTTTCTAGAAACCATCCACTCCAAAATGAACAAACTGCCTTTTCTACCTATTCTCAGAAAATGAGAAAAGACCACAAACTCACACCCAACCCACAAAGGCACCTCCTTCCCCCAAGTAGGTCTGTGACTATCCGGAGTGTCCTCTGACTGGTGGGCCATACTATGTTCCCAGAAATGGCCTGTCCTGTCTCAGATCTGGACTCCTTGGCCAACTCTGTGAGGTTATTAGGAGCCAGCGGTGAGCCATTACATGGAGATGACTTTTTCTCTCTCACGTCCTTCATAGCTGCCTACATCTTCTCCAGGGATCATTTCTGTATGGACCTTTGAGGATCTTAGCAGGTGGAAGATCTGCTACATTCCTGTATTGAAAGACCAACTCTGTCCCTAATCTTCTGTAAAGTTAGATTGAGGGAACAGTGTATGGTTAGGATTAATAACATGTTCGATATGAGTTAGGAATCATTCTGCAGGAATGTTTGGGAACCTGCAAAATTTACAAGAAAATATACGTGAAATATTAGTATGAAAACAGAAATTTAGGTAAGATTTGAAGCCCAGAAGGGCATTGGGCCCTTGATTGGGATACGTAGATTTGAATTATTTTCTGCAGAGATGTCTCAGATAAATTGATGTACAATGGCATAGGACCTTGTACGTTGGATGATGGAATGTTTAAGAGAACTTCTAGTCAAAAAAGGATAGTTGGAATTATTAGAAACATATTCAGTTTCAGAAAGAAGAGTGAGTATAGGTTTTGGACAAAAAGTTCTCTAGCAATAGGGTTTCGGATAGAGAGTGAATTTAAATGTGAGCACATGTGAAGAGTCAGTCACAATGATGAACTGGGGAAAATATGTCAGAAGGCCGATATCAATAGAGACATTAAGAAATCAGGAAAAGTATAAAGTGAGTGATAGGATTAGATATTTTCAACAGGGTTGAGTTTGAATATATAATCTTAGGAAGAAAAAAATATGTTGTCACAAATAGGATTGACATTTGAGAACATTAGGCAACATGGATGTTTTTAGTAATCCATGCTCACTTTCAATTTAGGCTTTGGTAAAATCACAAGTTTGACCTTTGCATTTTGTGTCTCGAATATTACTATGATAAAATGTATATGTAGATCGGGTGACATAAGTATTTCTTATACCATTTCTGGGAGCAATATTTTGAAGATGTATAAATTATTATTGGCGGTACAAAGATTTGTACCCTGTGTCTATGAATATAGAATTAATGCATGAATTGACAATACTGTGAATAAATAATATAACTGTTTCCACTTTAAATAATGGATTGAATTGATATGTGAAAATATACACAAAAACTTATATTGATATACAATCATTCATTCCAACCAGTTACACATCTAATTGTATAATTACGTTATGTTTTATTATAAAGACTGTGTGAGATTTGCTTCAAACGTGATTATGGAAATCGAAAATAATGTGTTTGGAAAGAAGTCTCATTAAAAGACCAGTCAAGAAACCTGGAGGAATACATGTGTTCTGAAGCAGGAAGTGATTGAAAGTGAAACAAATGCCTATAAATTTGTGAATTTGTGGATGAAATATATATCCTATGATGTGCATAAACTGAAGAAATATTAACGAACCAGTGTTGAATAAAAATGAACATCAAAATACACACCATGTCCCATAGGAATCTAATTGCATTGATGTTAAACTGGGTCAATTACTGTAGAAATATTAGGATTTGTATGCACCATTCACTGAAGTTAGTTTTAAGTACTAGGAAACAAATATGTAGTTCAGGTGAATGAATATTTCTGAGAATAATCTTGTGAAATTTTTATTATAAATCCACATACATGAACATGAATGAATTTCGGTAGTGTATATAAGACACATATATTTCATATTTTGAAAAATATTGAGAGTATATATATATATATATATATATATATATATATATATATATAACCAAAACACACACAGAGATATTAAAAAGTACCAATATATAAGCCAATCAATATTCATCATGAAATATATAACATCCACAGATGCAAAATTATTTATTGTACTGAGCATGGATTTATGTACAATGTTGTTCTCCTAGGAAGCTCACATATAGGTTGAATTTTCAGTTCCAACAGTGATTAGGAGGAGTGATCTTTTCTCACAATTTGTATCTCCAAGTCAGCCAGGTCACAAAAATGTACGTGTGATACCAGGTAGGATTCTATATGTGCATATAAAAATACATGTGCTGAATAGGCTACAGAGAAAGGGAGACAGGAATTCACGTATTTGTTAACTACAAAAACCCATGGTGAACTATTTTAATTAAAAATTGACTAGATTTATAACACCTACACTTTATCATGCAAAAGGCAAATCCAACTATACACCATGCCTCCTCTGAACTGTTTGTATTTCAATTCTGTTTGCATTATTTCTCTCCACCATATTAGGATTAGTGGTCAGAGTCTAGTAGGGTATGGGTTAGTGTCAGGGATTCAGTATTTTGAATGTAAAATAGGAAAATGAATCAAATGTGTATGCAAATATGTGCTACACAAAATCTTCCTACTCTCATTCACAACAATACCTTGACACTATCTTTGCCCCAAGTAAGACAAAATAAAAGAAGAAGAGTTAGAAAATCTGTGAATACATATCAGGAATGGAACATGATTACGAGTTCACAATCTTGGAGGTGGTAGAGGAGTTTCCAAAAGTAAGGGACAGGGTAAATAATGCACAAATATGGAGATGTGCCAGCCTAAAGACTTCTGGAGAACCTGCCTCTGAGGTTGGCCACTTGAAGTATATGTTGTTGTCAGGACCTATGGCTTCCTTTCTAGTGAGACCACCAAAGCTGGGTCTCCATCTATGTGACCTGCAGAACATGGTTTCTTATTTTCCAAAGAAAGTGAGGCAGCAAGGCTGAATTCTCTCTTTGTAAGTAAACTCTTGCCACTGAAGGCTAAGTGTGGCCCCGTGTGGACTGTGAAGCCATTTGGTCATCCTCCACTTTTCATGGTGTTCTTGCTGCTGCACTGGGAGTTTGGTATTGGCTTCAGGAAATACAAGAAATTCAACTGGGTCACAGTTCTGGAGGGAGATCTGTCACGTGTTGTGCGTCAGGGTCTGCAGGAGAATGCACCAACCAGGCTTCTATCCCACATAGCTTGCCCCCTTGACCATAGCAACCTGATTCTGAACATTGACCTGAAACCTCTCCATTCAACAAGATGCCTTTACATACAAGGGTCTGCTGGCTGCACCATGTCAGTTACAAGCCTTTTGGCAGATCCACATAATCCCAACAGAGAAGTTTTATCACAGACCTGCAAAACACTCCTCTAGGCCCACTACTCAACAGACTTTAACTAATTTGCATCACTGTTCTACACCATTTTCATGAAACCCAGTCAATCAAGGCACTGTCTGGTACACTCATGATCAGCAACAGGAAATCCAAAGTGTATCCAGTGTCACCTGGTGATAGGAATTTCAAATTTTTATGATGTTTATCTAGCCATTTTTCAAGGATGAGGTTGGAGGCACTGTGGGATTTAATTCATTCTGGAAACATCAAATGGTGAGAAAGCCCATTTCAATGAAACATCTGGAGAACTCTCACAGGCAAGACTTCCCAAAGAGTGGCCAAAAGATCAAATGAAGCCAGGCCCATTGAGGTCTACAATGTGAGGTCCATGTGTGTTTTTACTCTCAACTATGGCTGTCAAGTCTTAAAGAATAAAATCATGTGATATTCTGGCTCAGATTCCCAGTGCTCTGTGGGAAGCCCCCTGGACCTAGATCTCAGTTTCCAAAGGCCACTACCATGTGTGGCCTCCAAAAATCCCAACACAATTCATGGCAATACATCTCTGCAGTAATTTCCAAACTCAGTCTCTAAGAAGACTCACACCAGAGTTCAAGCCAAGGTGGACCCAGTCATCTCTTCCATCAGCCAAACAAATGACCACAATTAAAACCAAAATACTCCCACATGGCTCTCAACTACTTCCACATAGACACTCATCATTATCTCTGGCTGGAAGTTTCCATGAGGGGCGCAGCTGAAGACAGTATCCAAAATATGCTCCCTACCCTCATTTGTCTAAAGTCAGGGTGTCTTGACAACCTATCTGTGAACAAGAGGTGATCAAATAGGCCTGCCATTAATACTGCACTGCTTCTCCAATTTGAGCCTAATGTCTGTGGGGTTTAGATTCTTTATGTGAATTGGAGTCATGAGAAAATCCAAGCACCTATGGGCTTGCCTCTGCAGGGCTTTGAAAAACTTTTTGAACCAAAGAATACCTATTCTCACTTGATTGAAATCAGAAACCTTACAGAGGAAGGCGAGAGACTTCATCCACAAGACTGCTCTTTTTCCATTTTGGTTTTGGATGCACACATGAGATCTTTCCTTAGATTCATCAGGTGGTGAGAATCTAAGTCACAGCCTCACACAGGGCCAAGAGGCTGATTCAGACACATCCCTTTCCATGGCAATTAAGCAAAGAGCCACAGGTGATGCTCATTATTTTCCATTAGAAAACTGTTTTCTTCAGGCTTCACAAAGGGGTGGACTGAGGCAAAGACCTTCCAGACATTCAGGACAACGGAACAATAGGTAAACAAAAGGCCCAAATCAGTGTTTCTCCACTGACACTTTACCGGTCACACTGATATCTGAGTTTACTGAGTTCCTCTCCATTCCCTTCATCTATCCAGTACAAGGCCATGTTACAGAGTTTGGAGGTGGTACATATCTTTTACACAAAACCATGAGCCTATTCTTGAGAGTGGCCAGAATTCAGGAAGAAAACAGGAACTTAGGAAGATAGCAGGTATTGCCCATTCATAAGGAAAGTCGTAGTCCATTCATAAATTTGGCAGGATGAATGCTGAGAAGCTTTCTACTAGACAGAACACATCCATTGATGCATTCTCTTTTCTAATGTCTATAACCACAGACACAGTGGGATACACAAACCCACAACCACACCCACAAAGGCAACTCTTTCCTCCAAGTTGGTCTGTGACTATCCAGAGTGTCCTCTGACTGGTGGGCCATACTATGTTCCCCAAAATTGCTTGTTCTGTCTCAAATCTGCTTTCCTTTGCCAACTCTTGAAGTAGTCAGGTGTCAGCGGTGAGCCAATACCTGCTTTATCAGGAAAGAACCATCTTCAGAGCTTCCCTGGCATTTGGCCATCCTCACATCAGTAGGTAAGTGCCGTAGCCCGGCTGGCTGGGCAAAATAACCGGGGGGGTGACGAACAACTTGTGTAGACTGATGCAGCAGGACTGGAAGTCGTTTATTGTTGAATAAGAGCGGTATTTATACATTTTACACAGCCTATCTAATTAGCATGAAATAGATACAGCAGTCAAACAATAAGGAATCTCCACACTTAATGGCTCGCTTTTGTTACTTCACAAACCACTCCCTCTGGCATTTTGCCAGGCGCCATCCAGACTTCTTTACAGGCTCTAACATTTATCTGGCAAAATAACAGGTGCCAATCTGACTTGTTTACAGACGTTAACATTTCCCCCTTTTGTTTAATTTAAATAAGGACCATAGTGTTTTTTACAGAAACACCATAAATAACCTGCTAGAAACAGAAAGGGAGGATACAAAATGTTACAATACCAATCCAATTGATGGCTCCATGCAAGAAGCCCTTGGAAAACTTATACCAGCAATGACACTGTTAGCAAAGATACCGAGTTACAAGTTGTTGTAGATTACAGTCTGTTGTCTCAGTCCAGATAAAGCAGTGTCTCAATAGATTAACTCAGAGTTCAGGTAAATCACAGTCCAGGTAAGTTCTCTAGGCAGCTAGCTTAAGTTGTAGTAGCAGAAACAGCGATAGCTCCGAAGTCTCCTCGGGTTCTCAGCCAAAGTTTCCTCCAGTTCTCAGCAACATTGTAAATTCTTCCACCTTTGTTTTCACCGGCACTTGGACGAAGGCAGGAACTCCGGATGGCTAAAGAAAATCCTGTAGCATTTCACTAAGAAAACAACCTTCTGAACAATTTTAGTACATTATCTCAAGGTTTTTTTACATTTATAATAAGCCTTAATAGTACTCATTACTCATCAGCCTGCAGGTGTGGGAGACCCATTGTAGTTACTGGCCTTGGAAATGATCAAACTTCAGGGATGCCAGTGGCATCTTCTGCCAGCTGTAGCATCCTGTGCAGCCCCAGATGGCCCCAAGGAGAGTCCTGGGCTCAAACTTCTTCCGGGCACAGGGAGCAAAAGCCTGCGAGACTGTGCCTCCAGGTCAGGTCTAGATTTGGGCTCACAGTGGTGATCCGCTCCCCCGGGCAGGGGGGTGGGGAAGAGCCCTCAACTGCCTCTTGGAAAATTCTTACTGCGCCATGATTGGCTTGGGCAGGTGGCAGCCGCCTTGTCATTTCACGCACCCTCCAGTATCGAAAAGTATTCAGTAATAGCCTTTTGCTGCAACTTTTTTCCTGATAATCCTTCTTCTTCTGAACTTTCTTTTTCTTTCTGACTAGAGATTCTGGGCTTTTATCAACACATGCCCTAACTATTCTTGGTTCCACTGGGGTGCCTTTTTCTCTTATCAATTTACTTCTCACCCCTTCCATATTTTCATCACAAAGACAATACAACATTTCAAGACAAAACAAGACACAAACATACTGCATCAATTTTCTCCATTTTCTCGAAATGGTCATTTTTCCTATCGCCCTATCTGCCTAGGGACGAGCAGATTGCTCCCGTCCTATCTATGGACAGAAAGCTTTTTTCGACCCTTACCCGTGAGTGTCCCAGGGCTCCCCGTAACGGGCCACCATCTGCCGCAGTCCCTCTGCAGCAGAATAACCTGGGGGGTGACGAATAACTTGTGTATGTTGATGCAGCAGGAATGAGAGCCGTTTATTGTAAGATCTGAGCGATATTTATACATTTTACACAGCCTATCTCATTAGCATAAAATAGATACAGCAGTCAACCAATAAGGAATCTTCACACTTAATGGCTCGCTTTTGTTACTTCACAAACCACTCCCTCTGGCATTTTGCCAGGCGCCATCCAGACTTGTTTACAGACTCTAACATTTCTCCAGCAAAATAACAGGTGCCAATCTGACTTGTTTACAGACCTTAACAGGTAAGAAGAAAGACTGACTCTGTCTTTGGTAAATTCAAACAAGTGAGACCACTGGGACTGGGATTGGTAATGGCTCTGGGTGCCTGGCTTCCTGGATCCCAAGTTCAGAGACTTTCATCACCAAGGAAGTGAGGTGTGTTCACTTCTTTCAGGAACTGAATGAGGTCACTGCCTTGGCTACCACTTTGTCCTAACAGTTGCTTCCAAGGGTTCCATGAGATGGAGGCTGCCCCTACTTCCTGTGACAATTTCATATGTTAGAATGGTATATCAACCATACGCACCTGGGAAGAGCTTTCCACACAGGCCTGGTTTGGTCTACTCTACATTAAGAAGAGTGAGGCTGATTCAGACACATTCCTTCATCCTTCCAGGTTGTTTGCCATGGAGATGTCTTTTGCTCTCTCAGGTCCTTCATAGCTGCCTACATCTTCTCCAGAGATCATTTCTGCACGTACCTTTGATGTTCTCAGCTGGTGGAAGATCCCATACATTCTTGTATTGTAAGACCAACACTGTCGCTGCTCTTCAGCAAAGTTAGATTGAGGGAACAGTGTATGATTAGTGTTATTAACATGATCGATATGGGTTAGGAACCATTCTGCTGCATGAATAATGGTATTGGGAACCTGTGATATTTACAAGAATATAGAGGTGAAATATATGTACGAAAACAGAAATCTAAGTAAGATTTGAAGCCCAGAAGGTCATTTGTCCCTTGATTGGGATACTTAGCGTTGAATTACATTCTGCACAGATGTTTCAGATAAATCGATATACAATGGCATAGGACCTTTCACCTTGGATGATTGAATGTAGAAGAGAACATCCAGTCAAAAAGTGATAGTCGGTAGGATTAGGAAGATATTCGGTAAATTTAGGAAGAAGAATGAGTGTAGGATTTGGAACAAAAGTTCTTTAGAAGTAGGTTATCGCTAAGAGAGTGAATGTAAATATCAGCACATGTGACGAGGAAGTCACAATGATTAACTGGGGAAAATATGTAGGAAAGCAGATATCAATAGAGACATTACAAAATCAGGCAAAGTATAAAGTGAGTGACAGGATTAGACATTTTCAACATGGTAGAGTTTGAATATATAATCTTTGGAAGAAACAAATATGTAGTCACCAATAGGATTTTCATTTGAGCACATTAGGCAACCTGGACATGGATGTTTTTAGTAATCCATGTTCACTTTCCATTTAGGTTTTGTACAATCATAAGTGTGACCTTTGCTTTTTGTGTCCAGAATATTACTGTGATAAAATATATATGTAGATCAGGTGACATGAGTATTTCTTCCACCATTTCTGGGAGCTATATTTTGAGGACGTATAAATTAGTATTGGGGGTACAAAGAGGTGTACCTGTGTCTATGAATATAGAGATAATTCGTGAATAGACTGTACTGTGAATAAATAATATAACTGGTTCCACTTTAAATAATGGATTGAATTGATATCTGAAACTAAGTAAGAAATCTTATATTGATATAGAACCATTAATTCCAACCAGTTACACATCTAATGGTAATATTAGTGTTATGGTTTATTGTGACGGGTTTGTGAGTTTTGCTTCAAATATGATAATGGAAATCGAAAATAATGTGTTTGGAAAGAAGTCTCATGAAAAGAGCAGTCAAGAAACATGGAGGAATACATGTGTTCTCAAGCAGGAAGTGATTGAAAGTGAAACAAATGCCTATAAATTTGCGAAATTTTGATGAGACATATATGCTATGATGTGCATAAACTGAAGAAATAGTAATGTACCAGTGTTGAATAAAAATGAACGTCAAAATGCACATCATGTCTACTTGCATTGATGTTCAACTGGGTCAGTTACTGTAGAAATATTAGGATTTTGGGGGGGATTAATAATACAATTTATTTTAGCACTAGCATGCCACAGAATGTAGAGGAAAGATCAATGGATTTTTAGTTATAGCACTAATAATCTAACATTTAGTGACTATTTTGGATAGTCTAAAATTACATAAGGCTATGTAACATAATTTTTTTTATTTAAAATTCATCAAAGCTTGGAATTTTCGTAATATTTCTTCTTTTTTCTTTTTTATTTTTTCAGTTGTTGATTGACCTTCATTTTTTTTATTTGTATGTGGTGCTGAGAATAGAACCATGTGCCTTACACATGCTAGAAAAGCATGTTACCACTGAGCCACAAACCCAGCCCCTCCACTTTTATCTTAACATCATACACTCATGTCCCTCTTCTTTACTCACTTTCTTCCCCATTTTCCCCCTTCTCTCCCTTCCTTTTTCGTTTCCCCTCCATATCTATTTTTCTCTCATGTCATTACAAACAGTAGTATGCTATGAAATTTAAGTTTAAGACTGTTTTTTATAGTCATTCTTTTTCTTGAGAAAATCTAAAAATTATAATCACCTGATAGATATATTACAATACATTTATTACACATATGTATCCATATTCATGCATATGCATTACATATATTATATATATACATATATATTTAAAAGTACTTTGATTTTCCTGTTAGAAATAATATAGACCAAGTCTTTCTTAATTCTCAATTCTTCCATAATTAACATCTTACAGTGAAAATCAAATAAACATATTTAAGTAAAAAGGTATCATTCTTATTTATCAATACTGATAATTTAAGGTTTTATATCACATTAAGCTGTAATATGGCATATTAACTCTTATGAATTAGAGAAATTTTATTTGAACAACCTACTATTTAAGGACCATATGCACTGACATTTTAAATCGCGTTCTTGTGATTTCTATTTCTATCAATTTTGTATTAATTGCCAAATACTTATTTTAGTACTTTTCATGTTCATAATTGATATAAAGTCAATTGTTTAATTCTTCTTGTAAGTAATTACTTGTTACAGTAGGGACATTATTAATAATACTACATCTTTATAAGAAAAATGGTACAAATTTATTTTCATGCAAAATTAAGAATAATTGCATGCTCTAAATGTTTGATTGTTGATACATATAATAAAGAGCTTTTGATGAGTCTCTTCCCCAGTAAAACATAAAATGCAAAGATAATGTCCAAATAAAGATAAGAAAAATACACATTATCAGCTAGAAACTATTAAATAAAAGATGAAAAGAACAATCCAACACATTGTACGAACTTGTCAGATGAGGTAGTATTCTGGAAGAATAGCCTAAGACTAGACCTTGTCCATGTCAAAATATTCACGAAAAAAATGAAGTATGAAAAGTGTAGAAAATGCTATGAATTTTTCATGAAGATAGGTGAATTATCCTTTCATCTCAATTTATGTGCATTTTCTGGTAAAATAAATTTGTGATATTTACAACTACACAAAACAAAGTTTCTGCATAGCAAAATGAATACATCTGAACCCATTTTTAGCTGACTTCTTCCCACTAAATTTTAAACCTTTATTTATTTATTTATTTTTATTGGTTGTTCAAAACATTACAAAGCTCAAGATATATCATCTTTCATACATTTGACTCAATTGGGTTATGAACTCCCATTTTTTCCCCAAATACGAATTGTAGAATCACATCGGTTACACATTCACACTTTTACATAATGGCATATTAGTGACTGTTGTATTCTGCTACCTTTCCTATCCCCTACTATCCACCCTCTCCTCCCCTCCCATCTTCCCTCTCTACCTCATCTGCTATTGTTCAATTCTCTCCATTGTTTCCCCCCCACTTCCCCTCACAACATTTTATATGCGATTTTGTGTAACATTGAGGGTCTCCTACAATTTTCATAAGCTTTCCCTTCTCTCTCCCTTTCTCTCCCCCCATTCGTCTTTGTTTAATGTTAATATTTTCCTCATGCCCTTCCTCCCTGTTCTGCTCTTATTTGCTCTCTTTATATCAGAGAAGACATTTGGCATTTGTTTTTTAAGGACTGGTTAGCTTCGCTTAACATAATATGCTCTAATGCCATCCATTTCCCTGCAAATTCTATGATTTTGTCATTTTTGTGCTGTGTAATACTCCATTGTGTATAGATGCCACATTTTTTTTAATCCATTAATCTATTGAAGGGCATCTAAGTTGGTTCCACAGTCTAGCTATTGTGAATTGTGCTGCTATGATCATTGATGTGGCAGTATCCCTATAGTACGCTCTTTTAAGATCCTCAGGGAACAGTCCAAGAAGGGTGATAGCTGGGTCAAATGGTGGATCCATTTCCAGCTTTCCCAAGAATATCCATACTTCTTTCAAAATTGGCCTCACCAATTTGCAGTCCCACCAGCAGTGTACAAGTGTACACTTTTCCCCACATCCTCGCCAACACTTATTGTTGTTTGACTTCATAATGGCTGCTCATCTTACTGGAGTAAGATGGTATCTTAAGGTGGTTTTGATTTGCATTTCTCAGACTGCTAGAGATGGTGAGCATTTTTTCATGTACTTGTTGATTGATTGTATGTCCTCCTCTGTGAAGTGTCTGATTAGGTCCTCGGCCCATTTGTTGATTGGGTTATTTGTTATCTTATTGTTTAATATTTTGAGTTCTTTGTATATTCTGCATATTAGGGCTCTATCTGAAGTGTGAGGGGTAAAAATTTGTTCCCAGGATGTAGGTTCTCTATTTACCTCTCTTATTGTTTCTCTCCTTGAGAAAAAAACTTTTTAGTTTAAGTAAGTCCCATTTGTTTTTTTCTTGTTATTAACTCTTGGGCTACTGATGTCTTATTAAAGAATTTGGAGCCTGACCCCACAGTATATAGATCGTAGCCAACTTTTTCTTCTATGAGACGCAGTGTCTCTGATTTGATATCTAGCTCCTTGATCTATTTTGATTTAACTTTTGTGCATGGTGAGAGAACGGGATTCAGTTTCATTTTGTTGCATATGGATTTCTAATTTTCTCTGCACCATTTGTTGAAGATGCTATCCTTCATCCATTGCATGTTTATAGCCACTTTATCAAATAAAAGAAAGTTGTAATTTTGTGGATTGGTTTCTCTGTCCTCCATTCTATACCATTGGTCCACCTGCCTGTTTTCGTACCAGTACCACACTGTTTTTGTTATTATTGCTTTGTAGTAAAGTTTGAACTCTGGTATCGCTATACCTCCCGATTCACACTTCCTGCTTAGAATTTCTTTTGCTATTCTGTGTCTTTTGTTTTTCTATATGAATTTCATGATTGCTTTATCATTTCTACAAGAAATGCCATTGGGATTTTGATTGGCATTGCGTTAAACCTGTATAGAACTTTGGGTAATTTCGCCATTTTGATGAATTTAGTTCTGCCTATCCATGAACAGGGTACATTTTTCCATCTTCTAAGATCTTTTTCTATCTCTCTCTTTAGGGTTCTGTGGTTTTCACCTCTTTTGTTAGGTTGATTTCCAAGTATCTTATTTTCTTTGAGGATATTGTGAATGGAGTGGTTTTCCTCATTTCCATTTCAGAAGTTTTGTTTCTGATATACAGGAATGCCTTTGATTTATGCGTGTTGGTTTTATATCCTTCATTTATTAACTCTAGCAGTTTCTTTGTAGACCCTTTTGGGTCTGTTAAATATATTACCATGTCATCCACAAATAGCGATAATTCAAGTTCTTCTTTTCCTATTTTTATGCCTTTAATTTCTTTTGTCTGTCTAATTTCTCTGGCTAGTATTTCAAGAACTAAATTGAATAGAAGTGGTGATAGAGGGCATCACTGTCTTGTTCCAGATTTCAGAGGGAATGCCTTCAGTTTTCTCCATTTAGGATGATCCTAGCCTGAGGTTTAGCATATATAGCTTTTACAATGTTGAGGTAAGTTCCTGTTATTTCTAGTTTTTCTAGTGTTTTGAACATAAAGGGATGCTGAACTGTGTCGAATGTTTTTACTACATCTATCGAGATGATCATATGGTTCTTGTCCTTAAGTCTATTGTTGTGGTGAAAAGCATTTATTGATTTCCGTATATTGAACCAGCCTTGCATTCCAGGGAAGAATCCTACTTGATCATGGTGCACAACTATTTTGATATGCTTTTGGATTCAATTCACACGGATTTCATTGAGAATTTTTGCATCCAAGTTCATTAGAGATATTGGTTGTAGTTTTCTTTTTTGAAGTGTCTTTGTCTGGTTTTGGGATCAGGGTGATTTTGGACTCCCAGAATGAATTTGGAAGAGCTCCTTATTTTTCTATTTCTTGATATAGCTTGAAAAGTATTGGTATTAATTCTTCTTTGAAGGTTTTTTTGAACTCTGCTCTATACCCATCAGGTCCAGGGCTTTTTTTGGTTGGTAGTATTTTGATGGCTTCTTCTATTTCTTCCTTTGTTTTTGGTCTGTTTAAATTGTGTGTGTCTTCCTGACTGAATCTGGGCAGATCGTATGACTTAAGAAATTTATCGATATTTTAACTATCTTCTATTTTATTGGAATATAGGGTTTCAAAATACTTTCTAATTATCTTCTGTATTTGTGTACTGTCTGTTGTGATATTGTCTTTTTCATTCCATATGTTAGTAATTTCAGTTGTCTCTCTTCTTCTCATCCTTAGCATGGCTAAGGGCCTGTAAATCTTATTTATTTTTTCAAAGAACCAACTTTTAGTTTTATCAATTTTTTCAATGTTTTTTTTTTGTTTCAATTTCGTTGATTTCTGCTCTAATTTTAATTATTTCTTGTCTTCTACTACATTTGCTGTTGTTTTGCTCTTCCTTTTCTAGGTTTTTGATGTGTACTGTGAGTTTATTTATTTGTTGTTTTATTCTTTTTTTGAGGAAAGAACTCCAAGAAATGAATTTCCCTCTTAAAACTGCCTTCTTTGTGTCCCATAGATTCCAGTATGATGTGTCTGTATTGTCATTTGATTCTAAAAATATTTCTATCTCCTCCTTTATGTCTTCTGTAACCCATTGATCATTCAGTAGAATATTGTTCATTTTCCATGTGATGTAGGATTTTTCCTTCCTTCTTTTATCATTGATTTCCAGTTTCATTCCATTATGATCAGATATGGTGCATGGTATTTTCTCCACGCCTTTATATTTACTAAGAGTTGCCCAATCGCATAATATATGGTCTAACTTGGAGTAGGATCCATGTGCTGCTGAGAATAAAGTGTATCCACTTGATGATGGTTGATGTATTCTATATATGTCGGTTACGTCAATGTTATTGATTGTGCTGTTGAATTCTATAGTTTCTTTATTCAGTTTTTTATAGAGGATCTGTCTAATGGCGAGAGCGGTGTGTTGAAGTCACCCATAATTATTGTGTTGTAGTCTATTTGACTCTTGAACTTGAGGCGAGTTTGTTTTATGAGCGTTGCAGCTCAATTGTTTGGTGCATACCAATTGATAATTGTTATGTCTTGTTGGTGGATGGTTCCTTTTAACAATATATAGTGTCCTACTTTATCCCTTTTGATTAACGTAGGTTTGAAGTTGATTTTATATGATATGAGTATGGCCACTCCTGCTTGCTTCCGAGGGCCATATGAGTGGTATGATTTTTCCCAACCTTTCACTTTCAGCCTGTGTATGTCTTTACCTTTCATATGAGTCTCCCGAAGGCAGCATATTGTTGGATTTATTTTTTTGATCCAGGTTACTAGCCTATGTCTCTTGATTGGTGAGTTTAGATTTTTAACATTTAAGGTTACAATTGAAATATGATTTGTACTTCCAGTCATGTTTATTTATTTATTTATTTTAATTTGGGTAGTTTTTACTTTTTGGTTTTTTTCTTACCCCTTTACTGAGATACCTCCCGCTGTTAGTTTTGGGCACTATTTTTCAATTCCTCTTCTTGTAGTATTTTGCTCAAAATGCTTTGCAGTGCTGGTGTTCTGTCTGCGAATTCTTTTAGCTTTTATTTATCAGGAAGGACTTAATTTCATTGTCAAATCTGAAGCTTAATTTTGTTGGACACAGTATTCTTGTTTGGAATCCATTATTTTTCAGTGTTTGAAATACATTGTTTAAAGATCTTCTCGCTTTCAAAGTCTGTGATGAAAAATCAATTGTTAACCTTATTGGTTTACCCCTGAATGTTATCTGCCTACTTTCTTTCGTAGCTTTTAATATTCTCTCCTTGTTCTGTATGTTGGCTATCTTCATAATTATATGTCTTGGAGTTTGTCTATTATGGTTTTGAATGTTTGAGGTCCTGTAGGCTTCCAGGATATGGCAATCCATTCCATCTTTCATCTCTGGGAAGTTTTCTAGAATTATTTCATTTAATATGTTGTTCATTCATTCGGTTTGAATTTCTATGCCTTCTTCTATCCCGATGACTTCCAATTTTGTTTTTTTTATGACATCCCATATCTCTTGAATAGTTGCTCATGGGATTTAAGCATGTTTTCTGTGTTGACTATATTCTTTTCAAGTTGACAAACTTTGTCTTCATTATCTGATGTTCTGACTTCTACTTGATCTAGTCTATTTGTAATATTCTTGTTTGAGTTTTTAATTTGGTTTATAGTTTCCTGCATTTCTAGAATTACTGTATGATTTTTTAAAAGATCTCTATCTCCTTGTAAAGCTTGTTCTTTGCCATTTGAATTTGTTTGTTTAATTAATTTTCAAAATATACTTTTATTGCTTAGACTTGCTGCCTCATGTCTTCTCTCTTATTCCTTTCCATCTGAGTTAGGTATGACTTAAGTTTTTTCCCTATCCCTGTTTCTGATGCTTCTAGGTTCTCCTGTAGTATTAAGTTGTCCTTCATTGTTTGTACACCTTGTTTTCCCTTGTTTTTTCATGATGTTCACGTCATTTTCCAGCTCTATTTGATTGCTGTGTTTCTGCTCTCTTCTATAGATTTGTTATGGGTTTATATATCTCTGTTTTCTCTCCTTTGTGTTGGTAGACTATGCCTGCTTAAGTGGATTCCGCTGTTAAGGAATTCTGACGGCCGAGCTCCAGTGATGTCACCTCTCTGCTGTGGTGGGCCCCAGGCTCCTTGCCGGAGTGTCCGAATTGGGTGGGTGGACTGGATTGTCTCTGGTTGGTTTCAGCTCCCAGTCGCTGGCAGGCCGGCATTCTCCAGCCACCCAGTAGCGCGGGCAGCTTGTGGTCTGTCTTCGGCTGGTGGGTGATCTCTAGCCACACAGTTGCGCGTTCGGTCGCCGGCAGGCGCGCGTTCTCCAGCCGTCAAGACATAGCGTCAGCAGGTGGGCTGGCGCCAGCAGGAAGGTGGTCTCCAGTTGCCCAGTCACACTGGCAGTGGGCCGGCATTCTCCAGCCAACCAGTCAGGAGGGCCTGGCCTCTAGTCCCCTGGTTTATCCTGCTAGTCCTGATTTCTCCTGCTAGACCAGATTTCTCCTGAGTGATGCTTCTCGGCAGCTCAAACTGTTCTCTGGGTCTGCCGTTTGTTGGGTGGGGAGGGTGTCTATTGGGAACCCTGGAACTCTATTGTTTTAATTTTTTTCGCTTGCCCATCGCCCCGCACTGGCTAGACAAGTTTCATTTTTGCCGCTGATGGGAAGGGGAGATGAAGGTCAGGTGCCTCTAGTTTTCCCCCAGTCTTTATGCAGACTTGCTCTGATTATCCCTCCCCCAAAAGCCTAGGAGATATTTTATGCGAATTCCCCTCTGTATGTGAGATGAGCTGAGAAACACACACCTGTTTTATTCTTGCAATCTGTCAGGGAGTGGTGGTGGTTACTTCAGCTCTCCAAGATGGTGGCTGTTGGTTTCCTTTGTGGAGTTTCCGCTTTGGGGCATAGAAATGTACTGCTAACTTCCCCGTCTGAAATCCCGAATTCAGCTGGGGGCTCAGTGGATGCTCAGCCAGCATGATTCCACATAATCCGCAGCAACGTTTCTCCCTGCTTGCTGGTCGCTTCTCGGTGGTGCCTCACCATTTGTAGACACAGGGCAGGTCACACGGATCAATCAGAATGGATCTCCAGTTGCACAAGTGGCTTGTGTTTGAGACTCAATTACCTGACCTCGGTGGTGGAAATCATTCTTCTAGGTTTCGGTAAACACCCATTTTCCTGTAAGATCCTAACAAGATATTTTTCATCCCTCTAACTCGTTATTCACTTGCGCAGTGGCAGGGTACACTGGGTGTGATACACTGTCTTCACAGCCATCTTGCAATGCCGAAATATTAGCATTTGGATGCACCATTTACTGAAAACTGTTTCAGTACTAGGAAAAAATATGTATTTCAGGTGGATGAATATTTCTGAGAATAATTTTTTAAAAAGTGGATTATAAATCCACATACATGAATATGAATGAATTTAGGGAGTGCAAAATAAGACACAAATATTTCATATTTTGAAAAATCTGGAGAGTATATATATATATATATATATATATATATATATATATACACACACACACACACAGACATTAAAAACTAGCAATATATATGCCAATCGAAATTCATCATGAAATACATATCATCCACAGACCCAAAAATATTCATATACTGAACATGGATTTATGTATAATGTTGTTCAACTAGGAGGCTTACCCATAGGTTGAATTTTCAGTTCCAACAGCATTTAGGAGGAGTGATCTCTTTTCACAATTTGTATTTGCCAAGTCAGTCACCTCACAAAAATGTACGTGTGATACCAGGTACAATTCTATATGTGCATATAAAATTACATGTGCTGAATAGGCTACAGAGAAAAGGAGACAGGAATTCACATATTTGTTAACTTTCAAAACACACGGAGAACTATTTCAACAAAAAAATGACTAGATTTATAACTCCTACCCTATATAATGCAAAAGGCAATTCCAACTATACACCATGCCTCCTCTGAACTGCTTGTATTTCTATTCTGTTTTGGTTATTATTCTCTATCATATTACGATTAGTAGTCAGAGTCTAGTATGGTAGGGGTTAGAGTCAGGGATTCAGTATTTCGAATGGAAAATTGGAAAATGTATCCAATGTGTATGCAAATATGTGCCACACAAAATCTTCCCACTCCTCCAGAACAATGGCTTGACATTATCTTTGCCCCAAGTAAGACATAATTAGAGGAGAAGAATTAGAAAATCAGTGAATACTTATCTCGAATGGAATATGCTAAGGAGTTCACTACCTTGAAGGTGGTACAGGAGTTTCCAAAAGTAAGGGACAGGGTGAACACTCCATAAACATGGAGCTCTGCTGGCCTAAAGACTTCTTGAGAAATTGCCTCTGAGGTTGGGCACTTGAAACATATGTTGTTATCAGGAGCTTTAGCTTCCTTTGTACTGAGATCATCAAAGCTGGGTCTGCACCTATGTGACCTGTAAAACATAGTTTCTTATTTTCCAATTAACATGAGACACCAGTCCTGAATTTGATCTTTGTAGGTAAACTGTGGCCACTGGGTTCTAAGTGTCTCCCTGTGTGGACTGTGAAGCCATTTGTTCATCCTCCAATTTTCATGATGTTTCTTGCTGCTACAATGGGAGTTTGGTATTTGCTTCATGAAATACACGGAGTTCAACTGGGACACAGTGCAGGAGGGAGTTCTGTCACATGTGGTATTTCAATTTCTGCAGGAGAATGCACCAACCATGCTTCTATATCACATAGCTTGCCCCATTGACCATAGCAAATCGATTCTGAACATTGCCCTGAAACCTCTCCATATAACAACATGCCTTTACTTAGAAGGGACTGCTGGCTGCATCATGTCAGTCACACGCCATTTGGAAGCCAATGACAGATCCACATGGCCCCACTACAGATGTTTTATCACACACCTGCCTACCAATGCTCTAGGCCCACTAATCATCAGGCTCCAACTTATTGGCATCTCTGTTTTACACAATTTTTATTAAAACCAGTCAATCAAGGCACTGTCTGTTATACTCATGATCAGCAACAGGACATCCAAAGGTTCTCCTGTGCCAGCTGGTCATGGAAATTTCAAAAATTTCATGGTATTTTTCTAGCCATATTTCAACAATGACGTTGGAGGCACTGTGAGTTTCAGTTCATTCCAGAACCATTAATCTTGACGAAGCTCATTTCAATGAAAGCTCTGGAGAAATCTCACAGGTAATGCTTCCCAAAGAATGGCCAAAAGGTCAAAGGAAGCCAGGCCCATTGAGTTCTACAATGTGAGGTCCATGTGTCTTTTGACTCTCAACTATGGCTGCCAAGTCTTTCAGAAGAAAATTATGTGATATCTTGGCTGTGATTCCCAGTGCTCTGTTGAAAGCCACCCTGGGCCTTGATCTCAGTTTCCAAGGGCGACTCTCATGCATGGCCTCCTAAAATCCCAACACAATTAATGGCAATACTTTTCTGAGGTCAGTTCCAGAACTCAGTCTCTAAGGGGAAAAACACCAGAGTTCATGTCAAGGTGGACCCAGTCATCTCTTCCAACCACCACACTAACAACCACAATTAAAACCAAAACACTCCCACATGGCCCTCATGTTCTTTTATATAGACACTCATCATAACCTATCGCTGGAATTTTCCACGAGGGACGAAGCTCAAGACAGTCTCCTAAATAATCTCTCTTGCCCCTAATTTGCCTAAATTCAGGGTGGCCTGGACACCACTCCTGTGAACCAGGAGTGTTCATATAGGCCTGCTGTTAATACTTCTCTGTTTCTCCAATTTGAGGCGTATTGACTGTGCAGTTTGTATTCTTTATGTGAATTGTAGTCACGGGAAAATTCAAGCAATTATGGGCAAGCCTCTTTAGGGCTTTGAAGAAATGATTTGGCCCAAAGGATCCCTATTCTAACTTGATGGAGGTCAGGAACCTCACAGAGAATGGGGAGAGAGTTCATCCACAATAACTGCACTTTTGGCCATTTTTGTTTTGGATGCACACATGTGATTTTTCTTTAGATTCTTCAGGGGTTGAGAATCTAAGCCACGGCCTCACACAGGGCCAAGAGGCTGATTCAGACACTTCCATTTCCAAAGGAATTAAGCAAAGATCCACAGGTGATGTAGATTCATTTCCATTTAAACCTGTTTTCTTCAGGATTCACAAACGAATGTCTTGAGGCAAAGACCTTCCTGACATTCAGGGCAACAGAACAATAGGTAAGCAAAAGGCCCAAAGCAGGGTTTCTCCACTTAGACTATCATGGTCACACTTATATCTGAGTTTTTTGAGATGCTCGACATTCCCTTCAGCTATCCAGTACATGGCCATGTCACAGGGCTTGGAACTGCTACATATCTTGGACACAAAACCATGAGCCTATTCTGGAGAGTAGCCAGAATTCATGAAGAATGCAGGAATTTTGGAAGATACCACATGTTGCTCATCGATAAGGCAAGCTGAAATCCATTCATAAATTCGGCAGGATGAATGCTGGGAAGCTTTCTACTAGACAGGACACAACAATTGATGCATTCTGTTTTCTAATGTCTAAAACCATGGACACAGTGGGATACACAGACATAGGAACTCTTGCTTGCCAAACGACTTACTATAAACAGTTCACTCCAAATCAAACAAACCGCCTTTTCTATCTATTCTCAGAACATGAGACAAAACCACAAACCCACACCGACAACCACAGAGGCACCACCTTCTACAAAGTATGTCTGTGACTATCCAGAGTGTCTTCTGACTGGTGGGCCAACTTATGATCCCCGGAAATCACCAACTCTGTGAACTTGTCAGGAGCCAGTGGTGAGCCACTATCTGCTTTCTCAGAAAAGGCCCCTCTTCTGAGTTTTCCTGGCAGTTGGCCATCCTCATATCTGTAGGTACCATGAAAGACTGACTCTGTCCTTGGTAAATCCAAACAAGTGAGCCCACTGGGACTGGGACTGGGACAGGCTCTTGGTACCTTGCTTCCTGGATCCCAAGTACCGAGAGTTCCATGACCAAGGAAGTGAGGTGAGGTCACTTCCTTCAGGAACTGAATGAGGTCACTGCTTTGGCAACCACTTTGTCCTAACAGTTGCTTCCAAGGGTCCCATGAGATCGAGGCTTCTCCTACTTCCTGTGACACTTTCACAAGTTAGAATGGTATATGAACCATAGGCACCCAGGAACAGCTCTCCAAACAGGACTGTTTGTGTCCATCTTCTCTACATTATGAACAGAGAGGCTGATGCAGACACAACCCTTCATCCTGACCAGGTTGTTTGCAATGGAAGATGACGTTTGCTCTCTCAGGTCCTTCATGGCTGCCTACATGTTCTCCAGGGATCACTTCTTCATGGACCTTTGAATTTTACAACAGGTGGAAAATTTTCTACATTCCTGTATTGTAAGACCAACTTGGTCCCTCCTCTTCTGTAAAGTTAGATTGAGGGAACAGTGTATGGTTAGGGTTAATAACAGGTTTGATATGGGTTAGGAATTATTCTAATTGATGAATAATGGTATTGGGAACCTGTGATATTTATAAGAATATATAGGTGAAATATAAGTATGAAAACAAAAATCTAGGTAAGATTTGAAGCCCAGAAGGGCATTGCGCTATTGATTGGGATACTTAGCTTTGATATACGTTCTGCACAGGTGTTTCAGATAAAAAGATAATCAATGGCATAGGACCTTGTACCTTGGATGATTGAATGTAGAAGTGAACATCCACTAGAACAGGGATAGTCGGTAGGATTAGGAAGATATTCGATAAGTTTCAGAAGAAGACTGAGTACAGAATTTGGACCAAAAGTTCTTTAGCAATAGTGTATCGGGTAGAGAGTGAATGTAAATGTCAGCACACGTGAAGGGTCAGTCACAATGGTGAACTGGGGAAAATCTTTAGGTAAGCAGACATCAATAGAGACATTAGGAAATCAGGCAAAGTATAAATTGAGTGATAGGATTAGACATTTGCAACAGGGTTGAGGTTTAAAATATAGTCTTAAGAAGAAACAAATATGTAGTCACCAATAGGATTGACATTTGAGAGCATTAGGCACACTGGACATGAATGTTTTCAGTAATCTATGATCACTTTTCATTTAGGCTTTGATACAATCATAAGTGTGACCTCTTCTTTTTGTGTTCAGAATATTACTGTGATAAAATGTATATGTAGATTAGGTGACATGAGTATTTCTTCCACCATTTCTGGGAGCAACATTTTGAAGATGAAAAAATTAGTATTGGGGTTACAAATAGATTTACTCTGTGTCTATGAACATAGAGATAATTTATGAATAGACGATACTGTGATTAAATATTATAACTTGTTCCAACTTTAAATATTCGATTGAATTGATATCTGAAAATAAACAGAAAATCGTATATTTATATGCAATCATTCATTCCAACCAGAAATACATCTAATGGTAATATTAGGGTTATGGTTTATCATGAAGAGTGTGTCAGTTTTTCTTCAAAATGATTATGGAAATCGAAAAAAAAAAGCATTTGGAAAGAAGTCTCATGAAAAAACAATCAAGTAACCTGGAGGAATACATGTGTTCTGAATCAGGAAACGATTGAACGTGAATCAAAATCCTATAAATTATTGAAGTTGTTGATGAAATATATATCCTATGATGTGTTTAAACTGAACAAATAGTAATGTACCAGTGTTGAATAAAATGAACTTCAACATAGACATCATATCCAAGAGGAATCTAGTTGCATTGATGTTAAACTGGGTCAGTTACTGTAGAAATATTAGGATTGTATGCACCACTCACTGAAGTTAGTTTTCAGTACTAGAAAACAAATATGTATTTCAGGTGGATGAATATTTCTGAGAATAATATTGTGAAAAGTTGATTATAAATCCACATACATGAACATGAATGAATTTAGGTAGTATATGTAAGACACATATATTTCATATTTTGAAATATTTGCAGAGTGTATATATATATATATATATATATATATATATATATATATATACACACACCCCCCACACACACACACAACACACACACCCAGACAATAAAATGTAGCAATATATATGCCAATCGAAATTCATCATGAAGTATATATCATCCACAGATGCAAAAATATTTAATTTACTGAACATGGATTTATGTATAATGTTGTTCTACTAGGAGGCTCACCCATAGGTTGAGTTTTCTGTTCCAACAGCGTTTAGGAGGAGTGATCTCTTCTCACAATTTGTATCTTCCAAGTCAGCCACCACACAAGAATGTACATCTGATACCAGGTAGGATTCTATATGTGCATATAAAAATACATGTGCTGAATCGGCTACAGAGAAAGGGAGACAGGAATTCACATATTTGTTAACTTTAAAAACACATGGAGAACTATTTCAATTAAAAATTAACTAGATTTATAACACCTACCCTATATCATGCAAAAGGCAAGTGCAACTATACACCATGCCTCCTCTGAACTGCTTGTATTTCTATTCTGTTTGGGTTATTTTTCTCCATCATATTAGGATTTGTCATCAGAGTCTAGGAGGGTATGGGTTAGTGTCAGATGGCCCGACTGGCAGGACACATCAACTTGGGTGTCGATCCTAGTTGGGGAGGAATGGAGGGACAAGAGACACGAGAGATGACAGCAAGACAGGAGTTCTGATCATGCTGCAAACTTTTATTATTCTCAGAGGGTATTTATATGCTGCGGATGGGAAAGCTCTCTTATCGGCAGTTGCTGGATGTCTTCACAGGGTGAGATAACCTCAGGATGTTTCAGGTAGACAGATGGTAGCCCGATGTCAAAAGGAGATAGATGGCTGTGGGATGTCTCCCAGGCAGGTTGTGTGCCAGGGGGCTGTTTCTTGTGTCAGTCTATTTTTTGAAGGAGAACTTCCTTCTAGCCCCTGACATCTCCCCTTTTGTTATATAAAATATTCGACCATACCTTACAGGCCATGGATTTAGGGGGTGATAGTGGCTCTGTTTCTCTAGGATGCCTTAGAATATCTCCTGATTTGAGCGAGCATCTTTCCTAGGAGATTTCGTGTTGGCTTTGGCATGTTTTTGGAGGAGACGTCTTTGAGGGGATAGCATGCCAACCGCCATGCACCAGAGCATGTCATTCAGAGGTCTTGTGTTTGGGGATCCGTGGATCCATCCTCCTGCAGTCCTTCCTGGACCCTCTGTTATTATGGCCTAACGTGCTCATTCCAAGGGTGTGTCCTCCCCCAAGCGGAGGGGCCCATGGAGAACGAACCCTTATTGCAAGGGTAGAAGATGGTTGCTCAGAGCTGTTACTTATAGTTTTCTGTAAGAAAGAGAGATCTGTGGGGATGTAAACTTAATAAGCCTGTGAGAAGGGTTGAACATTCTTTTAAATGTTGGCAGTGCTGTCTTCCATCTCCAGACCATGATAGTGGACCTGTATGGGCTTAGAAACCAAAATATTAATCTGTTCTTTAATAAATTGTACCAGCCTCTTTATAATGCAGCGGCCTATGGACACCATTAAAAGTAAACCCAACAAAGGGACTAATAGGGGAAGAAGGTAGGGTAGAAATCCATTATGCCCAATCCAGAGGGGATTTTCAAATAGTTCCCTTTGTCTCTTTTCTGGATCTTCTTGAAGCTGCTTAATTTTAATGCATACTATGCCTGATTTATTTGCATAAAAGCAGCATCGTTCCCCTAAGGCTAAGCAAATACCTCCCTGGTTAGCTGTAAGCAAATCTAAGCCTCGTCTGTTTTGAAGGAACACTTCTGCCAGGGAATTTATTTGGTCCTGCAAATCTTTAATGGTTCCTGATAAAGTTTGTACATAATTTATAAGTTGTTGAGACAGGCGATGGTAAGAGTGAATAGCCGTGCCTAAGCCACTGTACCTGTGCCCACAGCAGCTGTTATTCCAAGGCTGGCAATGAGTGGAAAAGCCTGTATTGCCCACCTATGTCTTTTGACTAAAGTGTCTAGGCTAGAAATTGGTAGAGGTTCATCTCCTGGGACAATAGTTATATCAGGGAGTAATAAAGCAAGAACACAACCAATGGTCCAATTCGCTGGAAGCGTGGGAAGGCCGAGTTTCCTCCACACATAAAAACTGTGCCATTGGAGGGACAAAGAGATGGGGTGGGTGAGGAATAATTTTATACTGTTGAGCAATTTCCAAAGGAAGTAAGTCGAACATCAATATCATAGGTATTATTCTGCATCGCGCCTAAAAGAAATAATGTAAAAGTGCCTATAGGCTGTACTTTAAAGGGAAATCCGGGTTGGCATGTATTATCATTGTCCGTGATAGAATTAATAGGAACTGATATAGGCATGATTGCCCCTGTTGTCATGCAGAGCCAGCAATCACCAGCAAGGGTGGGGTTCGAATTATTAAGCTAGGAGAATGTAGTTTGCAAAATATCTAATGTATTGGTATCTAAACCTGGGAACTGGGATTTAGGCTACATTAAGGGATGATATGTGAGCTCAGGGATTTGGGGTTTCAAAAGTTTGATTATCTGAGGATGCTTGACAGAATAAGTGGGTCCTCCACCATCAGAGACCCCTGTAGGGGCCTTAATGGGCCAGTAGGAAGGTTTTCCGACAGTGCCTTGGCACCCAGCTGACTGTAGCTTGGTGTATTTGCCATCTCCTCCATGGTCAAAGAGAATGGGGGTATAATGAATAGTGGTCCCCCTGCTGCATGAGTTTTAGTTAGGGAGGCTTCAAAAAATTGTTCTCCCTGTTTATTAACACAAAGTTAAGCCGACGCATTACAAGAGACATGCATCGCCTGGGTATGCGTACAAGTTGCAGAACAATTTTGGAGAGCTTTACTTGTACTAGGGGGGATAATCTTTGGCTTGTTAACACATACCCATTTAGGCTGATGAACTCCTCCGAGATTATGGTCAACCTTGGCACGGAGGTAAGTCACCTTAGTCATGCAGTCAGCAGTCTGGGTCCAACTAGTGGGAGCCTCAGTCCAAAATCCTCCTTTGCATTCACGGGGGGGGGGGGGGCAAAAAGGTACCCCATGATGTTGGAAATTAGAGGTCCAAGGCCTCTGTGTTCAAACCTGTTCAGCAGAAGTGCCTTAAGCAGGATCCTCGCACAGATTGTTGGCTGTATCTGAAATGGAGGAAAATTTGTCCTCAGGGGGAGGGCCTCCATCCCTGGGTTGAGGTAAGTAATTTACCTGTTTAACCAGGCATTCTGGTAACCATCTTGGGGATGCTTGCTCTTGGTCCAAAACACAAGCTGAGCCTCATCCCCTGATGAGGATAGGATGTGGGCGTTTTCATTTATTTGTAATGGGATTGCAACACATAACAGGTGTGCGAACAGAATTGGATGAAGGATGCCAGTGTCTGTCTGTGGCCAAATGGCCTTCACTGTCTAGGGTAAGAAAAATAAGGGCAAATAATGCATGGTTAAGGCGATCCCTGGGAGTGGTAAATACAAGGACGGAAGCCTTAAGACGGGATAGCCAAGTCTTTAAGGTAAGCTGGGAAAGTTCCACATGCCTTGGCCCTGAGTGTTGTATGGAATTTCAGTAGTATGAAAAAATTGCAAGGTAGCACAAAACTGTTTAAACTTGGCACTGGTATATGCAGGACATTTATCTGTTTTAATATGTATTGGTTTACACATTATGAAAAAGGCTGAAACAAGATGAGAAAGGACATCTTTGGTAGCCTCTCAAGAATGTAGTGATTCAAAAATAAAGCCGCTGAAGGTATCTATAGAAACGTATATATATTTGGTTTTTCAAAATTCAGGAAAATGAATAACATCCATTTGCTAAATCTGATTGGGCAGTAATCCTCGGGGGTTAACTCCCAAGTGTTGAATGGGGAGGGAGACAGTGCAAGAAGGGCATGCTTTTACTATTTCTCATGCATGTTGCCTGGTAATTTTCCAAAGTAATCGATGGCTCTGGGAATTTAGATGGTGAAGATTGTGTAACTCCATGGCCTTTTGAATGGAGCCAACAAAAATTGGAAAGATGGAACGTGTTGCTGCATCAGCTTGGGCATTACCTTGTGTTAGAGGGCTCAGAAAGTCAGAGTGTGTCATGATGTGTCCTAAGGAAAATGGATGTTTTCTGGCCTGAATTAGCTGCTGAAGCTGGTGAAACAGAAAGGGGGAATTGGAAGAAGCCTTAATGGTGGGTGAAATCTCCAGAAGGGGCACAGAATGAGCAATATAGGCACTGTCTGTATAAATATTAACAAGATAATCAAAAAACTTTATAAAAACTTGTGTTATGGCGAACAATTCCACAAACTGAGCTGACTGATAGACAGTATCAAAGGTGGTAGGCTTGTTATTGACAACAAAGACTGCACGGCCATTACTGGAACCGTCTGTAAAAAAGGTAAGGGCTTGAGGAATGGGAGCCTTTTGAGTAATTTTGGGAAAAATAAATGGATGTAACTGGACAAAATTTAAAAGGGGGTCATCGGGGATGTGGTTATGAATTGTTCCCAAAAAGCCTGATAGGGCAATATCCCATTCATCCATGTCTGTAGTAAAAATTGTAGTAAGGGTTTGGTCCTTAGTATATGGAATTAAAATATTATCAGGGTCTTTGCCAAAATGTTGTCGAGAAAGCAAACGACCTTTAAAAATAAGAGAAGCTACCTGAGCAAGATAAACAGTAATAAACTTGGAGGATGTGGTGGGTACAAGGACCAAAAGCAAGGGGCAACCTTTATTTTTAAAATGTGGATCTCGCTGCCAAAATATTCCTGTGGGTGTATGAGGAGTGTGGAAAATAACCAGAACCAGAGGAAGGTTATAAGAAATTTGGGCAATGGCTTCTGTGGCTTGGTTTAATGCATGTCATGCCTCGGGAGTAAGCTTTTGAGGGGAGGAGGGGTGGGAATCACCTATCAAAATATCATTAAGGGGCAAAAGTACACAAGTGGGTAATTTTAAATATGTTCCTAGCAATTGAATATCCCCCAGTAATATTTGAAAATCATTAAGTGTGTGAATATGGTCCACACATAGTTGTATTTTAGGAATTTGGATCTGATTATCTTGAAGTTTAAGGCCCAAATAGGTATAAGGGTCCTGTGTTTGAAACTTATCTGGAGCTATCTGTAGTCCCAAGGTAGTGAGGTTTTGTAAAAGTCCAAGTAACAATTATTAAGGTCATGGGTATTAGGTGCAGCAATTAACAAATCATCCATATAATGTAAAATATAATTTTGTGGTCATCGCTCTCTCACAGGGTCTACTGATTGAGCAACGTATTTTTGGCAAAGACTAGGGCTGTTGGCCATACCTTGGGGAAGAACCTTCCATTGAAATCTCTGCATAGGGCCCAGAAAATTAATGCGAGGGAGACTAAAGGCAAAATAGGGTCTATCCTCAGGATGTAAAGGAATGGTAAAAAAGCAATCTTTTAAGTCAATAACCATTTTACAATAGGTTTTTGGAATCGCCACTGGTGTGGGAATGCCTGGCTGTAGTGCTCCCATCGGGCACATAACTTTATTAATGGCACACAAATATTGTAAAAGGCGCCACTTGCCTGATTTTTTCTTGATAATAAAAATAGGAGTAATCCATGGTGAGGTTGAGGGCTTTACATGGCCGGCTGCCAGCTGTTCCAGCACTAACTTGGAGGCAGCCTCCAATTTTTCTTGGGTAAGGGGCCACTGATCCACCAACACAGGAGTCTGAGTCTCCCAAATAATTTTATCTGCATGGGGTACAGGAGGGTCAGGGACCGACACTAAAAATCTGAATACACAAGTCCACATGTATTTGTTTTTTTTATGGGTTGTATAGGCTCCACCAGTCCTTGTTTCAGTATCCCCAGGCCTGTACCAGGAACAAAATTCATAGGAAGCATTTGATGAGTCACCATGGAATTGGGACTGGCGAGAATAACTTCCAATGACTCAAAATATCTCCACCCTATACGTTAACAGGGAGGTCAGAATCAACGAAAGGAGTGACAGTTGACTTATTACCATCTTTATCAGTGCAGCTAATAGACCTTGAGCTGACCAGAGGATTTTTTTATTTTCCTATCCCTTTTAGGTCAGTCAAGGATGGAGTGAGGGGCCAACCTGATGGCTAGTATTTTTGAGAAATAATTGTGGCATCAGCTCCAATATCTAGAACTCCTTGGAATTCCTTTCCTTCAGTAAGTAAGGTAAGGGTGGGTCTATTGTGAGAAATGGGTTGAACCCAATACACATCAGAGAAGCCTAAGAAGGCAGCCCCCCGAGGTAGGTTTGGGTGGTGGAAATGCCTCCTGAATCCAAGGGAAGGAGAATTAATTGTGCAAGTCTTGTTCCTGCTGGGATGGCGGCAACTCCATTAATAGCAGTAGCCAGTATTTTTATTTCTTCAGTGAAATCATTATCATTAATGCCAGCGAAGACCTGAACACCTTGTATGGTAGTGGAGGCTCTTCCAAGAATAAGGGCACATGTATGAGATGGAGGGGGACCCATAATTCCAGTGGGTATTATCTGGGGCCCTTGCATTGAGTCTAATATTATAACTGTGGTGGCACAGAGGTCCAATTTTGCGCTGCCTGGGGTGGCTAGTTGGAGGGAGGCAATTGTGGAGAAGGATTTTGTGGTAGATTGGGATTTTGGGAGGGAACAAACCTTATTGCTCCTGTGTTTTTCCTGGGGGATGTTGTGGCCAGGGGCTGGCCCCGCAGGGAGTTTCCCGAGAAGCAGGAAGAAATAGGCTGTCTGAGAGCATTTGTCTTAGATCTACACTCACTGTCCCAGTGATGACTTTTACCACTTCTATGGAAAAGGGTAGCTGGGGGCGGTTAAGCCCCAGTTTGAGGAGACGCTATTCCTAGGCTTTGTTTGCCTGTCGGACACCCACATGCAAAATGGCCAGGTTGTTTACAAGTAAAGCAAGTACGTGAGCCAGGATTGTGAAACGCCTTGGTAAAGGCGGCCCCTAAAGTGAGACCCATGGCATGGGCTGCACCCACGCCTGCACAGAGTCTAATAAATTCAGAAAGTTTCCCTTTATCCTTATGTGGTTGAAGAACTTCCTGACATGCTGGGTTGGCATTTTCAAAGGCAAGATGTTTTACATAGGTGCTTTCACCTTCGCTTGGTTCATGCAAGCATTCCGCAGCTAGGTTAAGCCGGGGAACAAACTACCTATAAGGCTCATGGGGCACTTGTCAAATTTTTGCCAGGGAATTGGTAGCCGAGGCCTTTTGAGGGAGGTGTCACCAAGCAGGAAAACCAGCCATCTGAGTCTGTGCCAAGAGTCCAGGAGGGAAACGTGCCTGTTATTTTTAGTGTCAAAAGGCGCATTGCCCACTAGCTAAACTTAAGTCCCAGATTCAGAGGAGGCCTTAGTTAAAATTATTTGAGCAGTTTCCCGACATTGTCTTCGAAATTTGCATTCCATAAGAGGAAGTCTCCGGCACTGAAGGTAGCTTGGTCTAAAAATTTCCAATCATTGGGAATAAGCCATTGTGCGCTGTGGATTTCTAATAAAGCCAACGTGTAGGGCACAGTGGGGCCATAGTGAGCACAAGCCTTATTAAGTTTTTCAAGAAAACATAGGCTTAATTTTTTGTAGACTCTGGGTTCCTTCCTGCCCAGGGGTGAACTCCTCATCCTCTGAGTCCTGATCTCCTTGATCCATTTCCCCCGCTTCCTCCTCTTGTTCCTCATCGAAGTCTTTGACCGCAGCCTGGGAAGGCTTATCTATCTGACTGGTGTTGACTGGGAAGGTGAGAACAGGCCGATGGAGTGGCTTCGACTTTGTATTAGACCGCTGGGGCCAGCTTGCATTGACTCCATAGCTAAGGCTAATGAAGAGAGCTCAGAGTCAAGGGAATTTAATTATTTTAAAAGTTGCATCTCTTCCCGTCTATGTTGGAAGGATGCTGGCAAGGGAGCGAGGTTAGGTAGGGGAAGTAGGGAAAAAATATCTGAAGGGCCAGAGTACAAAAGGCAGGAGGGATATAGGAGGGAGGTGGATGTGTAAATCCTGTAGGCTGTGGCAGGGTCCTGAGAGGTTGCGGGTCTTCTGAATGGTAGAGAGCTGCTTCCTTCTCCAAGATAGCGTCCTTCCCAGGGGTCAATGTGTCTCTGGGATTTAAAACTGGATAAAGGTGGTTTTTAATCATTGGAGCCTTATTAATTAGGGTCGTATTTTTAGGGGGACCAGGAAGGTTCTCAGGGTCCTGGGAAGACTGAGAAGGGTCTATGTCTATACTAATGATGGGCATGCAGAGGAGGGACGAGAGGTCTTTTGCATAATCTCTTCCCCAATCCTGACAAGTTGTAAGGTACCATTGTCAAAGCGAAAACTTTTAAGAATTTCATTAATTAAGTTCCAGTAAGAAAAGGTGGGAACTGGCATTTTTTCTGGGCCAAAGGATTCATAATAATCTTTTAAACAGTCTCCTACTCTAAGCCATTTTTGCCATCAATGGTCCCTTCAAGAGGAAACCATGGACACAATGCTCCTATGTGTGAAAAGAAAAATTTTAAGTCCTTTTTCTTAACATGTGCCCCCCATGTCTTGAAGAACTCCTTGAAGCCTGAAATAAATCATGTGACGATACTGCTTGTCACATGGTGGGTCACTCACCGTGCATCATTCCCACCCTCCTCCTGGATATGTCTTCGGGTGGTGTCTGCTGAGACGATCGCGGGCTCCTCTTGACCAAGTCTTCCAGGAGGAAGGGGTTCCCCCTCAGTCAATGGCTTGAGCCCCAGTCGGTGGGCGCCAGATGTCCCGGCCGGCAGGACACATCAACATGGGCAGCGAACCTAGATGGGGAGGAATGAAGGGACAAGAGACACGAGAGATGAGAGCAACACAGGAGTTCTGATCAAGCTGCAAAATTTTATTGTTCACACATGGGTATTAAAATGCTGGATTTGGGAAAACTCTCTTATCGGATGTCTTCACAAGGTGAGATAACTTCAGGATGTTTCTGGAAGAAAGATGGCCACAGGATGTCTCAGGGACACATATGGCTACAGGATGTCTTCCAGACAGGATGTCTCCTGGTGGCTGTTTCTTGTAAGTGTCAGGCTGTTCTTTGAAAAAGAATTCCTTCTACCCTTGACAGTCAGGGATTCAGTATTTCGAATGGAAAATTGGAAAATGAATCCAATGTGTAGGCAAATATGTGCTACCCAAAAATCTTCCAACTCTCATTCAGAACAATGCCTTGACATTTCCTTCACCCCAAGTAAGACACAATTAGAGGAGAAGAGTTAGAAAATCTGTGAATACATATCGGTAATGGAAAATGCTCAGGAGTTCACAACCTTCGAGGTTGTAGAGAAGTTTCAAAAAGTAAGGGACAGGGTAAAAACTCCAAAAACATGGAGCTCTGCTGGCCTAAAGACTTTTTGAAAAACTGCCTCTGAGGTTGGGCACCTGAAATATATGTTGATGACAGGAGCTTTAGCTTCCTTTGTAGAGAGACCATCAAAGCTGGGTCTGCATCTATATGACCTGGAGGACATGGTTTCTTTTTTTCCTGTGAACATGAGGCAGCAGGGCTGAATTCTCTCTTTATAGGTAAACTGTTGCCACTGGGGGCTAAGTGTCTTCTAGTGTGGACTGTGAAGCCATTTGGTCATCCTCCAATTTTCGTGGTGTTTCTTGCAGCTGCACTGGGAGTTTGGTATTTGCTTCACAAAATACGAGAAGTTCAACTGGGACACAGTGATGGAGGGAGTTCTGTCACGTGTGGTGGGTAAGGGTCTGCAGGAGAATGCACCAACCTGGCTTATATCCCACATAGCTTGCCCCCTTGACCATAGCAATCTGATTCTAAACATTGCCCTGCAACCTCTCCATATAACAAGATGCCTTTACATACAAGGGTATGGGGGCTGCACCATATCAGTCACAAGGCATTTGGAAGCCAATGGCATATCCACATCACCCCACCACAGATGTTTTAACACACACCTGCACACCACTGCTCTAGGCCGACTACTCATCAGGCTCCAAGTTACTGGCATCTCTGTTCTATACCATTTTCATGAAACCCAGTCAATCAAGGCACTGTCTGGTACACTCATGATCAGCAATAGGACACCCAAAGGTTCTCCAGTGCCACCAGGTGATGGGAATTTCCAAACTTTAATGATATTTATCTAGGCATTTTTCATGGATGAAGTTGAAGGCACTGTGGGTTTCAATTCATTCAGGAACCATAAAATGGAGAAGAAGCTCATTTCAATGAAAGCTCTGGAGAATTCTAACAGGCAAGGCTTCCCAAAGACAGGCTAAAAGGTCACATTAAGCCAGGCATTTGAGGTCTACAATGTGAGGTCCATGTGTGTTTTGACTTGCAACGATGGCTGCCAAGTCTTTAAGAATAAAATCATGTGATGTCCTTCCTGAAATTTCCAGTGCTCTTCCGAAAGCCTCCCTGGGCCTAGATCTCAGTTTCCAAGTGCGACTCTCATGCGTGGCCTCCTAAAATCCCAACACAATACATGGCAATCCTTCTTTGAGGTCAGTTCCAGAACTCAGTCTCTAAGGGGAATCACATAAGTGTTCAAGCCCAGGTGGACATAGTCATCTCTTCCAACGGCCACAAAAATGACCACAATTAAAACTAAAACACTCCCACATGACACACCTGATGCAAAGACCTTCCTGACTTTCAGGGCAACAGAAGAATAGGTAAGCAAAATGTCCAAAGCAGGGTTTTTCCACTGAGGCATTCCTGGTCACACTGATATCTGAGCTTTCTGAGATGCTCGCCATTCCCTTCAGCTATCCAGTACATGGCCATGTCACAGAGATTTGAGGAGGTACATATCATGGACACAAAACCATGAGCCTATTCTGGAGAGTGCACACAATTCAGTAAGAAAACAGGAATTTAAGAAGTTAGCAGGTGTTCCCCATTGATAAGTCAAGCCGCAGTCCATTCATGAATTGGGCAGGATGAAAGCTGAGAAGCTTTCTACTAGACAGGACTCACCCATTGATGCATTTTCTTTTCTAATGTCTGCAACCAGGGACACAGTGGTATAAACAGACATAGAAACACTTGCCTTGTCAAATGACTTACTAGAAACAGTTCCCTCCAAACCAAACAAACCGCCATTCCTACCTATTCTCAGAATATGAGACAAAACCACAAACCCACACCCACTTCCACAAAGACACATCCTTCCCCCAAGTAGGTCTGGGACTATCCGGAGTGTCCTCTGACTGGTGGGCCATACTATGTTCCAATGAAATGGCCTGTCCTGTCTCAGATCTGGTCTCCTTGGCCAACTCTGTGAAGTTGTCAGGAGCCAGGAGTGAGCCACTACCTACTTTCTCAGGAAAAGCCCCTCTTCAGAGCTTTCCTGGTTTTGGCTGTCCTCACATCAGTAGGTACCAAGAATGACTGACTCTGTCCTTGGTAAATCCATACAAGTGAGACCACTGGGATTGGGACTGCCTCTTGGTGCCTGGCTTCTTGGATATCAAGTTCAGAGAGTTCCATCAACAAAGAAGTGAGGTGAGGTCACTTCCTTAAGGAACTGAATCAGATCACTGCCTTGGTAACCACTTTGTCCTAACAGTTGCTTCCAAGACGACCATGAGATGGAGGCTGCCCCTACTTTCTGTGACACTTTCACAAGGTAGAATGGTATATCAACCATAGGCACTTAGGAACAGCTCTCCACACCAACCTGGTTTGGTCCATCTTCTCTACAATAAGAAGAGAGAGGCTGATTCATAAACAACCTTTCATCCTGACCAGGTTGTTTGCCATGGATGCTGACTTTTGCTCTCTCAGGTCCTTCATAGTTGTTTACATCTTCTCCAGGGATCATTTCTGCATGGACCTTGAGGTTCTCAGGAGGTGGAAGATCCCCTATATTCCTGTATTGTAAGACCAACTCTGTCCCTGCTCTTCTGTAAAGTTAGATTGAGGGAACAGTGTATGGTTAGGGTTAATAATATGTTCAATTTGAATTAGGAATCATTCTGCTGGATGAATAATGGTACTGGGAACCTGCGACATTTATAAGTATATATAGGTGAAATATATGTATGAATACAGAAATCTAAATAAGATTTGAAGCGCAGAATGGGGATGGGCCCTTGATTGTGATACTTAGCGTTGAATTATGTTCTGCACAGATGTCTGAGATAGATCGATATACAATGGCATTAGACACTGTACCTTGTATTATTGAATGTATAAGAGAACATCCAGTCAAAAAGGGATAATGGGAAGGATTAGGAAGATAGTAGGTTTAAGAAGAAGAGTGAGTATAGGATTTGGAAAAAAATTCCTTAGCAATAGGGTTTGGATTAGAGTGTGAATGTAAATGTCAGCACAATTGAAGAGTCAGTCACAATGATGAACTGTGGAAAGTATGTAGGAAAGCTGATATAAATAGAGACATTATGAAACCAGGAAAAGTATAAAGTGAGAGATAGGATTAGATATTTTCAACAGGGTTGAGTTTGAATATATAAACTTAGCAAGAAACAAATATGTTGTCACAAATAGGATTGACTTTTGAGAGCATTAGCCAAACTTGACATGGATGGTTTTAGTAATCCATGTTCACTTTACATTTAGGCTTTGGTGCAAATAAGTGTGACCTTTTCTTTTTCTGTCCAGAATATTACTGTGATAAAATGTATATGTAGATCAGATATCATGAGTATTTCTTCCACCATTACTGGGAGCAAAATTTTGAAGACGTATAAATTAGTATTGGGTTTACAAAGAGGTGTACCCTGTATCTATGAATATAGAGACAATGCATGAATAGACAATAGTGTGAATAAATAATATAACTGGTTCCACTTTAAATAATGGATTTATTTGATATCTGAAAATATATAAGAAATATTATATTGATATACAATCATTCATTCCAACCAGTTATACATCTAATAGTAATATTAGGGTTATAGTTTATCATAAAGGGTGTGTGAGTTTTGCTTCCAATATGATTATGGAAATCGAAAATAATATGTTTGGAATGAAGTCTCATAAACAAACCAGTCAAGAAACATGGAGGATTACATGTGTTCTAAAGCAGAAAATGATTGAAAGTGAAACAAATGCCTATAATTTTGCTAACGTATGGATGAAATATATATCCTATAATGTGCATAAACTGAAGAAATTGTAACATACCAGTGGTGAATAAGAATGAACATCAAAATACATATCATGTCCCATAGGAATCTACTTGCATTGATGAGAAACTGGATCAATTATTGTAGAAATATAAGGATTTGTATCCACCATTCACTGAAGTTAGTTTTCATTTCTAGGAAAAAAATATGTATTTCAAGTGGATGAATATTTCCGTGAATAATCTTGTGAAATGTTAACTCTAAATCCACATACATGAATATGAATGAATTTAGGGAGTTTATAATAAGACACATATATTTTATATTTTAAAAAAATTTAGAGTGTATATATATATATATATATATATATATATATATATATATATACACACACACACACACACACACACACACACACAGACATTAAAAATTAGCAATACATATGCCAATCGAAATTCACCATGAAATATATATCATCCTCAGATCCAAAAATATTCATTTTACTGAACATGGATTTATGTATAATGTTGTTCAACTAGGAAGCTCACCCATAGTTTGAAATTTCAGTTTCAACAGCGTTTATGCGGAGTGATCTATTCTCACAATTTCTATCTGCCAAGTCAGCCACCTCACAAGAATGTACCTGTGGTACCAGGTAGAATTCTATATGTGCATATAAAAATACATGTGCTGAATAGGCTACAGAGAAAGGGTGACAGGAATTCACATATTTGTTAACTTTAAGTACACATGGAACTATTTCAATTAAAAATTAACTAGATTTATAACACCTACACTTTATCATGCAAAAGCCAAGTCTAACTATACACCATGCCTCCTCTGAAATGTTTGTATTTCTATTCTGTTTGGGTTATTTTACTTCATCATATTAGGATTAGCAGTAAGAGTCTATTAGGGTATGGGTTAGTGTCAGTTATTAAGTATTTCAAATGGAAAATAGGAAAATGAATCCAATGTGTATGCAAATATGTGCTACAAAAAAATTTCCACTTTCATCCAGAACAATGCCTTGACAATATCTTCGCCCCTAGTAAGACACAATTAGAGAGGAAGAGTTAGAAAATCTGTGTATACATACCTGGAATTGAAAATGTTCAGGAGGTGGTAGAGGAGTTTCCAAATGTAAGGGACAGTGTAAACACTCCACAAACATGGAGCTATGCTGGCATTAAGACTTCTTGAGAAACTGCCTCTGAGGTTGGGCACTTGAAGTATATGTTGTTGTCAGGAGCTTTAGCTCCCTGTGTACGGAGACCATCAAAGCTGGGTCTGCATCTATGTGACCTGGAGGATATGGTTTCTTATTTTCTAATGAACATGAGGAAGCAGTGATGAATTCTCTCTTTGTAGATAAACTGTGGCCACTGGGGGCTAAGTGTCTCCCTGTGTGGACTTTGAAGCCATTTGGTCATCCTCCAATTTTCGTGGTGTTTCTTGCAGCTGCACTGGGTGTTTTGTATTTGCTTCACAACATACAAGGATTTCAAATGGGTCACAGTGCTGGTGGGAGTCCTGTAAGGTGTGGTGGGTCAGGGTCTTCAGGAGAATGCACCAACCAGGCTTCTATCCCACATTGCTTGCTCCCTTGACCATAGCAACCTGATTCTGAACATTGCCCTGAAACCTGTCCATATAACCAGATGCCTTTTCATATAATTTTCTGCTGGCTGCACCAAATCAGTCACAAGCCATTTGGAAGCCAATGACACACCCACATGGCCACACCACAAATATATTATCAGACAACTGCACACCACTGCTCTAGGCTCACTACTCAGCAGGCTCCAACTTACTGGCATCTCTGTTCTACACCATTGTCAAGAAATCCAGTCAATCAAGGCACTGTCTTGTACACTCATGAGCAGCAATAGGACATCCAATGGTTCTCCAGTGCCACCTGGTCATTGGGAATTTCAAAAATTTCATGGTATTTATCTATCCATTGTTCAAGAATGAAGTTGGAGGCACTTTGGGGTTTCCATTCATCCAAGAACCATGAAATGGTGAGGAAGCTCATTTCAATGAAAGCTCTGGAGATCTCTCACAGGCAAGGCTTCCCAAAGAGTGGTCAAAATGTCACATGCAGACAGGCCCATTGAGGTCTAAAATGTGAGGTCCATGTGTGTTTTGACTCTTAACTATAGCTGCCAAGTCTTTCAGAATAAAATCATGTGATATCCTGGCTGAGATTCTCAGTGCTCTGTGGAAAGCCACACAGGGCCCAATCTCAGGTTTCAAGAGTGACTCTCATGCGTGTCCTCCTACAATCCCAACACAATTAATGGCAATACTTCTCTGAGGTCAGTTCCAGAACTCAGTCTCGAAGGAGAATCACACCAGAGTTCAATCCCATGTGGACCCAGTCATCTCTTCCAACCGCCACACAAATGACCACAATTGAAACCAAAACTTTCCCACATGACCCTCATTTTCTTCCATATAGACACTCATCATAAACTCTTGCTGGAGGTTTCCATTAGGAGCGCAGCCCAAGACAATGTCCAAAATATGCACCCTTGCCCGTCATTTGCCTAAAGTGAGCGTGGCCTTGACACCCTTCCTGTAAACCAGGAGTGATCAAATAGGCCTGCCTTTAATACTGCTCTGCTTCTCCAATTTGAGGCCTACTGACTGTCAGGTATAGATTCTTTATGTGATTTGGCATCATGGGAGAACCCAAGCACTTGTGCAGGAGTTCAAAGAACTCATTTGACCCAGAGGATCCTATTCTCACTTGATGGAGGTCAGGAACCTAACAGAGGAAGGCAGGAAACTTCATGCACAATGACTGATATTTTTAAGATTTTTGTTTTCAATACACACATGGGAACTTTCTTTATATCCATCAGGTGCTGAGAATCTAATCCATAGCCTGACCCAGAGCCAAGCTGCTGATTCAGACACATCCCTTTCGAAAGCAATTAAGCAAAGCACCACAGGTGATGCCCATTCATTTGCATTTAAAAACTGTTTACTTCAGGCTTCAAAAAGGAGTGGCCTGAGGTAAGGACCTTCCTGACATTCAGGGCAACAGAAAAATAGGTAACCAGAAGGCCCAAAACAGTGTTTCTCCACTGAGACTTTCCTGGTCACACTGATATCTGAGTTTCCTGAGATGCTCGCCATTCCATTCAGCTATCCAGTACATGGCCATGTCACAGAGCTTGGAGGTGTTACATATATTGGACACAAAACCATGAGCCTATTCTGGGTAGTGGCCAAAAATTAGGAAGAAAACAGGAACTTAGGACGATAGTAGGGGTGGCCCATCCATAAGGCAACCTGCAGTCCAGTCATAAATTGGGTAGGATGAATGCTGGAAAACTTTCTTCTAGACAGGACATATCCATTGATGCATTCTCTTTTCTCATGTCTACAACCACGGACACAGTGAGATACACAGATATAGAAACACTCACCTTTTCAAACGACTTTTTAGAAACAGTCCACTCCAAACCAAACAAACCGCCTTTCCTACCTATTCTCAGAACATGAGACAAAACCACAAACTCACACCCACACCCACAAAGGCACTTCCTTCCCCCAATATGTCTGTGATTATCCGGAGTGTCCTCTGTCTGTGGACCATATTGTTACCCCGAACTGGCCTGCCCTGTCTCAGATCTGGTCTCCGTGGCCAAATCTGTGAAGTTGTCAGGAACCAGCGATGACCAACTACATGCTTTCTTAGGAAAGGACCCTCTTCAGAGCTGTCCTGGCATTTGGCCATTCTCACATCAGTAGGTACCAAAAAAAGACTCTCTGCCCTTGGTAAAACCAAACATGTGATCCCACTGGGACTGTGACTGGGACTGGCTCTGGATGCCTGGCTTCCTTGATCCCAAGTTCAGAGAGTTCCATCACCAAGTAAGTTAGGTGAAGTCACTTTCTTCATGAAATGAATGAGGTCACTGCCTTGGCAACCACTTTGTCCTAGCAGTTGCTGCCAAGGGTCCCATGAGATGGAGGCTGTTCCTACTTTCTGTGACACTGTCACAAGTTAGAATGGTATATCAACCATATGCACCGGGGAACTTCTCTCCATACAGGCATGCTTTGGTCCATCTTCTCTACATTAAGAAGAGAGAGGCTGATTCAGACACATCCTTTCATCCTGTCCAGGTTCTTTACCATGTCAGAAGACTTTTGCTCTCTTTGGTACTACATAGCTGCCTACAACTTCTCCAAGGATCATTTCTGCATTGACCTTTGAGGTTCTCATCAGGTGGAAGATCCCCTACATTCCTGTATTGTAAGACCAACTCTGTCCCTGCTCCTCTGTAAAGTTAGATTGAGGGAACAGCGTATGGTTAGGGTTAATAACAGGTTCGATTTCGGTTAGGAATCATTCTGTGGGATGAATAATGTTATTGGGAACCTGCGATATTTAAAAGAATATAAAGGTGAAATATAAGTTTGAAAACCCAAATCTATGTAAGTTTTGAAGCCCAGAAGTGTATTGGGCCCTTGGGTAGGATACTTAGCTTTGAATTATGTTCTGCACAGATGTCTCTGATTAATCGCTATACAATGGCATAGGACCTTTACCTTGGATGATTGAATGTTGAAGAGAACATGCAGTCAAAAAGGGATAATCGGTAGGATTAGGAAGATAGTCAGAAGGTTTAGAAAGAAGAGTGAGTATAGGATTTGGACCAAAAGTTTTTTAGCAATAGGGTTTCGGGTAGAGAGTGAATGTAAATGTCAGCACATGTGAAGAGTCATTCACAATGATGAACTGGGGAAAATATGTATGAAAGTAAATATCAATTGAGACAAAAGGAAATCAGGCAAAGTATAATGTGAGTTATAGTATTAGACATTTTCAACAGGGTTGAGGTTGAATATATAATCTTAGCAAGAAACAAATATGTAGTCACAAATTGGATTGACATTTGAGAGCATTAGGCAACCTGGACATGGATGTTATTACTAATCCATGCTCACTTTCCATTTAGGCTTTGGTACAATCATAAGTGTGACCTTTGCATTTTGTGTCCATAATATTACTGTGATAAAATATATATGTAGATCAGGTGACATGAGTATATCTTCCACCATTTCTGGGAGCAATATTTTGAAGACGTAGAAATTAGTATTGGGGGTACAAAGAGGTGTACCCTGTTTCTATGAATATACAGATAATGCATGAATAGAACATACTCTGAATAAAACATATACTCATTCCACTATAAATAATGAATTGAATTGATATCTGAAAATATACAGGAAATCAAATATTGATATACAGACATTCATTACAACCAGTTATACATCAATGATAATATTAGTATTAGGATTTTCATGAAGAGTGTGTGAGTTTCGCTTCAAAATTGATTTTGGAAATCGAAAATAATGTGTTTGGAAAGAAGTCTCATGAAAAGACCAGTAAAGCAACATGGAGGAATACATGTGTTCAGAAGCAGGAAGTGATTGAAAGTGAAACAAATTCCTATATATTTTTGAAATTTTGGATGAAATATATATACTATGATGTGCATAAACTGAAGAAATAATAATGTCAAATTGTTGAATAAATATGAATGTCAAAATATATATCATGTCCCATAGGAATCTGCTTGCGTTGATGTTAAACTGGGTCAGTTACTGTAGAAATATTAGGATTTGTATACACCATTCACTGAAGTTAGTTGTCAGTAATAGGAAACAAATATGAATTTCAGGTGGATGAATATTTTAGAAAATAATCTTGTGAAAAGTTGATTATAAATCCACATAAATGAATATGAATGAATTTAGGGAGTGTATAATAAGTCACATATATTACATATTTTGAAAAATCTGGAGAGTATATATATATATATATATATATATATATATATATATATATATATAGACAGAGAGAGAGAGACATTAAAAACTAGCAATATATATGCCAATCAAAATTCATCATGAAATATATATCATACACAGATCCAAAAATATTCATTATACTGAACATGGATTTATGTATAATGTTGTTCAACTAGAAAGTTCACCCATAGTTTGAAATTTCAGTTCCAACAGCATTTACGAGGAGTGATCTCTTCTCACAATTTGTATCTGCCAAGTCAAACACCTCACAAGAATGTACGTGTGGTACCAGGTAGAAATCTATATGTGCATATAAAAATACATGTGCTTAATAGGCTACAGAGAAAGGGAGAAAGGAATTCACATATTTGTTAACTTTAAAAACTCATGGAGAACTATTTCAAAAAAAATTTGCAAGATTTATAACTCCTACCCTATATTATGCAAAAGGCAAGTCCTAGTATACACCTTGCCTCCTCTGAACTGCTTGTACTTCTTTTCTGTTTTTTGTTATTTTTCTCCATCATATTAGGATTAGTAGTCAGAGTCTAGTTGGGAATTGGTTAGGGTCAGAGATTCAGTATTTTGAAGGGAAATTGAAAAATGTATCCAATGCCTATGCAAATATGTGCTACCCAAAATCTTCCCACTCTCATCCAGAACAATGCCTTGACATTATCTTTTACCAAAGTAGGACACAGTTAGAGGAGAAGAGTTAGAAAATCTGTGAATACATATCTGGAATGGAATATACTCAGGAGTTCACAACCTTGGAGGTGGTAGCAGAGTTCAAAAAAGTAAGGCAAAAGGTAAACACTCCTCAAACATGGATCTCTGCTGGCCGAAAGAATTCTTGAGAAACTGCCTCTGAGGTTGGTCACTTGAAATATATGTTGTTTTCAGGAGATTTAGTTCTTTTGTAGAGAGACCATCAAAGCTGGTTCTGCATATATGTGACCTGTAAGACATGGTTTCTTATTTTTCATTGAACATGTGGCAGCAGTGCTGAATTCTTTTTTTGTAGCTAAACTGTGGACACTGGGGCTAAGTTTCTCCCTGTGTTAACTGGGAAGACATTTGTTCATCCTCCACTTTTAGTGGTGTTTCTTGCTGCTGCATTGGGAGTTTGGTATTTGCTTCACGAAATAAAGGAGTTCAATTGGGACACATTGCTGGAGGGAGTTTAGTCACGTGTGGTGGGTGAGGGTTTGCAGGAGAATGCAATAACCAGGCTTCTATCCCACATAGCTTGCCCCCTTGATCATAGCAACCTGATTCTGAACATTTCCCTGAAACCTCTCCATATAACAAAATGCCTTTACCTATTGGGTCTGTTGGCTGTAACCATATCAGTCACAAGCCATTTGGAAGCCAATGGCAGATCCACGTGGCCCCACCACAGATGTTTTGTCACACATCTGTCCACCACTGCTCTAGGCCCACTAATCAGCAGGCGACAACTAACTGGCATCTCTGTTCTTCACCATTTTCATGAAACCCTGCCAATCAAGGCACTGTCTGGAATACTATGATCAGCATCAGGACATCCAAAGATTTTCCAGTGCCACCTCGTCATGGAAATTTCAAAAATTTCATGGTATTTATCTAGCCATTATTCAAGGAAGAAGTTGTAGTCACTGTGGGTTTCAATTCATTCAGGAACCATTAAATGTTAAGGAAGCTCATTTTAATAAAAGCTCTGGAAAACAATCACAGGCAAGGCATCCCAAATAGTGGCCAAAAGGTCACATGAAGCCAGGATCATTGAGGTCTACAATGTGAGGTCCATGTGTGTTTTGACTCTCAACTATGGCTGCCAAGTTTTTCAGAATAAAATCATGTGATATCCTGGCTGAAATTCTCAGTGTTCTGTGGAAAGCCACCCTTGGCCTAGATCTCAGTTTCAAAGGGCGACTCTCATGCGTGGCCTCCTAACATCCCCACACAATCCATGGCAATACTTCTCTGAGGTCAGTTCTACAACTCAGTCTCTAAGGAGTATTACACCAGAGTACAAGCCGAGGTGAACCCAGTCATCCCTTCCAACTGCCACACAAATGACCAAAATTAAAACCAAAACATTCCCACATGGCCCTCATCTTCTTCCACATAGACCCTCATTATAACCTCTGGCTGGAGATTTCCATGAGGGGTACCTCGCAAGAGAGTGTCCAAAATAAGCTCCCTTGGCCCTCATTTGCCTAAAGTCAGGGTGGCCTGGACACCATACCTGTGAACCAGGAGTGATCAAATACGCCTGCCATTACAACTGCTCTGCTTCTCCAATTTGAGGCCTACTGACTGTGGGGTTTAGATTCTTTATGTGAAGTGGAATCATGAGAAAACCCAAGCACCTCTGCATGGCTTTGAAAAACTCATTTGACACAAAGGATCCCTATACTCACTTGATGATTATCTGCAACCTAATAGAGGAAGGAGAGAGACATCATCCACAATGACTGAATTTTGACATTTTGGTTTTGGATGCACACATGGGATCTTTCTTTATATCCATCAGGTGCTGAGAATCTAAGCCACAGCCTCACACAGGGCCAAGAGGCTGATTCAGACACATCCCTTTCAAAGCAATTAAGCAAAGAGCTACAGGAGATGCCCAATCATTTCCATATGAAAACTGTTTTTTTCATGCTTCACAAATGGGTGGCCTGAGGCAAAGACCTTCCTGTCATTCAGTGAAACAGAAAAATAGGTAAGCAAAAGGCACAAAACATGGTTTCTCCACTGAGACTTACCTGGTCACACTGATATCTGAGTTTTCTAAGATGCTCGCCATTACCTTCAGCTATTCAGTACATGGCCATGTGACAGAGCTTGGGGTGGTACCTATCTTGGACACAAAACCATAAGACTATTGTGCAGATTGGTCAGAATTCAGGAAGAAATCTGAAACTTAGGAAGATATTAGGCGTTGCCCATCGATAAGGCAACCTGCAGTGGAGTCATAAATTGGGCAGGATGAATGCTGGGAAGCTTTCTACTAGACAGGACACATTCATTGATGCATTCTCTTTTCTAATGTCTACAACCACGGACACAGTGTTATACACAGACATAGAAACACTTGCCTTGTCAAACGACTATCTAGAAACAGTCCACTGCAAACCAGACATACCAGCTTTTGTACCTATTCTAAGAAAATGAGACAAAACCACAAACTCACACCCACAAACACAAAGGCACCTCCTTCCCCAAGTAAGTCTGTGAATATCCAGAGTGTCCTCTGACTGGCGGGCCCTACTATGTTCCCCCGAAATGGCCTGTACTGTGTCAGATCTGGTCTCCTTGGCCAACTCTGTGAAGTTGTTAGGAGCCAGCGGTGAGCCACTACCTAGTTACTAAGGAAAGGCCCGTCTTCAGAGCTCTCCTGGCATTTGGCCATCCTCACATCAGTAGGTACCAAAAAAGACAGAATCTGTCATTAGTAAAACTAAACAAGTGAGCCCACTGGGACTGGGACTGGGACTGGCTCTGGATGCCTGGCTTCCTGGATCCCAAGTTCAGAGAGTTCCATCACCAAAGAAGTAAGGTAGGTCACTTCCTTCAGGAACTGAATAGGTCAATGCCTTGGCAAACACTTTGTCCTAATAGTTGCCTCCAAGGGTCCCATGAGATGGAGGCTGCCCCTACTTCCTGTGACACTGTCACAAGTTAGAATGGCATATCAACCATAGACACACGGGAACAGCTCTCCACACAGACCTTGTTTGGTCCGTCTTCTCTACATTAAGAAGAAAGTGGCTGATTCAGACACACCCCTTCATCCTGACAAGGTTGTTTGCCATGGAAGATGACTTTTGCTCTCTCAGGTCCTTCATAGCTGCCTACCTCTTTTCCAGGGATCATGTCTGCATGGACCTTTGAGGTTCTCAGCAGGTGGAAGATCCCCTACATTCCTGTATTGTAAGACCAACTCTGTCCCTGCTCTTCTGTAAAGTTAGATTGAGGGAACAGTGTATGTTTAGGGTCAATAACATGTTGGATTTAGTTTAGGAATCATCCTGCAGAATGAATAATGGTATTTGAAACTGCGATATTTACCAGAATATATATGTGAAATATAAGTGTGAAACCAGAAATCTAGGTAACATTTGAAGACCAGAAGGGCATTGGACCCTTGATTGTGATACTTAGCATTGAATTGCATTCTGCACAGAGGTCTCAGATAGATCAATATGCAATGGCATAAGACCTTGTACCTTGCTTGATTGAATGTAGAAGAGAACAACCAGTCAAAAAAGGATAGTCGGTCGGATTAGGAAGATAGTCCGTAGGTTTACAAAAAGAATGAGTATAGGATTAGTAACAAATTTTATTAGCAATAGGTTATCGATTAGAGTGTGAATGTAAATGTCAGCACATGTGAAGAGTCAGTCACAATGATGAACTGGGGAAAATATGTAGGAAACAGATAGAAATAGAGCCATAATGAAATCAGGCAATGTATAAAGTGAGGGATAGGATTAGACATTTTCAGTAGGGTTGAGTTTGAATATATAATCTTATGAAGAAACAAATATGTAGTCACCAATAGGATTGACATTTGACAGCATTAGGCAACATGGACATGGATGTTTTTAGTAATCCATGTTTACTTTCCTTTTAGGCTTTGGTACAAACATAAGTGTGACCTTTGCATTTTGAGTTCCGAATATTTCTGTGATTAAATGTATAAGTAGATCAGGTGACATGAGTATTTCTTCCACCATTTCAGGGAGCAATATTTTGAAGACGTATAAATTAGTATTGGGGGTATAAAGAAGTGTACACTGCATCTATGAATATAGAGATAATGCATGAATAGACCATACTGTGAATAAATAATATAACTCTTTTCACTTTAAATAATGGATTGAATTTTTATCTGAAAATATATAAGAAATCCTATATTGGTATGCAATCATTAATTCCAACCAGTAATACATCTAATGGTAATATCAGAGTTATAATTTATCATAAAGTTTATGTGAGTTTTGCTTCAAAAGTGATTATGGAAAATGAAAGTCATGTGTCTTGAAAGAAGTCTCATGAAAAGACCTGTCAAGAAACATGGAAGAATACATGTGTCCTGAAGCAGGAAGTGATTGAAAGTGAAGCAAATTCCTATAAATTTGCGAACTTGTGGGGAAATCTTCAGAGCCCCTCCCAGCTCTCCCTTGAGTGCGATATCCAGACCGAGGGAATTAGGAGTGGCACGGGACTCGTGGTGCAGACCTCCAGGCCACTGCTCCCACCAGTGCTGAAAACTGAAGTCTCTTGCTCCAGCTTCCGGGGGCATGGCTTCCGGAGTGCAAGCAAATTCGCTGGGGGTTCTCAGGCCTAAGCTCTACAAACTTAGGGTCTGAGGGAGACAAACAGGGAGATTGTGCCCAGGCGTTCATGAAAACAGGGCTCCTAGGAGCAGCAGACCTGGCATGTAGCCAGTATTGTGGTGAGTGTCACAGGTGAGTGGGGCCTGGCTTGAGGAAACACAAAAGAAGGCCCTAGGCACTCAGGATTGGACACCCACCCAGTGTGGGAGGAATAGCTGCTGCACAGTGATTGGTTCCCACCTATTGAAAGGAGAAGCTTGGCCCAGTGGGCACAGCTCTGCCTAATGGAAAAAAAGTTTATTGCAATCTATGACTGCATTTATTATTATTATAATTATTATTATTATTATATTAGTTTGTTTTTTTTGTTTTTGTTTTTTTTGTTTTCTTTTATTTTCATTTTTTTGTTGCTGTTCTTTAACTTTTTTAAAATGTTTTTAATTTTTTTAATTTTTTCTTTTGTCATTATTATTTTTTAAAATTTTAATTTTAATTTTATATTATCATAATCATTTTTTTAAAAAAATCATTTTCTTTCTTTATTTTCTATTTTTTCTATTGTCTTTTCATTTCTTTTCAATTTTCTTATTTCCCATTCCTTGCATTCTCCCTGCCTACTCTCATTCTCTTTAGTGACTTTTTCCCTTCCCTTCTAAAATGTTTCCTCCCAAGCATCAAATAAATTTATAAGAGTAAACAGTAACTAAGCAGTCAAACAGAACAAGAAGTAACATGAGCAGCATAAACAAGAAAGGAAGAAAAGGAGTACAAACCACGAAGGACACAATAAATATTCAGGAGGACCTAGAGTCATCAGAAAAATGGTCATATAAAGAACTCAAGGAGTACCTTAGACAGATGGAATGGAAACTTAAAGAGGATACGAGACAGAAAATTTAAACAGTAAAAGAAAACATTGAAAATGAATTACATAAACAGATAAAAGAAAAAGTTAAGCATCTTTATCAGAGGATAGAGATTATAAAAAAATCAAACAATAATTCTAGAAATGAAGGAAATGATAAACCAAATTAAGAACTCCATTGAGAGTATCACTAACAAAGTGGAGCAAGTAAAAGCCAAAAGGTCAGATAATGAAGACAAAATATATCATCTTGAAACGAGTCCAGCCAACTCAGAAAAGCTGGCAAAAAAATCACAAGAAAAACATCCAAGAGATTTGGGATAACATAAAATAAAAACACACTTACGAGTCATCAGGATAGAGGAAGGTACAGAGACTCAAACCAAGGGAATGAGAAAACTGCTGAATGAAATAATTATAGAAAACTTTCCAGAAATAAAAATGGAAATGGATATACAAATTGTAGATGCATACAGGACAAGAGCACACAAAATCACAGTAGACCAATGCCAAGACACATTGTTATGAAGATATCCAATATACAGAACAAAGAGAAAATAATAAATCTACAAGAGAATGGAGGCAGAATACATTCAGTGGTAAACAAATAAGGTTAACAATGGATATTTCATCACAGACGCTGAAAGCGAGAAGACCCTGGAAAAATGTATATCAAACACTGAACGACAATGAATGCCAACCAAGAATTATGTATCCAGCATAATTAACCATCAGGTCCAACAACGAAATAAGAATCTTTCATGATAAACAAAAGCTAAAAGAATTTGAAGCCAGAAAACAAGCATTGCAAAGCGTCTTGAGCAAAACACTACACAAGAAAGAAATGAAAAACAACAACCAAAACCATCAGTGGGAAGTACCTTGGTAATGACAGAGGCAGGGTGAAAGCTTGTCATGGAGAAACAAACTAAATTAAAAAATATATAAATAATCAAACATGGCTGGCATACAAACCATACATCAATAGTAACTCTGAATGTAAATGGCTTAAAGTCTCCAATAAAGCGACATAGGTTGGTAACTTGGATTAAATAAACAAATCCAACAATATGTTGCCTCCAGGAGACACATCTGAAATGCAAAGACACACAGGCTGAAGGTGAAAGGTTGGGAGAAAATACACCATGCACACTTATCCTCATAAACAAGCAGGGGTGGACATCCTCATATCGAATAAAATCGACTTCAAGACTAAGTTAATCAAAAGGGATAAGGAAGGACATTATATACTGTTAAAAGGAACCATTCACTAACAAGACATAACAATTATCAATATTTATGCACTAAATAATGGTGCTACGTTGTTCATGAAACAAATTCTCCTCAAGCTCCAGAATGAAATAGACCACAACACAATAATTATGGGTGACTTCAACACACATCTATCATCATTGGACAGATCCTCCAAACAAAAGTTGAATAAAGAAAGTATAGAACTCAATATCACAATCAATAACCTACATGTAACTAACATATATAGAATATATCAACCATCATCAAGTGGATATACTTTTTTTCTCAGCAGCACATGGATCCTTCTCAAAAATAGACAATATATGATGCCATAGGGTAACCCTCAGTAAATATAAAGGTGTGGAGATAATACCATGCATTTTATCTGATCATAATGGAATGAAACTGGAAATCAATGATAAAAGAAGGAAGGAAAAATCCTACATCACATGGAAAATGAACAATATGTTACTGAATGATCAGTGGGTTACAGAAGATATAAAGGAGGAAATCAAAAAATTCTTAGAGATACATGAAAATACAGACGCAACATATCGGAATCTATGGGACACAATGAAAGCAGTTTTAAGAGGGAAATTCATTGCCTGGAGGTCATTCCTGAAAAAAAGTAAAACTGAACAAATAAATGAGCTCACACTTTAACTCAAAGCCCTAGAAAAGGAAGAGCAAAACAACAGAAAATGTAGCAGAAGGCAAGAAATAATTAAAATCAGAGCAGAAATCAACGAAATTGAAACAAAAGAAACTATTGAAAAAATTAACAAAACTAAAAAAATATATATGTTCGACAGACCCTTAGCCATGCTAATGAAGAGAAGAAGAGAGAGAACTCAAATTACTAACATATGGGATGAAAAAGGCTATATTACAACAGATGCTTCTGAAATACAGAAGAAAATTAGAAATTATTTGGAAAACCTATATTCCAATAAAATAGAATATAGTGAAGACATCAACAAATTTCTTAAGTCATATGATTTGCCCAGACTGAGTCAGGAGGATACACACAATTTAAACAGACCAATGTCAATGGATGAAACAGAAGAAGCAATCAAAAGACTACCAACCAAGAAAAGCCCAGGAACGGATGGCTATACAGCGGAGTTTTAAAAAACATTTAAAGAAGATTTAATTCCAATACTTTTCAAGTTATTTCAGGATAGAGAAAAAGAGGGAGCTCTGCCAAATTCATTCTATGAGGCCAACATCACGCTGATTCCGAAATCAGAAAAAGACACCTCAAAGAAAGAAAACTACAGACCAATATATCTGATGAACCTACATGAAAAATCCTCAATAAAATTCTGGCGAATCGAATACAAAGGCACATCAAATAATTAGAAATTATTTTGAAAATCATTATTCCAATAAAATAGAAAATAGTGAAGACATCGATAAATTTCTTAAGTCATATGATTTGCCCAAACTGAGTCAGGAGGATACACACAATTTAAACCGACCAATATCAATGGATGAAATAGAAGAAGCAATCAAAAGACTACCAACCAAGAAAAGCCCAGGAACGGATGGCTATACAGCGGAGTTTTACAAAACCTTTGAAGAAGAATTTATACCAATACTTTTCAAGTTATTTCAGGAAATAGAAAAAGAGGGAGCTCTGCCAAATTCATTTTATGAGGCCAACATCACCCTAATTCCAAAACCAGAAAAAGACAACTCAAAGAAAGAGAACTACAGACCAATATATCTGATTAACCTAGATGCAAAAAATCCTCAATAAATATCTGCCTAATCGAATACAAAGGCACATCAAAAAAATTTTTCACCAGGATCAAGTAAGATTCATCCCTGGGATGCAACGATGGTTCAATATACGAAAATCAATAAATGTTATTCATCACATCAATAGACTTAAAGATAAGAACCATATGATCATCTCGATAGACGCAGAAAGCATTTGACCAAGTACAGCATCTCTTTATGTTCAAAACATTAGAAAAATAGGGATAACAGGAACTAACCTCGACATTGTAAAAGCTATCTATGCTAAGTCTCAGGCTAGCATCATTATGAATGGAGAAAAATTGAAGGCATTCCCTCTAAAATCTGGAACAAGACAGGGATGCCCTCTGTCACCAGTTCTATTCAATATAGTTCTCGAAACACTGGCAGAGCAATTAGACAGACGAAAGAAATCAAAGGCATAAAAATAGGAAAATAAGAACGTAAATTATCACTATTTCCTGGTGACATGATTCTATACATAGAAAACCCAAAGGGGTCTACAAAAAAAACTACTAGAACTAATAAATGAATTCAGCAAAGTGGCAGGATATACAATCAAAACGCATAAATCAAAGGCATTTCTGTATATCAGCGACAAAACTTCTGAAACAGAAATGAGGAAAAACACTCCATTCACAATATCGTCAAAAAAATTAAATACTTGAAAATCGACCTAACAAAAAAGGTGAAAGACTTATACAATGAAAACTACAGAACCCTAAAAAGGGAAGTAGAAGAAGATCTTAGAAGATGGAAAAATATACCCTGTTCCTGGATAGGCAGAACTAACATCATCAAAATGGCAAAATTACCAAAAGTTTTCTATAGGTTTAATGCAATGCCAATCAAAATCCCAAAGGCATTTCTTGTAGAAATAGATAAAGCAATCATGGAATTCATATGGAAAAATATAAGACCCAGAATAGCAAAAGCAATTCTAGCAGGAAGTGTGAATCAGGCGATATAGCGATACCAGACTTAAAACTATACTACAGAGCAATAGTAACAAAAACAGCATGGCACTGGTACCAAAACAGGCGGGTTGACCAATGGGTACAGAATAGAGGACACAAAGACTAATTCACAAAGCTACAACTATGCTATATTTGATAAAGGAGCTAAAAGCATGCAATAGAGGAAATATAGCATCTTCAACAAATGGTTTTGTATAAAATGGAAATCCATATGCAACAAAATGAAACCGAATCCCCTCCTCTTGCCATGCACAAAAGTTAACTCAAAGTGGATCAAGGAGCTAGATATCAAATAAGAGACTCTGCATCTGATAGAAGAAAAAGTTGGCTCTGATCTACATAATGTGGGGTCGGGCTCCAAATTCCTTAACAGGACACCCATAGCAGAAGAGTTAATAAAAACAATCATCAAATGGGACTTACTTAAACTGAAAAGTTTTTTTTTCTCAGCAGGATAAAAAATGAGAGAGGTAAATAGGGAGCCTAAATCATGGGAAAAAATTTTTACTCCTCACACTTCAGATAGAGCCCTAATATCCAGAGTATACCAAGAACTCAAAAAAATTAGACAATAAGATTATAAATAACCCAATCAAAAAATGGGCCATGGACCTGAACCAACACTTCTCAGAGGAGGACATACAATCAATCAGTAAGTACATGAAAAAATGCTCACCATCTCTAGCAGTCAGAGAAATGCAAATTAAAACCACCCTAAGATACCATCCTACTCTAGTAAGATTGGCAGCCATTATGAGGTCAAACAACAACAAGTGCTGGCGAGGATGAGAAGAATAGGGTACTCTTATACATTGCTGGTGGGACTGCAAACTGTTGTGGCAAATTTGAAAAGCAGTATGGAGATTCCTGGGAAAGCTGGGAATGGAACCACCATTTGACCCAGCTATTGCCCTTCTCAGACTATTCCCTGAAGACCTTAAAAGAGCATATTACAGGGATACTGCCACATCGATGTTCATAGCAGCACAATTCAAAATTGCTAGACTGTGGAACCAACCCAGATGCCCTTCAGTAGATGAATGGATAAAAAAAAATGTGGTATTTATACACCATTGAGTATTATGCATCATTAAAAAATGACAAAATCATTGAATTTGCAGGGAAATGGATGGCACTAGAGCAGATTATGCTTAGTGAAGCTAGCCAAACCCTAAAAAACAAATAAAAATGTCTTCTTTGATATAATGAGAGCAACTAACAACAGAGCAGGGAGGAAGAGCAGGAAGAAAAGATCAACATTAAACAGAGACATGAGGTGGGGGGCGGAAAGAGAGAGATAAAGGAAATTGCATGGTAATGGAGGGAGACCCTCATTGTTACACAAAATTACATATAAGAGGTTGTGAGGGGAATGGGAAAATAAACAAAGATATAAATGTATTACAGTAGATGGGGTAGAGAGGGAAGATGGGTGGGGAGCAGGGATAGTAGAGGATAGAAAATGTAGCAGAATACAACAGTTACTAATAGGGCATTATAAAAATGCGGATGTGTAACAGATATGATTCTGCAATCCATACTTGGGATAAAAATGGGAGTTCATAACCCACTTGAATCTAATGTATGAAATATAATATGTCAAGAGCTTTGTAATGTTTTGAACACCCAATTAAAAAAATAAAATAATAATCTGAAATAAAATAATTAAAAAAAAAACACATGGAGAAATATTTCACTGTCATCCAGAACAATGCCTTGACATTACCCTCGCCCCAAGTAATTCATCATTAGAGGAGAAGAGTTCGAAAATCTGGGAATACATAGCTGGAATTTAATATGCTCAAAAGTTCACAACCTTGGAGGTGGTAGAGTAGTTTACTAAAGTAAGGGACAGGGTAAACACTCCACAAATATGGAGCTCTGCTGGCCTAAAGACTTCTTCAGAAACTGCCTCTGAGGTTGGGCACTTGAAATATATGTTGTTGTCAGGAGGTTTAGATTCCTTTGTAATGAGAGCATCAAAGCTGGGTCTGCATCTATGTGACCTGGAGGACATGGTTTCTTATGTTCCAATGAACATGAGTCAGCAGTGCTGAATTCAATCTTTGTAGGTAAACTGTGGTCACTGGGGGCTAAGTGTCTCCCCGTGTGGACTGTGAAGCCATTTGGTCATCCTCCACATTTTGTGGTGTTTATTGCTGCTGCACTGGTAGTTTGGTATTTTCTTCACAAAATACAAGGAGTCCAACTGGGACAAAGTGTTGGAGGGAGTTTCTCAAGTGTGGTGGGTCAGGGTCCGCAGGAGAATGCACCCACCAAGGTTCTATTCCAAATAGCTTGCCTCTTGACCATAGCAACGTGATTCTGAACATTGCCCTGAAACCTCTCCAAATACAAATACGCCTTTACATATAAGGATCTGCTTGCTGCACCATGTCAGTCACAAGCAATTTGGAAGCCAAAGGAAGATCCACATGGCCCCACCACAGATGATTTATCACACACCTGCTGACTGCAGCTCTATGCCCACTACTCAGCAGGCTCCAAAATTCTGGCATCTCTGCTCTACACCATTTTCTTGAAACCCAGTCCATCAGGCACTGTCTAGTATACTCATAGTCAGCAACAGGATATCCAAAGTTTCTCCAGTGCCACCTGGTCATGGAAATTTAAAAAAATTTCACCGTATTTATCTAGCCATTTTTCAAGGATGAAGTTGAAGGCACTGTGGGTTTCACTTCATTCAGGAACCATTAAATGGTGAAGATGCTCATTTCAATGAAAGCTCTGGAGAACTCTCATAAGCAAGGCTTCCTAAAGAGTGGCCAATGATCACATGAAGCTAGGCGCATTGAGGTCTACAATGTGAGGTCCATGTGTGTTTTGACTCTCAACCATGGCTGCAAGCCTTTCAGAATAAAATTATGTGATACCCTGGCTGAGATTCCCAGTGCTCTGTGCAAAGCCAACCTGGGCCTAGATCTCAGTTTCCAAGGGCAAATCTCATGCGTGGCCTCCTAAAATCCCAACACAATTCATGGCAATACTTCTCCGAGGTCAGTACCACAACTCAGTATCTAAGGGGAATCACACCAGAGTTCCAGCCCAGGTGGACCCAGTCGTCACTTCCAACCGCCACCCAAATGACCACAATTAAAACCAAAACACTCCCACATGACCCACATCTTCTTCCATATAGACACTCATCATAACTTCTGGCTGGAGGTTTCCATAAGGGGCTCCGCCCAAGCCAGTGTCAAAAATAAGCTCCCTTGCCCCTTAATTTGACTAAACTCAGGGTGGCCTGTACACCCTTCCTGTGAACCAGATGTGATCAAATAGGCCTGCCATTAATACTGCTCCGCTTCTCCAATTTGAGGACTACTGACTGTGGGTTTTAGATTCTTTATGTGAACTGGAGTCATGATAAAACCCAAGCACCTATGGGATAGAATCTGCAGGGCGTTGAGGAACTCATTTGACACAAAGGATCCCTATTCTCACTCGATGGAGGTCACAAACCTTACAGAGGAAGACGAGAGACTTCATCCACAATGACTGCTCTTTTTGCCACTTTGGTTTTGGATGTACACATGGAATCTTTCTTTCGATCCATCAGGTGATGAGAAACTAAGCAACAGCCTCACACAGGGCCAATGGTCTGAATGAGACACATCTTTTTCAAAGCAATTAAGCAAAGAGCCACAGGTGATCCATTCATTTCCATTTGAAAACTGTTTTCTTCAGGCTTCACAAAGGGGTGGCCAAAGGCAAAGACCTTCATGACATTCAGGGCAACAGAACAATAGGTAACCAAAAGGCCCAAAGCAGGGTTTCTCCACTGAGACTTTAATGGTCACAGTGATTTCTGAGTTTTCTGCGATTCTCGCCATTCCCTTCAGCTATCCAGTACATGGCCATGTCACAGAGCTTGGAGGTGGTATATATCTTGCACAAAAACCATGAGCCTATTCTGGAGAGTGGCCAGAATTCAGGAAGAAAAGTGGAACTTAGGAAGATAGCAGGTGTAGCCAATTGATAAGGCAAGCCGCAGTCCATTCATAAAATGTGCAGGATGAATTCTGGGAAGCTTTCTACTAAACAGGACACATCCATTGATCCAATATCTATTCTAATGTCTACAACCATGGATAACAGTGGAATACACAGACATAGAAACACTCGCTTTGCCAAACGACTTACTAGAAACAGTTCACTCGAAACCAAACAAACTGCCTTCCTTGCCTATTCTAAGAACATGAGACAAAACCACAAACCTACAACCAAACCTACAAAGGCACCTCCTTCCGCCAAGTAGGTCTTTGACTATCTGGAGTGTCCTCTGACTTTTGGGCCATACTATGTTCCCCCGAAATGGCCACTCCTGTCTCAGATTTGGACTCCATGGCCAACTCTATGAAATTGTCAGGAGCCAGCTGTGAGGCACTACCTGCTTTCTCAGGAAAGGCCCCTCTTCAGAGATTTCCTGCCGTTTGGCCATCCTCACATTAGTAGGTACCAAGAGAGACTGACTCTGTCCTTGGTATATCCAAACAAATGAGACCACTCGGACTGGAACTGGCCCTGGCTTTTGTGCCTGAATTCCTGGATCCCAAGATCAGAGAGTTCCATCACCAAGAAAGTGAGGTGAGGTCACTTCTTTCAGGAACTGAAAAATCTGTGGAAAGCAACCCTGGGCCTAGATCTCAGTTCCACGGGTGACTCTTATGTGTGGCCTCCTAAAATCCCAACAAAATTCAATGCAATACTTCTCTAAGGTCAGTTCCACAACTCAGTCTCTAAGGGGAATCACACTAGAGTTCAAGCCCAGGTGGACCCAGTCATTTCTTCCAACTGCCACACAAATGACCAAAATTAAAACGAAAACACTCCCACATGGCCCTCATCTTCTTACATATTGTCATTCATCGTAATGTCTGGCTGAAGATTTTCATGAGGGGCGAAGCCCAAGAAAGTGTCCAAAATAAGCTCACTTGGCCCTCATTTGCCTAAAGTCAGGGTGGCCTGGACACCCTTCCTGTGAACCAGGAGTGATCAAATAAGCCTGTCATTAATAATGCTCTGTTTCTTCAATGTGAGGCCTACTGATTTTCAGGTATAGATTCTTTGTGATTTGGAGTCATGCGAAACCCCAAGCACCTCTGCAGGGCTTTGAGGAACTCATTTGACCCAAAGAATCAATTTTCTCACTTGACGGAGGTCAGGAACCTAACAGAGGAAGGCAAGAGACTTCATCCACAATGACTGATCTTTTTGCCATTATGGTTTTTGATGCACACATGGGATTATTCTTTAGATCCATCAGGTGCTGAGAATGTAAGTCACAGCCACACACAAGGCCAAGAGGCTAATTCAGCCACATCCCTTTCCAATGCAATTAAACAAAGAGCCACAGGTGATGCCCATTCATTTCCATTTGAAAATTGTTTTCTTCAGGCTTCACAAAAGGGTGGCCTGAGACAAAGTCTTTCCTGACATTCAGTGCAACAGAACAATAGGTAAGCAAAAGACCCAAAGCAGGGTTTTTCCACTGAGACGTTCCTGTTCACACTGATATCTGAGTTCTCTGAAAGGCTGGCCATTCTCTTCAGCTATCCAGTACATGGCCATGTCACAGAGCTTGGAGTGGTACATATCTTGGACACAAAAACATGAGCCTATTCTGGAGAGTGGCCAGAATTCAGGAAGAAAACAGGAACTTAGGAAGATAGAAGGTATTGCCTCTCGATAAGACAAGCTGTAGTCCATTCATAAATTGGGCAGGATGAATTATGGGAAGATTTATACTAGACTGGAGGCATTCATTAATGCATTCTCTTTTCTAATGTCTACAACAACGGACACAGTGGGATACACAGACATAGAAACACTCGCCTGGTCAAACGACTTACTAAAAACAATCCACTCCAAACCAAACAAACCAACTTTCCTACCTATTCTCAGGACATGGCCTGACCTCTCTCAAATCTGGTTTCCTTGGCCAACTCTGTGAAGTTGTCAAGAAAAAGGGGTGAGCCACTACCTGCTTCTTCTGGAAAGGTCCCTCTTCAGAGCTCTCCTGGCATTTGGCCATCCTCACATCAGTAGGTACCAAGAAAGACTGACTCTGTCCTTGGTAAATCCAAACAAGTGAGCCCACTGGAACTGGGGCTGCCTCGGGGTGCCTGGATTCTTGGATACAAAAGTTCAGAGAGTTCCATCACCAAGGAAATGAGGTATGTCACTTTCTTTGGAACTGAATGAGGTCACTGCCTTGGCGACCACTTTGTCCTAACAGTTGCTTCCAAGTGTCCCATGAGATGGAGCCTGCCCCTACTTCCTGTGACACTTTCACAAGGTAGAATGCTATGTCAACCATAGGCACCCAGCAGCAGCTCTCGACAGAGGCCTGGTTTGGTCCATCTTCTCTACAATAAAAAGAGAGAGGCTGATTCAGACACATCCCTTCATCCTGACCAGGTTGTTTGCCATGGAAGATGACTTTTGCTCTCTCAGGTCCTTCATAGCTGCCTACATCTTCTCCAGGTATCATTTTGAATGGACCTTTGAGGTTCTCAGCAGGTGGAATGTCCCCTACTTTCCTGTATTGTAAGAACGACTCTCTCCTTGCTCTTCTGTAAAATGAGATTGAGGGAACAGTGTATGTTTAGGGTTAATAACAGGTTCGATTTGGGTTAGCAATCATTCTGTGCGATAAATAATGGTATTGGGAACCTGCGATATTTACAGGAATATCGAGGTGAAATATAAGTATGAAAACAAAAATCTAGGTATGATTTGAAACCCAGAAGGGCATTGGGCCCTTAATTGGGATACTTAGTTTTTAATTATATTCTGCAAAGATGTCTCAGACAATTTGATATACAATGGCATAGAACCTTGTACCTTGGATGTTTGAATGTAGAAGAGAACATCCAATCCAAAGGGATAGTCGGTAGGATTAGGAAGATAGTCGGTAGGTTTAGGAAGAAGAATGAGTGTAGGATTGGGACTAAAAATTCTTTAGCTATAGGGTTTCGGTTAGAGAGTGAATGTAAATGTCAGCACATATGAAGAGTCAGTCACTATGATGAAATTGGGAAAATATGTAGAAAAGTAGATATCAATAGAGACATTATGAAATCAGGCAAAGTATTAAGTGAGTGATAGGAGTAGACATTTTCACCAGGGTTGAGTTTGAATATATAAACTTAGGAAGAAACAAATATCTAGTAACTAATAGGATTGACATTTGAGAGCATTAGGCAACCTGGACATGGATGTTTTTAGTAATCCATGATCTCTTTTCATTTAGTCTTTGGTACAATCATAAGTGTGACCTTTACATTTTTTGTCCAGAATATTACTGTGATAAAATGTATATGTAGATCAGGTGACATGAGTATTTCTACCACCATTTCTGGGAGCAATATATTGAAGACATAAAATTATTATTGGGGATACAAAGAGGTGTACCCTGTGTCCATGAATATAGAGATTAAGCATGAATACACCATACTGTGAATAAATAATATAACTGGTTCCAACTTTAAATAATGGATTGAATTGATATCTGAAAATATACAATAAATCTTATATTGATATACATTCATTCATTCCAACCAGTTATACATCTAATGGTAATATTAGTGTTTTGGTTTATCATGAAGAGTGTGTGAAGTTTGCTTCAAAAGTGATTATGGAAATCGAAAATAATGTGTTCAGAAAGAATTCTCATGCAAAGACCAGTCAAGAAATATGGAGGAATACATGTGTTCTGAAGCAGGAAGAGATTGAAAGTGAAACAAATGCCTATAAATTTGCTAAATTGATTATGAAATATATATCCTATGATGTGCATAAACTGATGAAATTGTAATGTACCAGTTTTGAATAAAAATTAACGTAAAAATACACATTATGTCCCATTGGAATCTCCTTGCATTGATGTTAAACTTGGTAAGTTACTGTAGAAATATTAGGATTCGCGTGCCTCATTCACCGAAGTTAGTTTTCTTTTTTTTTTTTAATTTTTTATGGTTGTTCTAAACATTACATATTTCTTGATATATCATATTTCACACTTTGATTCAAGTGGGTTATGAACTCCCATTTTTACCCCGTATACAGATTGCAGAATCACATCAGTTACACATCAATTGATTTACACATTGCCATACTAGTGTCTATTGTATTCTGCTGCCTTTCCTATCCTCTACTATCCCTCCTCCTCTCCCCTCTCTTCCCCTCTTCTCTTTCTACCCCCTCTACTGTAATAAATTTCTCCCTTTTTGTATTATTTTTCCCTTTCCCCTCACATCCTCTTTTATGTAATTTTATATAACCCTGTGGGTCTCCTTCCATTTCCATGCAATTTCTCTTCTCTATCTTTTTCTCTCCCACCTCTCATCCCTATTTAATACTAATCTTCTTCTCATGCTCTTCATCCCTACTCTGTTCGTAGTTACTCTCCTTTTATCAAAGAAGGCATTTGGCATTTGTTTTTTAGGGATTGGCTAGCTTCACTTAGCATAATCTGCTCTAATGCCATCTATTTTCCTGCAAATTCTATGATTTTGTCATTTTTTAAAGCAGAGTAATACTCCATTGTGTATAAATGCCACATTTTTTTATCCATTCTTCTATTGAACGGAATCTAGGTTGGTTCCACAGTCTTGCTATTGTGAATTGTGCTGCTATGAACATCAATGTAGCAGTGTCCCTGTAGCATGATCTTTTAAGGTCTTTAGGGAATAGACCGAGAAGAGGAATAGCTGGGTCAAATGGTAGTTCCATTCCCAGCTTTCCAAGAAATCTCCATAATGCTTTAACAATTGGCTGCACCAATTAGCAGTGCCTCCAATAATGTACAAGTGTACCTGTTTCTCCACATCCTCAGCAGCACTTGTTGTTGTTTGACTTCATAATGGCTGCCAATCTTACTGGAATGAGATGGTATCTTAGGGTGGTTTTGATTTGCATTTCTCTGACTGCTGGGGATGGTGAGCATTTTTTCATGTACTTGTTTTTTGATTGTATGTCCTTCTCTGAGAAGTGTCTGTTCTGGTTCTTGGCCCATTTGTTTATTGGGTTATTTGTTATCTTATTGTCTATTTTTTTCAGTTCTTTGTATACTCTGAATATTAGGGCTCTATCTGAAGTGTGAGGAGTAAAGATTTGTTCCCAGGATTTAGGCTCCCTATTTACCTCTCTTATTGTTCCTTTTGCTGAGAAAAACCTTTTTAGTTTGAGTAAGTCCCATTTGTTGATTGTAGTTATTAACTCTTGTGCTATGGGTGTCCTATTGAGGAATTTGGAGCCCGACCCCACAGTATGTAGATCGTAGCCAACTTTTTCTTCTATCAGACGCCATGTCTCTGATTTGATATCAAGCTCCTTGATCCATTTTGAGTTATCTTTTGTGCATGGCGAGAGAAAGGGATTCAGTTTCATTTTGTTACATATGGATTCCAAGTTTTCCCAGCACCATTTTTTGCAGATGCTATATTCCTTCATTGCATGCTTTTAGCCCCTCCATCAAATATAAGATAGTTGTAGTTTCCTGGCTTGGTTTCTGTGTCCTCTATTCTGAACAATTGGTCCACCCTCCTGTTTTGGTACCAGTACCATGCTATTTTTGTTACTATTGCTCTGTAGTATAGTTTGAAGTCTGGTATCACTAGGCCGCCTGATTCACACTTCCTGCTTAGTATTGTTTTTTTTTATTCTGTGTCTTTTATTTTTCCATATGAATTCCATGATTGCTTTCTCTATTTCTAGAAGAAATGCCGTTTGGATTTTGATTGACATTGCATTAAACCTATTGAGAACTTTTGGTAATATCACCATTTTGATGATGTTAGTTCTGCCTATCCATGAACAGGATATATTTTTACATCTTCTAAGATCTTCTTCTATTTCTCTCTTTAGGGTTCTGTGGTTTTCATTGTATAAGACTTTCACATCTTTTGTTAGGTTGATTCCTAATTATTATTATTATTTTTTTAGGATATTGTGTATGGAGTGGTTGTCCTCATGTCCATTTCAGAAGATTTGTCGCTGATATGCAGGAATGCCTTTGATTTATGCATGTTGATTTTATATCCTGCCACTTTTCTGAATTCATTTATTAGCTCCATTAGTTTCTTTGTAGACCCTTTTGGGACTGCTAGATATAGAATCATGTGATCTGCAAAAGTGATAATTTAAGTACTTCTTTTCCAATTTTTATGCCTTTTATTTCTTTCGTCTGTCTAATTGCTCTGGCCAGTGTTTCGAGAACTATGTTGAACAGAAGTGGTGAGAGAGGGCATCCCTGTCTTGTTCCAGATTTTAGAGAGAATGCCTTCAATTTTTCTCCATTCAGAATGATGCTAGCCTGAGGCTTAGCATAGATTGCTTTTACAATATTGAGGTATGTTCCTCTTATCACTAGTTTTTCTAGAGTGTTGAACATAACAGAATGCTGTACTTTATTGAATGCTTTTTTTGCATCTATCAAGATGATCATATGGTTCTTATTTTTAAGTCTATTGATGTGGTGAATAACATTTATTGATTTCCGTATATTGAACCAGCCTTGCATCACATGGATGAATTCTACTTGATCAGGATTCACAATTTTTTTGATATTTTTTTTTGTATCCAATTCGCCAGAATTTTATTGAGGATTTTTTCATGTAGGTTCATTAGAGATATTGGTCTGTAGTTTTCTTTCTTTGAAGTGTCTTTGTCTGCTGTAATAATCAGGGTGATGTTGGCCTCGTAGAATGAATTTGGAAGATCTCCCTCTTTTTCACTTTCTTGAAATACCTTGAAAAATATTGGTATTCGTTCCTCTTTAAAGGTTTTGTTAAACTCTGCTGTATACCTATACGGTCCTGGGCTTTTCTAAGTTGGTAGTGTTTTGATGGTTTCTTCTATTTCCTCAATTGATATTGGTCTGTTTATGTTGCTATATCCTCCTGACTCAATATGGGCAGATCATATGACTTAAGAAATTTATCGATGACTTCACTGTCTTCTATTTGATTGGAGTATAAGGATTCAAAATAATTTCTGATTATCTTCTGTGTTTCTGAAATATCTGTTGTGATATTTCTTTTTTAATCCCTTATTCTAGTAATTTGAGTTCTCTGTCTTCTTCTCTTTGTTATCATTTCTAAGGGTCTGTCAATTTTATTTATTTTTTCAAAGAACCAACTTCTACTTTTGTCAAGTTTTTTCAATTGTTTCTTTTGTTTCAATTTCATTAATTTCAGCTTTGATCTTAATTATTTCTTGCCTTCTACTTCATTTGCTGTTGCTTTCGTCTTCTTTTTCTAGGATTTTGAGATGAAGTATGAGATCATTTCTTTGTTGGTTGTTTCTTTTTTTAAGGAAGGAACTCCAAGCAATGAATTTTCCTCTTAGAACTGCTTTCAATGTGTCCCATAGATTCCGGTATGTTGTGTCTGCATTTTCATTTATTTCTAAGAATTTTTAAATTTCCTCCTTGATGTCTTCTATAACCCATTGATCACTCAGTAACCTATTGTTCATTCTCCAAGTGATGCATGATTTTTCCTTCCTTCTTTTATCATTGATTTTTAGTTTCATTTCATTATGATCAGATAATATGCATGGTATTAACTGTACTCCTTTATATTGTCTAAGAGTTGCCCTGTGACATAATATATGATCTATTTTTACAAGGATACATGTGCTGCTGAGAAAAAAGGTAACTGCTTGATGTTGGGTGTTATATTCTACATATCTCAAATAAGTCTAGGTTATTAATTGTGTTATTGAGTTCTATAGTTTCCTTATTCAACTTTTGTTTGGAAGATCTGTCCAGTGGTGAGAGAGGTGTGTTCATGGCTCCCATGATTACTGTATTGTGGTCTATTAGATTATTGATATTGAGAAGAGTTTCTTTGATGAACATAGCTGCACCATTGTACGGGGCATATATATTAACGATTGCTGTGTCTTGTTGGTGTATGGTTCCCTTGAGCAGTATGTAGTGTCTCTCTTTATCCCTTTTGATTAACTTTGGGTTAAAATCTATTTTATTTGATATGAGTATGGACTCTCCTGCTTGTTTCCGAAGTCCATATGAGTGATATGATTTTTCCCAAACTTTCACCGTCAGTCTATGTATGCATTTTCCTATCAAATTCGTCCCCTGTAGGCAGCATATTGTTGGGTCTTGTTTTTTGTTCAATTCTACTAGCCAGTGTGTCTTCATTGGTGAGTTTAAGCCATTAACATTTAGGGTTATTATTGAGATATGGGTTGTTCTTCCAGCGATATTTGTTTATTTATGTTCCTAAACATGGTTTGTTTTCCTCTTTGATTATCCCCAGCCTTTACTGTACTCCCTCCTGCTGTTGGTTTTCATTGATATTTTCCATTTCCTCTTCCTGTAATATTTTGCCGAGGATGTTTTGAAGAGATGGTTTTCTAGCTGCAAATTCTTTTCACTTTTGTTTATCGTGGAAGGTTTTAATTTCATCTTCCATCCTGAAGCTTACTTTCGCTGGATACACAATTCTTGGTTGGAAACCATTTTCTTTCAGTGTTTGAAATATGTTATTCCTGGATCTTCTAGCTTTCAGAGTCTGTTTTGAAAGATCAGCTGTTATCCTGATTGGTTTACCCCTAAATGTAATCTGCTTCCTTTCTCTTGTAGCTTTTAAAATTCTCTCCTTTTTCTGTTTGTTGGGCATCTTCATTATAATGTGTCTAGTTGTGGCTCTCTTATGATTTTGCACATTCGGCGTTCTGTAGGCTTCTAGGACTTGGGATTCTTTTTTATTTATCAAGTCTGGGAAGTTATCTCGTATTATTTCATTGAATAGGTTGCTCATTCCTTTTGTTTGAACCTCTATACCTTCCTGTATCCCAATGTCTCTTAAGTTTGGCCTCTTTATGTTATCCCATATTTCTTGGATGTTCTGCTTGTGGTTTCTTAACAGTCTTGCTGAGCTGTCTATGTTCTTTTCAAGTTGAAATACTTTGTCTTCATTGTCTGATGTTCTATGTTCTAAGTGTTCTACTCTGCTGGTAGTATTCTCAATTGAGTTTTTAAGTTGGTTTATTGCTTCCTGCAATTCTAGGATTTCTGTTTGTTTTTACAACCTCTATCTCCCTATATAGTTGATCTTTTGCTTCTTGGATTTGTTTATGTAATTCATTGTCGAAGGGATCTTTAATTGTCTGATTTTGTTGTCTAATGTCTTCCTTGAGACTCCAGATCATCTAAAGCCTGAGTATCCTGAATTCTTTATCTGACATTCCATCTGATGCAGCTGTTACCTCTTCTAAAATTGTGTTTACCTGCATTGCTTGTGGTCCTTTCTTTCCTTGTCTTTTCATACTGCTCGCGTTTCTCTCTGCTTGTTGAAACTGTTGTGTTTTTGAAATTTTCCCCCTATATACTTATATTGCTCTTGTATAGTTGAAAAGTCTCCCTTGAAGTAGCGGGGGGCGGCTGTTCTGCTCCTCCAATTGGGGTGATCTATCTACCACGCTGACGGGCTGCTGGGCCTGTTGTGCTGGTTGGTCGCAGGTCTGTTTACAATGCGGACGTGGGCAGTGGCTCTGCTCTGCCCCTCCTCCATTTGGTGTGACGTGTCTACAACGCCCACGGACCCCTCGGCCTGTTCTGCTGATCCATTGCAGGTCTGCCTACCTTGCAGGTGCGGGCGGCAGCTCTACTCTGCCCTTACTCAAATTGGGATGACGTGTCTACCATGCCGGCAGGACGCTGAGCCTCTTTGCTGGTCGGTCGCAGGTCTGTCTATTTTGTGGGCACGGGCAGTGGATCTGCTCTACCCCTACTCCAAATGGGGTTATGTGTCTGCCGTGCCCGCAGGCCACTTGGCCTGTTTCGCTGTTCGTTTGCCTACGTTGTGGGCGAGGTTGGTCACTCTGCTCTGCCCCTACTCCAATTGGGGTGATGTGACTACCTTGCCGGCGGGTTGCTGGGCCTGTTCTGGGCATGGGTGGTGGCTCTGCTCTGCCCCTATTCCTATTGGGGTGACCTAACAACCATGCTGGTGGGCCGATGGGCTTGTAATGGGCACGGGAGAAGGCTCTGCTCTGCCACTACTCCAATAGGGGTGCCGTGTCTACCACACCGGCGGGTCGTTGGGCCTGTTCTGGGCATAGGCTGTGGCTCTGCTCTGCCCCTACTCCAATTGGGGTGACGTGACTACGAAGCCTGCTGGTCGATGGGCCTGTTCCGGGCACGGGCGGCGGCTCTGCTCTGTCCCTACTCCAATTGGGATGACGTGACTACCACGCCTGCGGGTCGCTGGGCCAGTGCCGGGCGTGAGTGCTGTCTCTGCTCTGTCCCTCTAGCTTGAAGACAGAGTGAGAGAGACTCGGGTGTTTGTGACTCACTTTTTTTACCAGGAGACCAACTGTTTCTCTCACCGCTGGTATCGATGAAGTTATCTCCTCCGCCACTTTGTGATGACTTCAGATCTCTAACATGTTGGAATCCCATGCGAATGGCAGCATTTCGTTCCCTTTGCCGGATGAACAAAGCAATGGGTGAGTCCTGACCGGCCCTCACAAGCCCCGTCTCAATCCTGTTGCCACTGCCTATGAAGGCTCGGTAGGTATTTACCTCCACAGTATTCAGCAAGAGCTAGACCGAGAAGCAGTTTCCGCAGGTTCTTTAGCCCTGGGCCTGATCAGTTCCAGGAGCCAGAATTCGGCCGCTCTGGGCTTGGTGTATGTTCTGATAGGAGCAGGCCTGAGTAATTTGTCTCCGAGACACAGGCGAATGACAGCCTGAGATTACCTGTTCTATAGCTGAATGAGCTGCTATCAGTTGAAAACAGGAATGGTGACGTCAGCTCTCCAAGATGGTGGCCCCTGGCTTCCTCTGTGGTCTGACTGGTGTGGAAAACCGAATTGGACCGTGTATTTCCCTGGTCTCAAACCCAGAATTCAGCAATGAGCACAGTGATTGTACAGATGGCAGGAGCCCACAGAATCTGCACCACTGAATATTTGTGTTGCTATCTCATTGCTTCCCAGCACGCGCCACAGACTCTACCCGCAGGGCGATTTGCTGAATAAGCAGCATGATGCTCCATGCAGACAAATCACTCACGTTTGAGCCCCGTAGCTGATCCTCGTGAGATGGAAATACTTCTACTAGGTTTAGGACCACCCAAATTTTGCTGGAAATTCGTCATTCTCCTGCACAGTGACGCTGTACATGGGGTTGATGCACTCCTTTCGCTGTCATCATATGATCCCCTGAAGTTAGTTTTCAGTACTAGGAAACAAATATGTATTTCAGGTGGATGAATATTTCTGAGAATAAACTTGTGAAAAGTTGATTATACATCCACATACATAAATATGAATGAATTTAGGGAGTGTATAATCAGACAAATACATTTCATATTTTGAAAAATCTGGAGAGTGAATACATATATATATATATATACACACACACACACACACACAGACATTAAAAAGTAGCATTATGTATGCCAATTGAAATTCACCATGAAAAATATATCATCCAGAGATCCAAAAATATTCATTTTCCTTTCATTTTCCTGAACATCAATTTATGTTGTACAACTAGAAAACTAACCCATATGTTGAATTTTCAGTTCCAACAGCGTTTAGTAGGAGTGATCTTTTCTTACAATTTGTATCTGCCAAGTCAGCAACCTCACAAAATGTACGTGTGATACCAGGTATAATTCAATATGTGCATAAAAAATACATGTGCTGAATAGGCTACAGAGAAAGGGAGACAGTTATTCACATATTTGTTAACTTTTAAAACACATGGAGAACTATTTCAATTAAAATTGGCTTGATCTATAACACCTACCATTTATCATACGAAAGGCAAATCCAACTATACACCATGCCTCCTGTGAACCTCTTGTATTTCTATTTTGTCTGGGTTATTTTTCTGCATCATATTAAGATTATAAGTAAAAGTCTAGAAGGGAATTTGTTAGTGTCAGGGATTCAGTATTTCTAATGGAAAATTGGAAAATGTATCCAATGTGTATGCAAATATGTGCTACATAAAAATCTTCCCACTCTCATTCAGAACAATGCCTTGGCATTACCTTCGCCCCATGTAAGACACAATTAGAGGAGAAGAGTTAGAAAATCTGTGAATACATATCTGGAATAGAAAATGCTCAGGAGTTCACAAATTTGGAGGTGGTAGAGGAGTTTCCAAAAGTAAGGGACAGCGTAAACACTCCACAAACATGAAGCTCTGCCGGCCCAACATCTGGAGAAACTACCTCTGAGGTTGGGCACTTGAAATATATTTTGTTGTCAGGAGCATTAGCTTCCTTTGTAGTGAGACCATCAAAGCTGGGTCGGCATCTATGTGACATGGATGACATGGTTTCTTATTTTCCAATGAACATGAGGCAGCAGTGCTGAATTTTCTCTGTGTAGGTAAACTGTGGCCACTGAGGGCAAGTGTCTCCTCATGTGGACTGTGAAGCCATTTGGTCATCCTCCACTCTTCATGGTGTTTCTTGCTGTTGCACTAGGAGTGTGGTATTTGCTTCATGAAATAAAAAGCGTTCACCTGGGACACAGTGCTGTAGGGAATTCTGTCAGTTGTGGTGGGTCGGGTTCTGTTGGAGAATGCACCAACCAGGCTTCTATCCCACATAGCTTGCTCCATTGACCATAGCAACCTGATTCTGAACATTGCCCTAAAACCTCTCCATAAAACAAGATGCTTTTACAGATAAGGGTCTACTGGCTGCAAAATGTCAGTCACAAGATATTTGGACACCAATGGCAGATAAACATGGCAACACCAGAGATTTTTTATCACACACCTGCCCACCACGGCTCTAGGAACACTACTCAGCAGGCTCCAACTTACTGGCATCTCTGTTATACACCATTTTCATGTAAACCAGTCAATAAAGGCATTGTCTTGTATTCTCATGATCAGCTAGAGGACATCCAAAGGTTCTCCTGTGACACCTAGTCTTGGGAATTTCAAAAATTTCATGGTATTCATCTAGCCATTATTCAAGGAAGAAGTTGTAAGCACTGTGGGTTTCAATTCATTCATTAACCATTAAATGTTGAGTAAGCTGATTTCAATGAAAGCTCTGGAGAACTCTCAGAGGCAAGGCTTCCCAAAGGGTGGCCAAAAGGTCACATGAAGCCAGGCACATTGAGGTCTACAATGTGAGGTCCATGAGCCTTTGACTCTCAACTATGGCTGCCAAGTCTTTCAGAAGAAAATCATGTGATATCCTGGCTGAGATTCCCTTTGCTCTGTGGAAAGCCACCTTGGGCCTAGATCTTACTTTCCAAGGGCGACTCTCATGCATGGCCTTCTAAAATCCCAACACAATTCATGGCAATACTTCTCTGAGGTCAATTCCAGATCTCAGTCTCTATGTTGAATCACACAAGAGTTCAAGCCCAGGTGGACCCAGTCTTCTCTTCCTACCGCCATACAAATGTTCACAGCTAAAACCAAAACACCCCAACATGGCCCTCATCTTCTTCCCTGTAGACACTCATCATAACCTCCGGCTGGAGGTTTCCATGAGGTACACAGCCCACGTCCGTGTCCAAAATAAGCTCCCTTGCCCCTCATTTGCCTAAAATCAGGGTGGCCTGGACTCCCTTCCTGTGAAACAGAAGTGAAAAAATAGGCCTGCCCTTAATACTGCTCTGCTTCTCCAACTTGAGGCCTACTGAGTGTGGCATTTAGATTCTTTATGTGAATTCATTTTTTTTGTTGTTGTTGTACTTTAACGTTTTAAAATGTTTTCATTTTTAAAATATTTTTATTTTATTATTATTATTATTATTATTTTAAATTTTAATATTCATTTTTTAAATGATCATTATTTTTAAATTTTTTTCTTTCTTTCTTTCTTTTCTATTTTTTTTCTTTTGTCTTATCGTTTCTTTTCAATTTTCTTATTTCCCCTTCCTTTAATTCTACCTGCCTACTCTCATTCTCTTTAGTGACTTCTTCCCTTTCCTTCTAATATCTTTCCTCCCAAGCATCAAATAAATTTATAAGAGTAAACAGTAACTCAGCAGTGAAACAGAGCAAGAAGTAACATGAGCAGCACAAAAAATCAAGGAAGAAAATAAGTACAAACAATGAAGGACAGCCTAAATATTCAGGAGGACCTATAGTCATCAGAAAAATGGTCATATAAAGAACTCAAGGAATACCTTAGACAGATGGAATGGAAACTTAAAGAGGATACGAGACAGCAAATCCAAACAGTGAAAGAACACATTGAAAATGAATTACATAAACAGAAAAAAGAAGAAGTTATGAATCTTTATCAGGAGATAGAGATTATAAAAAAATCAAACAATAATTCTAGAAATGAAGGAAACGATAAACCAAATTAAAAAGTCAATTGAGAGTATCACTAACACTGTGGAGCAAGTAGAAGACAGAATGTTCGATAATGAAGACAAAATATATCATCTTGAAATGAATCTAGCCAACACAGAAAGGCTGGTAAAAAATCATGAGTAAAACATCCAAGAGATATGGGATAACATAAAAAAACAAATTTATGAGTCATCTGGATAGGTACACAGATTCAAACCAATGAAATGAGTAATCTATTGAATGAAATAATTACAGAAATATTTCCAGAAATACAAAGTAAACGGATATACAACTTGGACATGCTTACAGGACACCGAGCACACAAAATCACAGTAGATCAACACCAAGACACATCGTTATGAAATTATCCAATATACAAAACAAAGAGAAAATATTAAAAGCTCTAAGAGAAAGGAGGCAGATTACATTAAGGGGTAAACCAATAAGGTTGAGAAGGGATTTTTCATCACAGTCGCTGAAAGCGAGAAGATCCTTGAACAACGTATTTCAAACACTGAAAGACAATGAATGCTAACCAAAAATTCTGTATCCAGCAAAATTAAGCTTCAGGTATGACAATGAAATAAAAATATTTCATGATAAACAAAAGCTAAAAGAATTTGTAGCCAGAAAAGCAGCATTGAAAAGCATCTTGAGCAAAACAATACACGAAGAAGAAATGAAAATCAACAACCAAAACCATCAGTGGGAAGTGCCTCAGTAATGACAGAGGGTGGGGGAAAAGCTAATCATGGAGAAACAAACTAAATTAAAAAAAAAAAGATGAATCATCAATTATGGGTGGCAGTACAAACCATATATTAATAGTGACTCTAAATGTTAATGGCTTAAACTCTCCAATAACGCGACATAGGCTGGTAACTTGGATTAAAAACGAATCCAACAATATGTTGCCTCCAGGAGACACATCTGAATGGAAAAGACATACAGGCTGAAGGTGCAGTTTTGGAAAAAATATACCATGCAATGGTCCTCGTAAGCAAGCAGGGGTGGCCATCCTCATATCGAATAAAATAGACTTCAAGACTAATTTAATCAAAAGTGATAAGAAAGGACATTATATACTGTTAAAAGGAATCATTCACCAACAAAACATAAAAATTATCAATATTTATGCACCAAATAATGGTGCTGCAACGTTCAAAAAACAAATTCTCCTCAAGTTCCAGAATGAAATAGAACACAACACAATAATTATGGGAGACTTCAACACACCTCTCTCACCATTGGACAGATCCTCCAAACAAAAGTTGAATAAAGAAAGTATAGAACTCAATATCACAATCAATAACCTACATGTAACTGACATATATAGAATATATCAACCATCATCAAGTGGATATACTTTTTTCTCAGTAGCACGTGGATCCTTCTCAAAAATAGACCATATATTATGCCATAGGGCAACCCTCAGTAAATATAAATTTGTGGAGATAATACCATGCATTTTATCTGATCATAATGGAATGAAACTGGAAATCAATGATAAAAGAAGGAAGGAAAAATCCTACATCACAGGGAAAATGAACAATATGTTACTGAATGATCAGTGGGTTACAGAAGATATAAAGGAGGAAATCAAAAAATTCTTAGAGATACATGAAAATACAGACACAACATATCGGAATCTATGGGACACAATGAAAGCAGTTTTAAGAGGGAAATTCATTGCCTGGAGGTCATTCCTGAAAAAAAGTAAAACCGAACAAATAAATGAGCTCACACTTTAACTCAAAGCCCTAGAAAAGGAAGAGCAAAACAACAGAAAATGTAGCAGAAGGCAAGAAATAATTAAAATCAGAGCAGAAATCAACGAAATTGAAACAAAAGAAACTATTGAAAAAATTAACAAAACTAAAAGGTGGTTCTTCGAAAAAATATATATGTTCGACAGACCCTTAGCCATGCTAATGAAGAGAAGAAGAGAGAGAACACAAATTACTAACATATGGGATGAAAAAGGCTATATTACAACAGATGCTTCCGAAATACAGAAGACAATTAGAAATTATTTGGAAAACCTATATTCCAATAAAATAGAATATAGTGAAGACATCAACAAATTTCTTAAGTCATATGATTTGCCCAGACTGAGTCAGGAGGATACACACAATTTAAACAGACCAATGTCAATGGATGAAACAGAAGAAGAAATCAAAAGACTACCAACCAAGAAAAGCCCAGGAACGGATGGCTATACAGCGGAGTTTTACAAAACATTTAAAGAAGATTTAATTCCAATACTTTTCAAGTTATTTCAGGATAGAGAAAAAGAGGGAGCTCTGCCAAATTCATTCTATGAGGCCAACATCACGCTGATTCCGAAATCAGAAAAAGACACCTCAAAGAAAGAAAACTACAGACCAATATATCTGATGAACCTACATGAAAAATCCTCAATAAAATTCTGGCGAATCGAATACAAAGGCACATCAAAAAAATTATGCAACATGATCAAGTAGGATTCATCCCTGGGATGCAACGATGGTTCAATATACGGAAATCAATAAATGTTATTCACCACATCAATAGACTTAAAGATAAGAACCATATGATCATCTCGTTAGAAGCAAAAAAAGCACTTGACAAAGTACAGCATCCCTTTATGTTCAAAACATTAGAAAAACTAGGGATAACAGGAAATTACCTCGACATTGTAAAAGCTATCTATGCAAAGCCTCAGCTAGCATCATTATGAATGCAGAAAAATTGAAGGCATTTCCTCTAAAATCTGGAACAAGACAGGGATACCCTCTCTCACCACTTCTATTCCATATAGTTCTCAAAACACTGGCCAGAGCAATTAGACTGACTAAAGAAATAAAAGGCATAAAAATAGGAAAATAACAACGTAAATTATCACTATTTTCGGGTGACATTATTCTAAACATAGAAGACACAAAAGGGTCTACAAAAACTACTAGAACTAAAAAATGAATGACCTGCGACCCACCGGCAGGTCATGCCCAGAAACCTGCGGAGGGGCACTGTTTCCCCACGCACCTGCAAGGTAGGCGGTACCGTGACCACTGACAAAACAGGCCCAGTGGCCCGTCTGACACATCACCCCGGTTGGAGGAGGGGCAGGGCCGCCACCAGCGCCTGTTAGGTAGACAGACCTGCAAACGACAGACAGAACAGGCCTAGCGGCCAGCGGAGGGGCAGAGCCGCTGCTCACGCCTGCAAGATAGGCGGACCTGTGACCAGGCAGACCGAAAGTACAGGCACATCGACCTGCCGGCGTGGTAGGCACATTTCCCCAATTGGAGGAGGGGCAGAACCACCGCCAAAGCCTGCGAGGGAAACTTTGCAACTATACATGAGCAATATAAATATATAGGGGGAAAAATCAATAACACAACAGTTTCACCAAGCAGAAAGAAACGCGATCAGTATGAAAAGAAAAGGAAAGAAAGGACCACAAGCAATGCAGGTCAACTCAACTTTAGAAGAGGTAATATCTGCAGCAGATGGAATGTCAGATAAATAATTCAGGATATACATGCTTCAGATAATCTGGAGTCTCAAGGAAGACATTAGACAGCAAAATCAGACAATGAAAGACCACTTCAACCACTTCAAAAATGAATTACATAAACAAATCCAAGAAGCAAAAGATCAATTATACAGGGAGATCGAGGTTATAAAAAACAAACAAACAGAAATCCTGGAAATGCAGGAAACAATAAACCAACTTAAAAACTCAATTGAGAATACTACCAGCAGTGTAGAACACTTAGAAGATAGAACATCAGACAATGAAGACATAGTATTTCAACTGGAGAAGAACATAGACAGCTCAGCAAAGCTGTTAAGAAACCATGAGCAGAACATTCAAGAATATGGGATAACATAAAGAGACCAAACTTAAGAGTCATTGGGATACAGGAAGGTATAGAGGTCCAAACAAAAGGAATGAGCAATCTATTCAATGAAATAATACGAGAAAACTTCCCAGACTTGAAGAATGAGACAGAATCCCAAATCCTAGAAGCCTACAGGATGCCGAATGTGCAAAATCATAAGAGATCCACACCTAGACACATTATAATGAAGATGCCCAACATACAGAATAAGGAGAGAATTTTAAAAGCTAAAAGAGAAAGGAAGCAGATTACATTTAGGGGTAAACCAATCAGGATAACAGCTGATCTTTCAACACAGACTCTGAAACCTAGAAGATCCTGGAATAACATTTCAAACACTGAAAGAAAATGGGTTCCAACCAAGAATTGTGTATCCAGCAAAATTAAGCTTCAGTATGGAAGATGAAATTAAAACCTTCCACGATAAACAAAAGTGAAAAGAATTTGCAGCTAGAAAACCATCTCTTCAAAACATCCTCGGCAAAATATTACAGGAAGAGGAAATGGAAAATATCAATGAAAACCAACAGCGGGAGGGAGTACAGTAAAGGCTGGGGATAATCAAAGAGGAAAACAAACCATGTTTAGGAACATAAATAAACAAATATCGCTGGAAGAACAACCCATATCTCAATAATAACCCTAAATGTTAATGGCTTAAACTCACCAATTAAGAGACACAGGCTAGTAGAATGGATCACAAAACAAGACCCAACAATATGCTGCCTTCAGGAGACGCATTTGATAGGAAAAGACATACATAGACTGAAGGTGAAAGGTTGGGAAAAATCATATCACTCATATGGACTTTGGAAAAAAGCAGGAGTGTCCATACTCATATCATATAAAATAGATTTCAAGCCAAAGTTAATCAAAAGGGATGAAGAGGGACACTACATACAGCTCAAGGGAACCATACACCAACAAAACATCACAATCATAAATATATATGCCCTAAACAATGGTGCAGCTATGTTCATCAAACAAACTCTTCTCAAGTTCAAGAGTCTAATAGACCACCATACAATAATTATGGGAGACTTCAACACACCTCTCTCACCACTGGATAGATCTTCCAAAGAAAAGTTGAATAAGGAAACTATAGAACTCAATAACATAATTAATAACCTGGACTTAATTGACATATATAGAATATACCACCCAAGATCAAGCAGTTACACTTTTTTCTCAGCAGCACATGGATCCTTCTCAAAAATAGATTTTATATTTTGTCACAGGGCAACTCTTAGACAATATAAAGGAGTAGAGATAATACCATGCATCTTATCTGAACATAATGGAATGAAATTGAAAATCAACGATAAAAGAGGTAAGGAAAAATCATGCATCACTTGGAGAATGAAAAATAGGTTACTGAATGATCAATGGGTTATAGAAGACATCAAGGAGGAAATTGAAAAATTCTTAGAGATAAATGAAAACACATACACAACATGTCGGAATCTATGGGACACATTGAAAGCAGTTCTAAAAGGAAAATTTATTGCTTGGAGTTCAATCCTTAAAAAAAGAAAAAAAAACAACAAATAAATGATCTAATACTTCAACTCAAAGTACTAGAAAAAGAAGAGCAAAACAACGGCAAAAAAGTAGAAGACAAGAAATAATTAAAATCAGAGCTGAAATTAATGAAATCGAAACAAAAGAAACAATTGAAAAAATTGACAAAACTAAAAGTTGGTTGTTTGAAAAAATAAATAAAATTGACAGACCCTCATCCACGCTAACGAAGAGAAGAAGAGAGAGAACTCAAATTACTAGCATACGGGATGAAAAAGGCAATATCACAACAGACACTTCAGAAATACAGAAGATTATCAGAAATTATTTTGAATCCTTATACTCCAATAAAATAGAAGATAGTGAAGGCATCGATAAATTTCTTAAGTCATATGATTTGCCCAGATTGAGTCAGGAGGATATTGACAACCTAAACAGACCAATATCAATTGAGGAAATAGAAGAAACCATCAAAAGACTACCAACTAAGAAAAGCCCAGGACCGGATGGGTATACAGCAGAGTTTTACAAAACCTTTAAAGAGGAACTAATACCAATACTTTTCAAGCTATTTCAGGAAAATGAAAAAGAGGGAGAACTTCCAAATTCATTCTAAGAGGCCAACATCGCCCTGATTCCTAAACCAGACAAAGACACTCCAAAGAAAGAAAACTACAGACCAATATCTCTAATGAACCTAGATGCAAAAATCCTCAATAAACTTCTGGCGAACCGGATACAAAAACATATCAAAAAAATTGTGCACCATCATCAAGTAGGATTTATCCATGGGATGCAAGGTTGGTTCAATATACAGAAATTAATTAATGTTATTCACCACATCAATAGGCTTAAAAATAAGAACCATATGATCATCTCGATAGATGCGGAAAAAGCATTCAACAAAGTACAGCATCCCTTTATGTTCAAAACTCTAGAAAAACTAGGGATAACAGGAACATACCTCAATATTGTAAAAGCAATCTATGCTAAGCCTCAGGCTAGCATCATTCTGAATGGAGAAAAACTGAAGGCATTCCCTCTAAAATCCGGAACAAGACAGGGATGCCCTCTCTCACCACTTATGTTCAACATAGTTCTCGAATCACTGGCCAGAGCAATTAGACGAAAGAAATTAAAGTCATAAAGATAGGAAAAGAAGAACTCAAATTATCACTATTTGCAGATGACATGATTCTATACCTAGCAGAGCCAAAAGGGTCTACAAAGAAACTATTAGAGCTAATAAATGAATTCAGCAAAGTGGCAGGATGTAAAATCAACACTCATAAATCAAAGGCATTCCTGTATATCAGCGACAAATCCTCTGAAATGGAAATGAGGACAAGCACCCCATTCACAATATCCTCAGAAAAAATAAAATACATGGGAATCAACCTAACAAAAGAGGTGTAAGACTTATACATTCAAAACTACAGAACCCTAAACAGAGAATTGAAAAAGATCTTAGAAGATGGAAAAATATACCCTGTTCATGGATAGGTAGAACTAACATCATCAAAATGGCCATATTACCAAAAGTTCTCAATAGGTTTAATGCAATGCCAATCAAAATCCCAATGGCATTTCTTGTAGAAATAGAGAAAGCAATCATGAAATTCATATGGAAAAATAAAAGGCCCAGAATAGCAAAAACATTGCTAAGCAGGAAGTGTGAATCAGGCGGTATAGCTATACCAGACTTCAAACTATACTACAGAGCAATAGTAACAAAAACAGCATGGTACTGGTACCAAAACAGGCGGGTGGACCAATGGTACAGAATAGAGGACACAGAAACCAATCCACAAAACTACAACTATCTTATATTCGATAAAGGGGCTAAAAGCATGCAATGGAAGAAGGCTAGCATCTTCAACAAATGGTGTTGCGAAAACTGGAAATCCATATGCAACAAATTGAAACTGAATCCCTTTCTCTCGCCATGCACAAAAGTTAACTCAAAGTGGATCAAGGAACTTGATATCAAATCAGAGACATGGCGTCTGATAGAAGAAAAAGTTGGCTATGATCTACATACTGTGGGGTCGTGCTCCAAATTCCTCAATAGGACACCCATAGCACAAGAGTTAATAACTAGAATCAACAAATGGGACTTACTCAAACTAAAAAGATTTTCTCTGCAAAAGAAACAATAAGAGAGGTAAATATTGAGCCTACGTCCTGGGAACAAATCTTTACTCCTCACACTTCAGACAAAGCCCTAATATTCAGAATATACAAAGAACTAAAAAAATTAGATAATGAGATAACAAATAACCCAATCAACAAATGGGCCAAGGACCTGAACAGAAATTTCTCAGAGGAGGACATACAATCAATCAACAAGTATATGAAAAAATGCTCACCATCTCTAGCAGTCAGAGAAATGCAAATCAAAACCACCCTAAGATACCATCTCACTCCAGTAAGATTGGAAGCCATTAGGAAGTCAAACAACAACAAGTGCTGGCGAGGATGTCGGGAAAAGGGTACTCTTGTACATTACTGGTGGGACTGCAAATTGGTGCGCCCAATTTGGAAAGCAGTATGGAGATTTCTTGGAAAGCTTGGAATGGAACCACCATTTGATCCAGCTATTCCCCTACTCGGTCTATTCCCTAAAGACCTAAAAAGAGCACACTATAGTGACACTGCTACATCCATGTTCATAGCAGCACAATTCACAATAGCAAGACTGTGGAACCAACCTAGATGCCCTTCAATAGAAGAATGGATAAAAAAATGTGGCATTTATACACAATGGAGTATTACTCTGCATTAAGAAATGACAAAATCATAGAATTTGGAGGGAAATGGATGGCATAAGAGCAGGTTATGCTAAGTGAAGCTAGCCAATCCCTTAAAAAAAATGCCAAATGTCTTCTTTGATATAAGGAGAGTAACTAAGAACAGAGTAGGGACGAAGAGCATGAGAAGAAGATTAACATTAAACAGGGATGAGAGGTGGGAGGGAAAGGGAGAGAGAAGGGAAATTGCATTTAAATGGAAGGAGACCCTCAGGGGTATAGAAAATTACATACAAGAGGAAGTGAGGGGAAAGGAGGAAAAATATAAGGGGGAGAAATGAATTACAGTAGAGGGGGTAGAGAGAGAAGAGGGGAGGGGAGGGGGAGGGGGGATAGTAGAGGATAGGAAAGGCAGAAGAATACAACAGTCACCAGAATGGCAATATGTAAATCAATGGTTGTGCAATTGATGTGATTCTGCAATCTGTATATGGGGTAAAAATGGGAGCTCATATCCCATTTGAATCAAAGTGTGAAATATGATATATCAAGAACTATGTAATGTTTTGAACAACCTACAATAAAATTAATTAAAAAAAAAACAAAATAAAACAACAACAACAAAAAAAAAACAGCATGGTACTGGTACCAAAACAGGCGGGTGGACCAATGGTACAGAATGGAGGACACAGAGACTAATCTAAAAAGCTACAACTATCTTATATTTGAAAAAGGAGCTAAAAGCATGCAATGGAGGAAATATAGTATCTTCAACAAATGGTGTTGGGAAAAATGGAAATCCATATGCAACAAAATGATACTGAATTCCTTTCTGTCGCCATGCACAAAAGTTAACTCATAGTGGATCAAGGTGCTAGATATCAAATCAGAGACTCTGTGTCTGATAGAAGAAAAAGTTGGCTCTGATCTACATATTATGGGGTTGGGCTCCAAATTCCTTTATAGGGCACCCATAGCACAAGAGTTAATAACAAGAATCAACAAATGGGACTACTTAAACTGAAAAGTTTTTTCTCAGCAAGAGAAAGAATAAGAGAGGTAAATAAGGAGCATACATTATGGGAACAAATTTTTACTCCTCACACTTCAGATAGAGCTCTAATATCCAGAATATACAAAGAACACAAAAAAATAGACAATAAGATAACAAATAACCCAATTAAAAAAATGGGTCAAGGACTTGAACAGACACTTCTCAGAGGAGGACATACAATCAATCAACAAGTACATAAAAAATGCTCACCATTTCTAGCAGTCAGAGAAATTCAAATCGAAATCACCCTAAGATACCATCTCACTCCAGTAAATTGGCAGCCATTATGAAGTCAAACAACAAGTGCTGGCAAGGATGTGGGGTAAAAGATACTCTTGTACATTGCTGGTGGGATTGTAAACTGGTGTGGCCAATTTGGAAAGCAGTATGGAGATTCCTGGGAAAGCTGTGAATGGAACCACAATTTGACTCAGATATTGCCCTTCTCGGACTATTCCCTGAAGACCTTAAAAGAGAGTAATACAGGGATACTACCACATCGATTTTCATAGCAGTACAATTCACAACTGAAACACTGTGGATCCAACCCAGATGCCCTTCAATAGATGAATGGATAAAAAACATGTGGCATTTATACACTATGAAGTATTACGCAGCACTAACAAATGACAAAATCATAAAATTTGCAGAAAAATGGATGGCACTGGAGAAGATTATGCTTAGTGAAAATAGCCAATCCCTAAAAAATAAATACCAAATGTCTTCTTTGATATAATGAGAGCAACTAAGAACAGAGCAGTGAGCAATAGCAGGAAGAAAAGATTAACTTTAAACAGAGACATGAGGTGGGAGGGTAAGTAAGAGAAAAGGGAAATTGCATGGTAATGGAGGGAGACCCTCATTGTTACACAAAATTACATATCGTTGTGAGTGGAATGGGAAAATAAACATGGAGTGAAATGAATTACAGTAGATGGGGGAAAAAGAGAAGATAGGAAGGGAGGGGAGGGGAGATAGTAGAGTATAGGAAAGGTAGCAGAATACAACAGTAACTAATAGAGCATTATGTAAAAATGTGGATGTGTAACCGATGTGATTCTGTAATCTCTATTTGGGCTAAAAATGGGAGTTCATAAGCCACTTGAATCTAATGTAAGAAATATTATATATCAAGAGATTTGTAATGTTTTGAGCAACCAATAAAAGAAAAAAAATTAGCAATATATATGCCAATCGAAATTCATCATGAAATATATATAATCCACAGATCGAAAAATATTCATTTTACTGAACGTGGATTAATGTATAATGATATTCAACTAGGAAGCTCACCCATAGGTTGAATTTTCAGTTCCAACAGCATTTAGGAGGAGTGATCCTTTAGCACAATTTGCATCTGCCAATTCAGTTACCTCACAAGTATGTACGTGTGGTACCAGGTAGAATTCTATATGTGCATATAAAAATACATGTGCTGAATAGGCTACAGAGAAAGGGAGACAGGAATTCACATATTTTTTAATTTTAAAAACACATGTAGAACTATTTCAACAAAAAAAAAACTGACTAGATTTATAACTCCTACACTATATAATGCAAAAACCAATTGTAACAATACACCATGCCTCCTCGGAACTGCTTGTATTTCTATTCTGTTTGGGTTATTTTTCACCATCATATTAGAATTATAAGTCAGAGTATAGTAGGGTATGTGTTAGTTTCAGGGCTTCAGTATTTCAAATAGAAAATTGAAAAATGAATCGAATGTTTATGTAAATATGTGTTACACAAAAATCTTTCCACTCACATTCAGAACAATGCCTTGATATTAGCTTGGCCCCAAGTAAGACACAATTAGAGTAGAAAAGTGTGAAAATCTGTGAATACATATCTGGAATGGAATATGCTCGGGAGTTCACAACCTTGGAGGTGGTAGAGGAGTTTCCAAAAGTAAAGAACAGGGTAAACACTCCACAAACATGGAGCTCTGCTGGCCTAAGACTTCTTGGGAAACTGCCTCTGAGGTTGGGCACTTGAAATATATGTTGTTGTCATGAGCTTTAACTTCCTTTGTAGTGAGACCATCAAAGATGGGTCTGCATCTATGTGACCTGGAAGACATGGTTTCTTATATTCCAACGACCATGAGGCAGCAGTGCTGAATTCTCTCTTTGTAGGTAAACTGTGGCCACTGGAGGCTAAGTGTCTCCTCGTGTGGACTCTGAAGACATTTGGTCATCCTCCACTTTTCGTGGTGTTTCTTGCTGCTGCACTGGGAATTTGGTATTTGCTTCACCAAATACAAGGAGTTCTACTAGAATACAGTGCTGGAGGGAGTTCTGTCACGTGTGGTGGGTCAGGGTCTGCAGGAGAATGCACCAACCATGCTTCTATCCAACATAGCTTGCCCCAATAACCATAGTTAACTGATTCTGAACATTGCCCTGAAACCTCTCCATATAAAAAATGCCTTTACATATAAGTGTCTGATTTCTGCACTATGTCAGTCATAATCCATTTGGAAGCCAATGGCCGATCCACATGGCCCCACCATGGTGTTTTATCACACACCTGCCCACCACTGCTCTAGGCCCACTACTCAGCAGGATACTAATTACTGGCATCTCTGTTCTACACCATTTACATAAAACCCAGTAAAACAAGGCATTCTCTGGTATACACATGATCAACCACAGGACTTCCAAAGTTTCTCCAGTGCCACCTGGTCATGGGAATTTCAAAAATTTCATGATATTTATCTAGCCATTTTTCAAAGATTAAGTTGGAGGCACTGTGGGTTTCAAATCATTCAGGAACCATTAAGTGTTGAGAAAGCTCATTTCAATGAAAGCTTTGGAGAACACTCACAGGCAAGGCTTCTCAAAGAGTTGCCAAAAGGTCACATGAAGCCAGGCAAATTGAGGTCTACAATGTGAGGTCCATGTGTGTTTTGACTCTCAACTATACCTGCCAATCTTTCAGAATAAAATCATGTGATATCCTGCCTGAGATTCCCATTGTTTTGTGGAAAGACACCCTGGGCCTAGATCTCAGTTTTCATGGGTGAGTCTCATGCATGGCCTTCTAAAATCTAAACACGATTCATGGCAATACTTCTCTGAGTTCAGTTCTAGAACTCAGTCTCTAAGGGGAATCACACCAGAGTTCAAGCTCAGGTGGACCCAGTCTTTCTTTCCAACCACCACAAAAATGACCACAATTAAAATCAAAACACTCCCACAGGGCCCTCATCTTCTTCCATAAAGACACTCATCATAACCTCTGGCTGGAGATTTCTATGAGGGGCACAGCCTAAGAAAATGTCCAAAATAAGCTCACTTGCCCCTCATTTGCCTAAAATCATGGTGGCCTGGACACTCCTCCTGTGAACCAGGAGTGATCAAATATTCCTGCTGTTAAAGTGTTCTGCTTCTCCAATTTGAGGCCTACTGGCTGTGAGGTATGGATTCTTTAAGTGATTTGGAGTCATGAGAAAACGCAAGCAAATATGGGCTAGCCTCTGCATGGATTTGAAGAACTCATTTAATCCAAAGAATCCCTATTCTCACTTGATGGAGGTCAGGAACCTAAAACAAGAAGGCAAAAAAATTCATCCACAATGACTTCTCTTTTGGCCATTTCGGTTTGGGAAGCACATGGGATTTTTATTCAGATACATTGGGTGCTGAGAATCTAAGTCACAGCCTCACACAAGGACCAGAGACTGATTCAGACACATCCCATTCCAAAGCAATTAAGCAAAGAGCCACAGGTGAAGCCCATTCATTTCCATATGAAAACAGTTTTCTTCAGGCTTCACAAAGGGTTGGCATGAGGCAAAGACCTTCCTGACATTCAGGGTAATTGAATCAGAAGTAAGCAAATGGCCCAAGAAGGGTTTCTTCACTGAGACTTTACTGGTCACACTGATATCTGAGTTTTCTGAGATGCTCTCATTCTCTTCAGCTATCCAGTACATGGCCATGTCACAGAGCCTTGTGGTGTTACATATCTGGGACACAAAACCATGAGCATATTCTGTAGAGTGGCCAGAATTCACGAAGAAAAGAGTAACTTAAGAAGACAGTAGGTGTTGCCCATCCATAAGGCAAAGTGAAGTCCATTAATCAATTGGGCAGTATTAATGTGGGGAAGCTTTCTACTAGAGAAAACAAGTCCATTGATGCATTCTCTTTTCTAATGTCTACAACCACAGATACAGTGGGATACACAGACATAGAAACCCTCACAATGTCAAAGGACTTACTAGAAACAGTCCACTCCACACCAAAAAAAAAACGCCTTTCCTACCTATTCTCAGAACATGAGAAAAAAACCACAAACTCACACCCACAACGGCAAAGCCACCTCCTTCCCCCAAGTAGGTCTGTGACTATCCAGAGTGTCTTCTGACTGGTGGGCCATATTATGTTCCCCCGAAATGGCCTGTCCTGTCTCAGATCTGGTCTCCTTGGCCAACTCTGTGAAGTTGTCAGGAGACAGCGGTGAGCCACTACCTGCTTTCTCAGGGAAGGTACCTCTTCAGAGATCTGCTGGCATTTGGCCATCCTCACATCAGTAGGTACCAAGAAAGACTGACTCTGTTCTTGGGAAAAGCAAACAAGTTAGCCCAATGGGACTAGGACTGGGTCTGGCTCTGGGTGCCTGGCTTCCTGGATCCCAAGTTCAGAGAATTCCATCACCAAGGAAGTGAGAAGAGGTCACTTCCTTCAGGAACTGAATGAGGTCACTGCCTTGAAAACCACTTTGTCCTAACAGTTGCTTCCAATGTTCCCATGAGATGAAGGCTGCCCCAACATCCTGTGACACATTCAGAAGTTAGAATGGAATATCAACCTTAGGCACCCGGGAACAGCTCTCCACACAGGCCTGGTTTTTTCCAACTTCTCTACAATAAGAAGAGAGAGGCTGATTTAGACCCATCAATTCATCCTGACCAGGTTGTTTGCCATGGAAGATTTCTATTGCTCTCTCAGGTCCTACATAGCTGCATAAATCTTCTCCAAGGATCATTTCTCCATGGATCTTTGAGGTTCTCAGAAGGTGGAAGATCACCTACATTCCTATATTGTAAGACCAACTCTGCCCTGCTTTTCTGTAAGTTATATTGAGGGAACAGTGTATGTTTAGGGTTAATAACATGTTTGATTTGGGTTACGAATCATTTTGCGAGATGAATAATGGTATTGGCAACCTTCGATATTTACAAGAGTATATAGGTGAAATATAAGTATGAAAGCAGAAAATTAGGAAAGATTTGAAGCCCAGAAGGGAATTGGACCCTTAAGTGGTATTCTTAGCTTTGAGTTATGTGCTGCACAGTTGTCTCAGATAAATCAATATACAATGGCATAGGACCTTGTACCTTGGATGATTGAATGTTGAAGAGAACATCCAGTCAAAAAGCGATATTCAGTACGATGAGGAAGGTACTCGTTAGGTTTAGAATGAAGAGTGAGTATAGGATTTGGACAAAAAGTTTTTTAGCAATAGGGTTTCGGTTAGAGAGTGAGTGTAAATGTCAGCACATGTGAAGAGTCAGTCATAATGATGAACTGGGAAAAATATGAGGGAAAGCAGATATCAATAAAGACATTAGGAAATCAAGCAAAGTACAAAGTGAGTGATAGGATTAGACATTTTCAACAGGCTTGAGGTTGAACATATAATCTTAGGAAGAAACAAATATGTAGTCACCAATAGGATTGACATTTGAGAGCATTAGGCAACCTGGACATGTATGTTTTTAGTAATCCATGCTCACTTTCCATTTAGGCTTTGGTACAATTGAAAGTGTGACCTTTGCTTTTTGTGTCCAGAATATTTCTGTGATAAAATGTATATGTATATCACGTGACATGAGTATTTCTTCCACCATTTCCAGGAGCAATATTTTGAGAACATATAAATTTGTATTGGGGTACAATTAGGTATACCCTCTGTCTATGAATATAGCAATAACGCATGAATAGACCATACTGGGAATAAATAATATAACTGGATCCACTTTAAATAATGGATTGAATGGATATCTGAAAATATATAAGAAATGTTATAATGATACACAATCAATCATTCCAACCAGTTATATATCTAATGGTAATCTTAGGGTTATGTTTTATCATGAAGGGTGTGTGAGTTTTGCTTAAAAATTGATCATGGAAATCGAAAATAATATATTTGAAAAAAAGTCTCATGAAAAGACCAGTCAAGAAACATAGGGAAATACATGTGTTCTGGAGCAAGAAGTGATTGAAAGTGAAACAAATGCCTATAAATTTGCTAAGTAGTGGATGAAATATATATCCTATGATGTGTATAAACTGAAGAAATAGTAATGTACCAGTGTTGAATAATAATTAATGTCAAAATACACATCATGTCCCATAGGAATCTACTTGCATTGATGTTAAACTAGGTCAGTTAATGTAGAAATACTAGGATTTGTTTGCACCTTTCACTGAAGTTAGTTTTCAGTACTAGAGAACAAATATGTATTTCAGGTGGATGAATATTTCTGAGAATAATCTTGTGAAAAGTTGATCATAAATCCACATACATGAACATGAATGAATTTAGGGAGTGTATATAAGACACATATATTTCATATTTTGAAAAATCTAGAGATTTATATATTGTGTGTTTGTGTGTGTGTGTGTGTATATATATATACACACACACACACAAACACACACAAAGACATTCAAAAGTAGAATTATATATGCCAATCGAATTTCACCATGAAATATATATCATCCACAGATCCAAAAATATTCATTTTACTGAACATGGATTTATGTATAATGTTATTAAACTAGGAAGCTCACCATTAGCTTGAATTTTCAGTTCCAACAGCGTTTAGGTGGAGTGATCTCTTCTCACAATTTGTATCTGCAATGTCAGGCACCTCACAAAAATGTACGTGTGATATCAGATAGGATTCTATATGTGCATATAAAAATTAATGTGCTGAATAGGTTACAGCGAAAGGGAGATAGGAATTCACATATTTGTTAACTTTAATACACATATAAAACAATTTCAATTAAAAAATGACTAGATTTATAACACCTACCATTTATCTTGCAAAAGGCAAGTCCAATATACACCATGCCTCCTCTGAACTGCTTATATTTCAATTCCGTATGGGTTATTTTTCTCCATCATATTAGTATTTGTAGTTAGCGTCTAGAAGGGTATGGGTTATTGTCAGGAATTCAGTATTTCAATTGGAAAATTGGAAAGTGAATCCAATGTGTATGCAATTATGTGCTGCACAATATTCTTCCCACTCTCATCCAGAACAATGGCTTGACATTACCTTCGCCCCAAGTAAGACACAATTAGAGAAGAAGAGTTAGAAATTCTGTGAATACATATCTGGAATGGAAAATGCTCAGGAGTTCACAACCTTGGAGGTGGTAGAGGATTTTCCAAAAGTAAGGGACAGGGTTGATCACCCAACATGATCTTTCATTAAAATTGTGAGCCATCTTGCCACAAAGCCATGAAAAGATAATTTTTGCTTTAGTATAAATTACTGCAAATTCTGAACCTGCTTAGAATGCCTGACCATGTTTTGAACTCACCCATGCCTGGCTCTCTGACCAGATAACAGCCCATTCTGAAACTTTAATGACACCTCATAAATATTCGCCTTCCCTGGCCAGACAACGACCCTCTCAGAGGCTATAATGGTCCTCATAATTTCTGATGCTGGGGCCAGAAAAAAAAATGTAAACTACAATTAGTGTGATGCTTGTCAAAGTTCTGTTTTCTGTAACCCTCCTTTTGTGTAACTTTCTGGGCTAAAAAGCTGGGCTGTAGGAAAGGTGGGGTTGCTGTCTTGTTCCCGCCAGTTTGAGAGGGAGAGGAAGCCCGGCTGCTTGAAATATTAAGCTTGCCTTAATTTGATTTTAATTGGAGTCAGTGGTCTTTTCTTGTGTCCTGGACTAATATTTTGGAGTTCCCCAGCAACATGACCCGACCAGATCACAAAGCCAGACTGCTGGATATTCTGAAGCTGGCCTATCTTCCAGGACTCCGGGCTGGAGAGCCAAGTTCCAAAACCTTGGAATGAGCCTTCAGTCCGTGGATCACTGCAGTGAACCATCGCACTAAAACTATTATCAAGCACCTGGTGGAGGAGGCCTTCATAGGTAAGAGGCGCCTTTATAACATCTGATATCCGGTTAAGGGAGTACTCTTCTGATGACAGAGAGGTGGCCTGGGAAGGCTCACATATACTCCTGTCTGGGACAGTAATAGGAATCCTTCTTTCCTCTGTTCTGTTCTGTAGGAAATACCTCTGAAAGTGTAGAGAGGTGCCGACTGGCATGCAGGAGCTCCTACCCCGGAGCTTTAGCAAGACGCTGCATTGCTCCTCTGGTTTTCTGTTTATTTGCTGAGTTTCTGGTTTTTTTGTGTGTGTGTGTTTTGTTCTGTGTTCTAAATGTTTTTTATTTGTTTGTTTTTGTGCGTTTTGTTGTGTGATTTCTGTGGTAAAAACTTAAGGATATTGGACTTGAAAATGGGTAATATATCATGTAAGCCTGACACCCCTTTGGACTGTGTTTTAAAGAAATGTGATGCACTATACCCGCCTTTGTTAAGCAGGGTGAGAGAAGCCCCTAGCTGGCTGTCTGGAGCACACCCACGGCAGAGGGCAATGCCTGCTGGGGACCTAATAACTGAGTATCTCCCAGGATAACAAGTGAAACTCCTTTAAAACCCCTTGTCCCTCCAGATCAAGAGAGTCACAACTTTGGACAAAGTCCCCTGTTTTTCTCCTTTGTTAGCAAAGCAGTAAACCTCCCTTTTACTTTTTCTCAAACCCTGTCCTTATATTAAATTGGTATTAATTGGCTTCAAGGTCCGGAACCGAAATTTAAGTTACAAATTTTGTTACCGCCCCTGACCCTGGAATTTTTGAGAGCTGACTACTGAAATGTTAGGAGATTCAGCGTGCTTGGGGTGGAACCGAACCAGAGGAGCTAATCCTGTAAGTAAAAGACGGGACTGAGGGACTCCCAGCAGCTGCCGAAGTCCTGTTGCTTCAGTGAATTCCCTCCTTCCTTCCCTGCACTGTAAGTATTATGCCACCTCTGTCTTCTTAAAAAAGAGAAAAAGAAAAAGGAGACACTAAATGCAGTAAAGTCACCATGGAGACCTTTGATATTGCATTTCAGGTTCCCCCTCTGTGAAAACATCTGATGCCCTTGTGGGGACATATATCGTGCCACTGGTGTAGGAGATTTTTCTCTTTTCTGCTGTTTTAAAGGCTTCTGTCCTGTCAGCCATAGTCTGGAGCTCCTTTCTGTCTGTCTTTTGTCTTTGTTTCTGGCCATTTAAGACATGTGCAATAATGTGTTGATATTATAAATTGTTTCTTGAGAATGATCTTAGCTGAATGTGTGTCTAAAGGATGATGTTTTATTGTAACAATATGGTATCTGAATGGGTTTTTGAAGCATTGCACAATCTTGAAGTTAAAAGTCGGGTTTAGGTAATTTTTTAGTTTTTGATTTCAGATAATTCATGCCAGAGAACTTAAATACTTAAAATGGAAAACTAAAGAATTCTACTTCCAAGTTGGCAAGTAACTTCCCAATCATTCAGTCTTTTTTTTAACCAATTTTTAATTGGGTAGCCTGGGAAAATGTCACAGTGTGTATCAGTGCATTAATTTGGACAAGGATAGTAAATCATAGTATGGTATCTGTTGACAAAAAAAGATGTTAAGGTATAAAATTTTGTGAATTGTATCTTAAAATTGTATCATAATTTTCAACATCCTCACCTGAAAATTATGGTTAAAGTGCCTTAGGCCTGAGGTGTCTGCTTAGAATAGCAGTTTTGTCCAGCTCCTTCCAGAACTCAGCCAGGACTTATGTTGAAATGTAAATGAAAGAAGCCTGAAAACTCAGTAGGAGACTGATCTGATGTCTAAGTGGGGAAAAAAAAGGTATATCGTATGGTATTTACTAATTACTGGCCAGTCATTTTTTCTAGGACTCTCATTTTTTCCTTAGATTCTGTATTTTTTTTGAGCTCATTATTTTGATCCTACAGAACTAGGTTAATATTTTTCTGATCAGTTCTATATTTGACCAACAGTGGAGTTTTGAAACATTGCAATGGAGATTTCACCTGCGAAAAGCTACAAGGCCTTACTATTATTATTTGTGCACACTTTTGTTATGTGTTGTATGTCTATATATCCATATGTTCGTATATCATATATGTGATATACAAATTAACATATATAAGGAGCGATCATTAAAAAAAGCACTCATAAAAACAAATTTTAAAAAGTGGATTCAAAGATCTTTAATTCACGTGATTTAAATGATTCACTTTAAATGTGGATAAGCAAATAACAATAAATGTCTTTAAATTTAAGCTTACAAGTTTTTCTAGCTGCTCAAAAATCTAATAAAATATTAATGTCTATAAAATGTCTAATATGCCTTGGTTCTAGGACTTTTCCTTTAACAAAGAAATGGTTTACACTGTTCAATACATTTCTCTAATATTTTGATAAATAAGTGAAGTAAATTTGATATGGGATTACTCATTCATGAGTACTTTTGTTAGATATCTGATTGATTTAGTAAGGTCTGTATAAGTTTGTTCTAAAGTCTGTATAAGATTGTAAAAATCAGTCATGTGATAAAGCGACACAAATTTCTTAAAACAAAAGTTTACCCATAACATTGTGTTTATAAAGTTTTATTTTTCTAGAACAAGCAACCATAAAAATTAAACAACTGATTAAATAAGAACTGTTATTTTAGAGCACTCTACTGCCATTTCTTTAAAAGCTAAACTTGGTTAATGTAAAAACATCAATGTCATTGTGATGCTATTAATGTGCTCATATCTTCCAGGTATACAATTCTGTAAGGTAGAAACTTTAAAAGAGCATTTCATCAAGCTGGTGTTCTGAAGTTGTATGGTAAATATATATATATATATATATATATATATATATATATATATATATATATATATATATATATATATATATTGGGGATTTATTTACTTGTTATCAATAAGATATATAAAGTTTTATGTTACTTTTTACATTGGGAAAAAATTTAAATATATTTTTTAAGTTAATGAGCGCCTAATCTATGTAAAGGTTAAAAACTTTCAGCCTTTCTTTAATTCATGTTTTAAATGTGATATCATATGGTGTTAGCTAATATTCATGTGACCTCAAACAATTTATGTAAACTGTGTAAAATGATATTTAAAAAACAAAGATCAGCTTTAGAACTAAAACACTTAAGATTTATATAGAGCCCTGCCTTACCTGAGATAAGGCTCTGTGTCTCATCTTACAACATGTGAGAATAACTACGAAAGCAGTAGGTCAGATGTTATTTAATTTAAAGTTATGTTTTTCTGTCAAGATTACTAGGATCTCAAAAAGGGGATATAATGTATAACTCAGCCTAAAATTCAGGGTAGCTATTACAGGAACTAAGTATTTTTACTCTTGTTAATTTTATTTTGAATTTCCTTATAAGTTAACTAAAGATTCCCTGTTAGTGTTTTACAAAAGAGTTGCTTTTAGAACACAATATTGGTTAATTTAAGATAATAAGTCATCACCTACAAGACAGACAGAAAAATACAGATCCCAAATAATAAAAAGATAAATAATTTTAAATTATAGACATTAAAGCACAGTACTCTTAATATAAGGCTGTTAAAATTTATTTGCTGGATGTTTAAGATTAGGATTTAAAATTTAATTTAAATGAAAAGGGACAATAAAACAAATATTTGGCTCTTGCCCTCTGAGTCAGTCTGTATCCAGGGAACAGGAGACTTCTCTAAAGAACTTTGCAACTCTGAGCCACATAACCTCCTGATCAGGAAGATTAATGAGACCACTGGATAACAGAAAGCCAATCAGTGCATTTTCTAGGAAGAAGAGAGTCATCAGAGAAGGGAGATATTCCTGATGCTTCCGAGAGAAGCCACATGGTCAAACAAGACCTGGACTCAACTAGCGCAAATGGCACTAGCAGAACTGAGAAGCTGCTCTCATGTTTCCCCAGGAATGACTCCCATAAAATCTCAACTGACTGTTAACAATAGATAGAAACAAAAGTCAGTTTTACTGCTTCATCTTAAACTCTTAGCAAAGACAGATAAACCCAAAATACAGCCATTCCTGGGCATTTTAAAAAATAATAGTTATAATAATATTTTAACGTATACACCTTATGGTAGCCTCCCAAAATAAGTAAGACTGGAGGCTACAAAGAAGGATTCTCAGACAGTAATGCCTGATGAGTATAAAAAGAGACTATCAAGAGGAGGTACCAGAGGCAGAAGTTTTTTGTTTAAGGCCTACAGATATTCCTAACCTACACAGGTAGGCTTGGTGTTTGCTAGTACGATTATCCAGCCCTGAATAACAGAATTAAAGGTTTCTCTATTACACACAGAGGTCATACTAGTAAAAGGAATTTGCAAGATCAGATGACATTAAATTATTAAACTGTATCTTATGGGGTGAAACAACTATGACATTAAAAGTTAAGTTGAAAGTCCTGATAACTGGGGATATTGAAGACAGATGAGGGGACATCTATACAGTGACATGTTTCAGCTGCTGCAACATTAATTCAGTACTCATGGTTTTTGTTTCTCTCATAGAAGAACCCATCCCCAGATGACTTTACAAACTGTTCTACCACAACCAGACTTCAAACCGAATTGACTTCTAAAAGGCAACTCATATCCCTCATGCTGTGCCCCCTCATGTCACCCTCTCTCAGCTCAGAAGAAGCCAAAATGAGTGACGACTCTCTTCTTACAACAATGGAGCCAAAAATAGATAGACTTTCATTTTAAGTAATTAATTAAGTCAGGTAAAATCAGGGAGACTGGTTTTGTGTGAGTTCAAAAAATATGGAGACTGTTACGTGAGGTATTAAAATTCCCTCAGTGCTCTTCCCCTACCCTATCAAAGATTTGAAAGGGACACATTAGGAAAGGGGGGAATGATAGACCCAACCTGATCTTTTATTAAAATTTGGATCCATCTTGCCACAAAGCCATGAAAAGAAAATTTTGGCTTAACTATAAATTACACCAAATTCTGAACCTGCTTGGAATGCCTGCCCGTGGCCTTGAACTCACCCATGCCTGGCACTTTGACCAGGAACAGCCCTCTATGAAACTTTATTGACACCTCATAAATATTGGCCTTCCCTGGCCAGACAATGACCCTCTCTGAGGTTCTAATGGTTTTCATAAATTGTGATGTTGGGGCCAGCAAAAAAAAAAAAAAAAAAAAATATATATATATATATATATATATATATATATATATATATATATATATATATATATATATATATATATAAACTACGATTAGTGTGATGCTTGTCAGAGTTCTGATATTTGTAACCCCCCTGTAGTGTAAAATTCTGGGTTATAAACCTGGGCTGTAGGAAATTTGGGTGGCTGTCTTGTTCCCACTGTTTTGGGAGGGAGAGGCCACCTGGGCAGTGGAAATTATAAGCTTGCTTTAACTTGATTTTAATTGGAGTCAGTGGTCTTTTCTTGCATCCTGGTCTAATAGGTAAACGCTATCAAACATGCAGCTCTGCCGGCCTAAAGACTTCCTTAGAAACTGCCTCTGAGGATGGGCACTTGACATATATGTTGTTGTCAGGAGTTTTAGCTTTCTTTCTAATGAGACCATCAAAGCTGGATCTGCATCTATATGACGTGGAGGACATGGTTTCTTATTTTCCAAAGGACATGAGGCAGCAGTGCTGAATTCACTCTTTGTAGGTAAACTGTGGCCACTGAAGGCTAAGTGACTCCCCGTGTGGACTGTGAAGCCATTTGGTCATCCTCCACTTTTCATGGTGTTTCTTGCTGCTGCACTGGGAGTTTGTTATTTGCTTCACAAAATACAAGGAATTCAGCTGGGACACAGTGCTGGAGAGAGTTCTGTCACATGAAATAGATCAGGGTCTGCAGGAGAATGCATCAACCAGGCTTCTATCCCACATAGCTTGTCCCCTTGACCATAGCACCTGATTCTGAACATTGTCCTGAAACATCTCCATATAACAAGATGCCTTATATGGAGAGTTATCAGACATATAAGTGATTCCTGGTTGCACAATGTCAGCCACAAGCCATTTGGAAGTCAATGTCAGATACACATGGCCCGACCACAGATGTTTTATCACACACCTGCACACCACAGCTCTGGGCCCACTACTCAGCAGGCTCCAACATACTGGCATCTCTGTTCTACATCATTTTCATGAAACCCAGTCAATCAAGGCACTGTCTGGTACACACTTCATCAGTAAGAGGACATTGAAAGGTTCTCCAGTGCCACCTGGTCATGAAAATTTCAAAATTTCATTGTATTTATCCAGCCATTTTTAAAGGATGAAGTTGGAGAAATTGTGGGTTTCAATTCATTTAGAAACCATTAATGTTTGAGGAAGCACATTTCAAGGAAACTCTGGAGAACTCTCAGAGGCAAGGCTTCCCAAAGAGTGGCCAAAAGGACACATGAAGCCAGGCCCATTGAGGTCTACAATGTGAGGCCCATGTGTGTTTTGACTGTCAACAATGGCTGCCAAGTCTTTCAGAATAAAATAATGTGATGCCCTGGCAGAGATTGACAATGCTCTGCGGAAAGCCACCCTGGGCATTGATCTCAGTTTCCAAAGGCAACTCTCATGCGTGGTCTCCTAAAATCCCAACACAATTCATGGCAATACTTCTCTGAGGTCAGTTCCTGAACTCAGTCTGTAAGGGGAATCACACCAGAGTTCAAGCCACGTGGACCTAGTCATCTCTTCCAAAGACCACACAAATGACCACAATTAAAACCAAAACACTCCCAAATGGCCCTCATCTTCTTCCACATAGACACTCTTCATAGCCTCTGGCTGGAGGTTTCCATGAGGGGCACAGCCCAAGACAGTTTTCCAAATAAACTCCCTTGCCCCTCATTTGCCTAAAGTCAGGGTGGCCTGGACTCCCTTCCTGTGAACCAATAGTGATCAAATAGTCCTGCTCTTAATACTGCTCTGCTTCTCTAACTTGAGGCCTACTGACTGTCTGGTATAGATTCTTTATGTGAATTGGTGTCATGAGAAAACCCAAGCCCTTATGTGCTAGCCTCTGTAGGGCTTTGAAGAACTGATTTGACACAAAGGATCCCTATTCTCACTTGATGGAGGTCAAGAAGCTTACAGAGGAAGGCGAGAGACTTCGTCCACAATGACTGCTCTTTCGGCCATTTTCATTTTGCATGCAAACTGGGAAACTTTCTTTAGATCCATCAGGTGCTGAGAATCTAAGCCACTGCCTCACATAGGGCAAAGAGGCTTATTCAGCCACATCTCTTTCCAAAGCAATTAAGCAAAGAGCCACAGGTGATGCCCATTCATTTCCATTTGAAAACTCTTTTCTTCTGGCTTCACAAAGGGGTGGCCTGGGGCAAAGATCTTCCTGACATTCAGGACAACAGAACAATAGGTAAGCAAAAGGCCCAATGCAGTGTTTTTCCACTGAGACTTTAATGGTCACACTGATATGTGAGTTTTCTGAGATGCTTCTATTCTCTTCAGCTATCCAGTACATGGCCATGTAACAGATCTTGAAGGTGCTACATATCTTGGAAACCAAACCATGAGGCTATTCTGGAGAGTGGCCAGTATTCAGGAAGAAAACAAGAACTTAGGAAGATAGTAGGTGTTGCCCATCCATAAGGCAAGCCTCTCTCCATTCTTTAATTTTCAGGATGAATGCTGGCAAGCTTTCTACTAGACAGGACACAACCATTGATGCATTCGCTTTTCAAATGTCTACAACCACAGATACAGTGGAATGCACAGACATAGAAACACTCACGTTGTCAAACGACTTTCTAGAAACATTCCAGTCCAAACAAACAAACAGTCTTTCCTACCTATTCTCAGAAAAGAGACAAAACCACAAACTCACACCAACACCCACAACGGCACCTCCTTCCCCCAAGTATGTTGGTGAATATCTTGAGTGTCCTCTGACTGGTGGTCCATACTATGTTCCCCAAAAATGGCCTGTTCTGTCTCAGATCTGGTCTTCTTCACCAACTCTGTGAAGTTGTCAGGAGCCATGGTTGAGCCACTACCTGCTTTCTCAGAAAAGGCTCCTCTTCAGAGGTCTCCTGGCATTTGGCCATTCTCACTTCAGTAGGTACCAACAAAGACTGACTCTGTCCTTGGTAAATCCAAACAATTGAGACCACTGGGACTGGGACTGGGACTGACTCTGGGTGCCTGGCTTCCTGGATCCCAAGTTCAGAGTGTTCCATCACCAAGGAAGTGCGTACTGATATTTGCTTCTAAGGGTCCCAGTAGATGGAGACTGCCCGTACTTCCTGTGACAGTTTCACAAGTTAGAATGGTATATCAACAATTGGCACCCGGGAACAGCTCTTCTCACAGGCCAGGTTTTGTCCATCTTCTCTACATTAAGAAGAGAAAGGCTGATTCAGATACATCTCTTCATCCTGACCCGGTTGTTTAACATTGAAAATGACTTTTGCTCTCTCAGGTCCTTCATAGCTGCCTTCTTCTTCTCCACGTATCATTTCTGCATGGACCTTTGAGGTTCTCATCAGATGGAAGATACCCTACAATCTAGTATTGGAAGATCAACTCTTTCCCTGCTCTTCTGTAAAGTTAGATTGAGCAAACAATGTATGGTTAGGGTTAACAACATGTTTGATTGGGTTAGGAATAATTCTGCAGGATGAATAATGGTTATGGGAACATGCGATATTTACAAAATATACAGTTGAAATATAAATATGAAAACAGAAATCTAGGTAAGATTTGATGCCCAGAAGGGCATTGTGCCCTTGATTGGGATACTTAGCTTTGAATTAATTTCTGCACAGATGTCTCAGATAAATCAATATACAATGGTATAGGACATTGTACCTTGGATGATTGAATGTCGAAGAGAACATGCAGTCAAAAAGGGATAGTTGGTAGGATTAGAAAGATAGTCGGTAGTTTTAGAAAGATGAGTGAGTATAGGATTTGGACAAAATGGTCTTTAGCAATAGGGTTTCATGTAGAGAGTGAATGTAAATATCAGCACATGTTAAGAGGCAGTCACAATGATGAACTGGGGAAAATATATATCAATAGAGACATTAGGAAATCAGGCAAAGTATAAGGTGAGTAATAGGATTAGACATTTTCAACAGGTTTGAGGTTGAATATATAATCTTAGAAAGAAACAAATATGTAGTCACCAATAGGATCGACATTTGAGAGCAATAGGCAACCTGGACATGGATGATTTTAGTAATCCATGTTCAATTTCCATTTAGGCTTTAGTACAATCAGAAGTGTGACATTTGCTTTTTGTTTCCAGAATATTACTGTGATAAAATGTATATGTAGATCAGGTGACATGAGTATTTCTTTCACCATTTCTAGGAACAGTATTTTGAAGATGTGTAAATTAGTATTTTGAATACAAATAGGTGTACACTGTGTCTATGAATATAGAAATAATGCATGAATAGACCATAATGTAAATAAATAATATAACTGGTTCCAACTTAAATAATGGTTCGAGTTGATATCTGAAAATATACAGGAAACCTTATATTGATATATATCCATTCATTCAAACCAGTTATACATCTAATGGTAATATTAGGGTTATGGTTTATCATGAAGAATGTGTGAGTTTTGCTTCAAAGGTAATTGTGGAAATCGAAAATAATGTGTTTGGAAAGAAGTCTCATGAAAAACCAGTCATGTAACCTGGAGGAATACAAGTGTTCTGAAGCAGGAAGTTTAAAGCAAAAGCCTTTAAATTTGTGAACTTGTGGATGAAATATATATCTTATGATGTGCATAAACTGAGGAAATAATAATGTACAAGTGTTGAAAAAAAATGAACGTCAAAATACACATCATGTCCCATCGGAATCTACTTGCATTTATATTAACCTGGGTCAATTAGTGTAAAAATATTAGGATATGTATGCACAATTCACTGAACTTAGTTTTCAGTACTAGGAAACAAATACGTATTTCAGGAGGATGAATATGTCTTAGAATAATCTTATGAAAAGTTGATTATAAATACGCACTTAAATATTAATGAATTTAGGGAGTACATAATAAGATACATTTATTTCATATTTTGAAAACTCTGGGAAAAAAAAATATAGATATATACAGACATTAAAATACACACACAGAAATTAAAAAGTATTAATATACAAGCCAAATGAAATTCACCATGAAATATATATCATCCACAGATCTAAAAATATTCATTTTACTGAACATGAATTAATGTATAATGTTGTTCAGCTAGGATACTCACTCATAGGTTGAATTTTCAGTTCCAACAGTGTTTAACAGGAGTGATCTCTTCTTACAATTTGTATCTGCCAAGTCAGCCACCTCACAAGAATGTACGTGTGGTACCAGGTAGGATTCTATATGTGCATATAAATTATATGTGCTGATTAGGCTACAGAGAAATGGAGACATGAATTCACATATTTCTTAACTTTAAAAACACATGGAGAAGTGTTTCAACAAAAAATTCACTAGATTTAAAACTCCTACCATATATAATGCAAAAGGAACGTCCAAATGTACACCTGGCATCCTCTGAACTGCTTGTATTTCAATTTGGTTTGGTCTATTTTTATCCATCATATTAGGATTTGTAGTCAGAGTCTAGTAGGGAGTGGGTTACTATGAGGGATTAAGTATTTTGAATTAATAATTGGAAAATGAATCCAATGTGTATGCAAATATGTGCTACAAAAAAATCTTCCCACTCTCATCCAGAACAATGCCTTGACATTACCTTCGCCCCAATTAAGATACAATTAGAGGAGAAGAGTTAGAAAATCTATGAATACATATCTGGAATGGAAAATGCTCGGGAGTTCACAACACTGGAGGTGGTAGAGGAGTTTCCAAAAGTAATGGAGACTGTAAACACTCCACAAACATGGAAGTGTGCAGGCCTCAAGACATCTGGGAAACTGTCTTTGAGATTGTACACTTGAAATATATGTTGTTTTCAGGAGCTTTAGCTTCCTTTGTAGTGAGATCATCAAAGCTGTGTATGCATCTATGTTACATGGAGGACATGGTTTCTTATTTTCCAATGAACATGAGGCAGCAGTGCTGAATTCTCTCTTTGTGGGTAAGCTGTGGCCACTGGGGTCTAAGAATCTTTCCGTGTAGACTGTGAAGCCATTTGGTCATTCTCCAATTTTGTTGTGTTTCTTGTTGCTGCACTGGGAGTTTGGTATTTGCTTCACAAAATACAAGGAGTTCAACTGGAACACAGTGCTGGAGGGAGTTCTGTCACGTGTGGTGGGTAAGGGTCTGATGGAGAATGCACCAATCAGGCTTCTATGCCACATTGCTTGCCCCCTTGACCGTAGCAACTTGATTCTGAACATTGCCCTGAAAACTCTCCATCTAACAAGATGGCTTAATATACAAAAGTCTGCTGGCTGCACCATGTCAATCACAAGCATTTGGAAGCCGAAGTAAGATCCACATGACCCCACCACAGATGTTTTATCACACAACTGCACACCACAGCTCTGGGCCCACTACTCAGCAGGCTCCACCATACTGGCAGCTCTGTTCTACACCATTTTCATGAAACCCAGTCAAGGAAGGCACTGTCTGGTACACTCTTGATCAGCAACAGGACACCCAAAGGTTCTCCAGTGCCACCTGGTCATGGAAATTTCAAAAATTTCATGGTATTTATCTAGAAATTTTTCAAGGATGAAGTTGGAGAAACTGTGGTTTCAATTCATTCAGGAACCATTAAATTTTTAGGAAGCACATTTCAAGGAAACCTCTCGAGAATTCTCAGAGGCAAGGCTTCCCAAAGTGTGGCCAAAAGGCCACATGAAGCCAGGCCCATTGAGGTCTACAATGTGAGGTCCATGTGTGTTTTGACTGTCAACAAAGGCTGCCAAGTCTTTCATAATAAAATCATGTGATGTCCTGGCTTAGATTGACAGTGCTTGGTGAATACCACCCCAGGCTTAGATCTCAGTTTCCAATGGCGACTCTCATGCATGGCCGCCTAAAATCCCAACACAATTAATGGCAATACTTCTCTGAGGTCAGTTCCAGAACTCAGTCTTTAAGGGGCATCACACCAGAATTCCAGCCCAGGTGGACCCAGGATTCTCTTCCAACCACCAACAAATGACCACAATTAAAACCAAAACACTCCCACATGGCCCTCATCTTCTTCAACATAGACACTCTGAATAACCTCTGGCTAGAGGTTTCCATGACGGGCGCAGCCCAAGACAGTGTACAAAATAAGCTCCCTTGCCCCTCATTTGCCTAAAGTCAGGGTGGCCTGGACACCCTTCCTGTGAACCAAGAGTCATCAAATAGCCCTTCTTTAATACTGCTCTGCTTCTCCAGTTTGAGGCCAACTGACTGTCTGGTATAGATTCTTTATGTGAATTGGTGTCCTGAGAAAACCCAAGCACCTATTGGCTAGCCTCTTCCGAGCTTTGAAGAACTGGTTTGACCCAACGGATCCCTATTCTCACTTGATGGAGGTCAGGAAGCTTACAGAGGAAGGCGAGAGACTTCATCCACAATGACTGCTCTTTTGGCCATTTTGGTTTTCGATGCACACTTGGAAACTTTCTTTAGATCCATCAGGTGCTGAGAATCTAAGCCACTGCCTCACACAGGGCAAAGAGGCTGATTCAGCCACATCCATTTCCAAAGCAATTAAGCAAAGAGCCACAGGTGACGCCCATCCTTTTCCATTTGAAAATTGATTTATTCAGGTTTCACACAGGGGTGGCCTGAGGCAAACACCTTCCTGACATTCAGGACAACAGAACAAAAGTCCAAAGTAGTGTTTCTCCACTGAGACTTTAGTGGTTGCACTGATATCTGAGTTTTCTGAGATGCTCTCATTCCCTTCAGCTATCCAGTACATGATCATGTCACAGAGCTTGGAGGTGGTACATATCTTGGAAATAATACCATGAGGCTATTCTGGAGAGTGGCCAGTATTCAGGAAGAAAAGAGGAACTTAGGAAGATAATAGGTGTTGCCCATCCATAAGGCAAGAAGCTCTTGATTCTTTAATTTGGCAAGATGAATGCGGGGAAGCTTTCTACTAGACAGGACACAACCATTGATGCATTCGCTTTTCAAATGTCTACAAAAACAGATTCAGTGGGATACACAGACATAGAAACACTCGCATTGTCAAACGACTTTCTAGAAACATTCCAGTCCAAACAAACAAACCGCCTTTCCTACCTATTCTCAGAACATGAGACAAAACCACAAACTCACACCGACACCCACAATGGAACCTCCTTCCCCCAAGTATGTCTGTGAGTATCCTGAGTTTCCTCTGATTTTTGGGCCATACTATGTTCCACCAAAATGGCCTGTCCTATCTCAGAACTGGTCTTCTTTGCCAACTCTGTCAACTTGTCAGGAGCCATGGTTGAGCCACTATCTGCTTTCTCAGAAAAGGCCCCTCTTTAGAGCTCTCCTGGCATTTGGCCATTCTCACTTCAGTAGGTACTAAGAAAGACTGACTCTGTCCTTGGTAAATCCAAACAAGTGAGACCACTGGAACTGAGACTGGGACTGGCTCTGGGTGCCTGGCTTCCTGGATCCCGAGTTCAGAGAGTTCCATCACCAAGGAAGTGTGATAGGTCACTTCCTTCACGAACTGAATGAGGTCACTGCGTTGGCTACCACTTTGTCCTAACAGTTGCTTCCAAGGGTTCCATGAGATGGAGGCTGCCCATACTTCCTGTGACACTTTCACAAGTTAGAATGGTATATCAACCATAGGCACCCGGGAACAGCTCTTCACACAGGCCTGGTTTGGTCGATTTAATCTACATTAAGAAGAGAGAGGCTTTTAGACACATCCCTTCATTTTGACCAGGTTGTTTTACATGGAAGTTGACTTTTGCACTCTCAGGTCTTTCATAGGTGTCTACATCTTCTTCAGGGATCATTTCTGCATGGAACTTTGAGGTTCTCAGCAGGAGGAAGATCCCCTATATTCCTGTATTGTAAGACCAACAATATCCTTGTTCTTCTGTTAAGTTAGATTGAGGAAATATTGCATGTTTAAGGGTAATAACAGGTTCGATTTGGTTTAGGAATCATTCTGTGGGATGAATTAATTTATTGGGAACCTGCGATATTTACAAGAATATACTGGTGAAATATAAGTATGAAAACAGAAATCTAGGTAATATTTGAAGTCCAGAAGGGCATTGGGTGGCCTGAACACCCTTCCTTTGATTCAGGAGTGATCAAATAGCCCTGCCGCTAATACTGCACTGCTTCTCCAGTTTGAGGCTTACTGACTGTCAGGTATAGATTCTTTATATGATTTGGAGACATGAGAAAACCCAAGCACCTATTGTCTCATGCCACAGAAAATGGTTTATTGGGGTCCAGCATGCTGGGGCTCAAAGCTCACTTCAGAGGAGCAAAGAACAAAGAGCCCCGAGAACAACTTGAGAAGATATTATATACAATCTTTAGAGAGTGCAGGGACTTTATATACATCATAGCCTCCTTTAGCAAATCAACATATGTGGTAAGCCATTGTTGTAGATTGTGGCCACCATTAGAAGATGGCGCCGGCTTCCACTGTGGCCTGTAGTAAACAACTCCTTTTATGGAGAGATGGCACGCTATCCCTTGCTACCCTATGAGAAAGATCCACGTGGCGGCTTAAGATTGGTATGTGGGAGGCTTTATTATACTGTGCTTGGGCGCTCGGGAGGAGGGGGGTCACTAGAAGATACTTTAATCAAGGCCTGAATAAACTGCTGAAAGAAGATTTCTGAGTTGCGTCTTCCTTGCGGGCAAGGGGTCGCGACAAGTGGTGCCGAGACCCGGGAACCAGAACTTTCAGTAGTCAGGTGTGGTGCACCGGTTAGTCCCAGGTAAGTGGGATCCACGATCAAAGCGGGGATTAGTCCCAGGTAAGTGGGATCCGCGATCAAAGCGGGGCAGCTCCTCTGTAAAGCAAGAGAGAGCGTTACATTTTATTGCAGCTGCACTGTGTACTTTCACTTTTGTTTTTTTTGTGTCTTTTGTTGTGTCATGGGTGCCACATCTTCAAGTCCGCTTCTCCTGGTCCTAAATGGCCTGTTACGTTCCAAGGGACTAGAAGTGAAACGTAGTACTTTACAGAGATTTTTACAGAAGACAGATATTGCTGCACCGTGGTTTGCGTTTTCGGGCAGCCTTACTATACCTAGCTGGGACAAATTAGGGGAAGATCTAGATTTCGCTCGTGAACAAGGTACCTTAGAGGGTGGTGTTATACCACTTTGTAAGTTAGTTAGAGGATGTATAGTAGATAGTAAATGCCAGGAAGCTGTGAGTGAGGGTCAAGCTGTTCTTGAGCAACTACATGAGGAAAAGTCTGAAGGATCACATAGTGAAGTGGCAGAGAGCATTGGGAGTAAGAGTAGTGAGAAGGCAAAAGAGCCTGAAACTAAAAATAGGAGAAGGCTCTACCCAGACTTGGCTGAATTAAAAACGCCTGCGAACACAAGCGGCTCAGAGAGTTCTGAGGACCTTGATATATTCCTACAACAACTACGCAAGATAAAAATGAAGAAAAAGAAACAAGGGTTACAGGGCACGCAGGCCTACTGTAAAAAGGGGACGGGATCCAATATTGGTCAACAACACTCTGAGGAGGAGGAGGTAGAATATCTCGAAAAAGATATGGTGCCGGTTGCCCCACCCCCGTCTGTGGGGGGGAGCCAAAATTCCGGGAGATCTTATCATGCGCAAGTTTGGAGGACAGTTAATACAGATATGGGACTTGCATACCCTGTATTTCAGGACAATAACAGGGGAAGATATCATCAGCCTTTAGACTTTAAGATAATTAAACCTTGGCGGAATCTGTCCGCACTTATGGCGTGGATGCCGCTTTCACCCTTACTCAGGTGGAGGGACTTGCTAGATTTTGTATGACTCCTTCAGATTGGGCTAATCTACTCTGTGCTTGTGTCTCCCCAGGGAAATTTTGGATTGGAGAGCATTTATGCTAGAGGGTGCAGTAGAGCAAGCTGCTCAAAATCATGCAGCGAGACGCCCTGCCTAGGATAAGGATATGCTTTTGGGACAAGGCAAGTTTGCTAATCAACAAACAGGATACCCCCCCCGAACATTCACGCCTTGTCAAGATCACTCTTGGGAGAAACATCAGGTCTCTAAGGGTTTCTCTCTTTCCCCCTCTCATAAAAGATACTTATATAATTCTTCCAACTGTAATTCCTCTATAGGAACAGGTTGGTCTTGGTTTCAATGGTTAATTTCCAATGAAAAGGGAGCCACAGCTGATATCTCCACTTTGGCTCAATTACGAGGAGTCAAAAGCTGGTTGTTTAATGTTTCTGGTAGTATCCAAGACTCGGATCGAGGTAGGAGACTTGGAAATATTTCACATAACTCACAATTAAGTAATGCTACGTTATCCTCTGCAGCAGTCTGTCTCTAATCTCCGTTCCTGTTTCTTTTGGCTAATGATACATCACAGGGGATGCTTAATTGTTCTAATGTTACTTGTTATTTAACTGAGTGTTGGAATGGCTCTTGGACTTTGGCAGTGATTATGAAAATTCCAACCTTTGTCCCGATCCCAGTTACTGTGGATCCGGAATCTTTTCCTATTGTTGAACTGATTAGAGCCCGTAAAGATTTTGGTATTATGGCAGTTATAGTGACAGCTGTGGCAGTATCTGCTGCTGCAGCAGTTACAGCTGGAGTAGCCATGGCCAGCCAAGTACAAACTGCTGCCACTCTTAATGAGGTTATTCAACAAACATCCACCATACGTAAATCTCAAAGTAGAATTAATCAACACATTTTATCTGGGATTCTGGCTGCTAATCAAAGGATAAATCTGATTCAAGATCAAGTTGAGAAATTGTCTGATCTAGTGTATTTAGGTTGTGTTGATCAACGTGCACATTTATGTATAACCTCTGTCAGATTTAATGATTCCAGGAATGCCTCCAACATCATCGGGAAATATTTATCCGGAACCTGGTCCATGGAAGCAGAAAACTTACTCCAATCTCAACTAACTCAAACTGCTGTTTTGAATAGTACCCGTGTCGAACCAGTGACTTTGGGTCAATTCACCAGTTGGCTATCTTCTGCCTTTTCCTTCTTTAAGGAGTGGGTGGGAGTGGGCATTTTGGGGGCAATGTGTTGCTTCGGTATTATACTTTGTTTGTGGCTTCTCTGTCGCCTTAAAACTCGCCATACACAGGAGAAGGCTATGATTGTATAGGCTCTTGCGGCCTTGGAAAATGGCATGTCTCTGCAAATCTGGCTTGCGCATCTTAAACAGTGATTTTCTGGGCATGGCCATTGCACCCCAAGTTAATTTCACAGTGCACTGGGATTGGCATGTCCTCTTTCTTATTCTCCCCCAGTACTGAATAGCCCTTGCACTCTGCAGGTCTTGTTACCATTGCACACAGATGGGTTTTAGGACTGGTCTTTCTTCTCGGCTACAGACTCTTTACTTTCCTCTGGGGCTTAGGGATTGTGTTGCCAACTAAAAATTTGTTATTGTTACCAGGCTACCTGTGTTGCCCTACTTCTCGCCGTCGTCAAGATGCAGGATGCGAGGCAAAGCACTGCACTTGAGTGATCCCTCAACGGACCTCAAGGAAAGCATGTCCTATTGCATGCGGGTTTGACGTCCACACCCCCGCCCTACGAAAAAAGGCGTCGGCTGATATGGGGTCAGGTCTGGGGACGGCGCCTCCTTAGGACTGAACCATACATTGCAGCCGCTTCTGCACAGTGGGATAGGACCTCTACTTTCGCCTGCATTGTTTTATAAAATAGAAGGGGGAACTGTGGTAAGCCATTGTTGTAGATTGTGGCCGCCATTAGAAGATGGCGCCGGCTTCCACTGTGGCCTGTAGTAAGCAACTCCTTTTATGGAGAGTTGGCACGCTATCCCTTGCTACCCTATGAGAAAGATCCACGTGGCGGCTTAAGATTGGTACGTGGGAGGCTTTATTAGACTGTGCTTGGGCGCTCGGGAGGAGGGGGGTCACTAGAAGATACTTTAATCAAGGCCTGAATAAACTGCTGAAAGATTTCTGAGTTGCGTCTTCCTTGCGGGCAAGGGGTCGCGACAATCATATACTGTGGGAAAATCAAATAACAACTGTAAAACATGATTAGCACATTCATGTGCGGGAACAGTTCGGGCAGGGGGTGATTGGTCAGCGCTGAGAAAGGGTATACATTTAAACTGATTGGTTGAAGCCCTGAGATGTATACGTGCTGACATGCACGGTTTCTGGGAAGGGGTTGTTAAGTAACTAGGTGGTCAGGGAAGATTTCAACACATCTAACGGGCAGTTCCGGGAATTGTCTTCACTGACACAGGAATTTCAGGTTCTGAGCACAGCTTGTAAACTTTACAAAACCTGTTTCTTTACGTTTCAATTTCAATTTCATTAATTCTTTCATTTCTCACTCCTTTTTCTGCCGACTTTTAATCTTAAAAGTAATGAATCATAATTATTGTGGGGTCTCACATTCTATTTCTGCCAGTGAAGTGTATTTCTGTCTGATTACCATGAGTTTTACCTGCCCAATCTGAGCCTGGAGAAAGAAAACTATGTAGTTAAGCAAACGAGGTCCCACAGTTATCAACACCATAAGCATGATCAGGGGTCCAGCTAAGGCTGATAGGAGTGTAGTTAACCAGGGGGACTGGGTATATCATGACTCAAACCACACTTGTTGAATCTCCCTTTCTCTCTGGTGCTCTACAAGGAATTTTCTCAATTTACTCATGGATTATTTTACAACTCCAGTATGGTCAGCATAAAAACAGCATTTTTCTCTCAGTACAGCACAGAGGCCCCCCTCCCTCATGAAATGGAGGTCTAATCCTCGACTGTTCTGTAAAACAACTTTAGAGAGAGAGGTTAAGGATTCCTGCAAAAGTGTGATGGAGGTCTCTAACGTCTTCAAGTCTTGATTTATTGCTGTTTCTAATCAGGCCATTTGTGGTGACCCATGGATCATATCAGCTGTTTCTGTACCCACTCCTGCAGCAGCTCCTAGCCCCAATAGGATGGCTAGAGTAAGGGACACTGGCTCTCGGCAAAATCGGGTTGGTTGTCCCCTAGTAGACCTTCAAAGGATTCTGCATCATGATAGAGCACCCTGGGGAGTATCTGCACCATTATACAATAATGTACAGAGCTGTCAAATACCTGGGCTGAAATGCAAGGAGTTCTGACTGTGTGGAGTTCAGTACCATAAAGGTTCCTTTAATTAGTTCCCAGGGGGAGGAGTCAGCTGTACTCTGGACTGGGGAAGTAGGCAAAGATGGAAACTGCGAAGTATGATATGGTAGAGGGGTTTTGGTAGATCTAGGCATGGGAGGTTGAGGAGGCTTAATTCCTGACTTGAGGGGATTGGGCCCTATTGCTGTGGGATTTTCTTCCTTTTTAAGCCGGATGGTGAACCAGAGACCAAAGTCATAACCAGGGCCATTAATATAGAATCGCATTCCCCAAGTATTTCCCATAGGCCATGTTGTTCTGAGGTAGCCCCTTCCTTTGGAAGTGAAAGTTATATTGAGGGGGTAACATAGACTATTTTTTCCACAGCAAGTTTTTGACACCACTTGGATAGCGGCACATTTATTGGGATCAATCCAGATGTCATTTCATCCTACCCAAATCATACTGTCTGGGGAGTTTGCGTTTCACAATGTAGGTCCCGTGTGTTCACAACCCCAAGATCTACAATAAAAGTCACTGGGTCCTCCACATGTTTGGGCCTGTTTGTGACTTCAGAAATCAGCTGGGCACACTTAATACACAAGACTGGCTAGTTTACACCTGAGCTGGGGGAGATGACATCAATAATTCATGGGGTAAGTTGGTCTATGTTGCCCTGGTTTGGGTTTGAGTGGCATCTGTGTGGGGTCCACTATGTCAGGGAGATCCCAGTCAGAGAGGCCTATGGCAAGCTGACAAATATCCGGGTGGAGAGATGGCCACCAAGTCCATAAGGGGGCTGTATGTGAAATAGACCACACTACTTGCCCAGTAGGATTTATAAAACTTGCCATTGTTGCTGAACAGGCTGATGGGGATTAGGACTGCTGGTGGTCAGGGGAAGAATCCATAGCCCTACCCACACCACGGACATGCAACTTGAGAGGGTTACCAGTCTGTTCCAGTTTCCAGCCAGAGTCTGGAGAGGGCGCAGGATTGAGATGGGAGGTATGGATCCAGGAAGTGATCCCATCCACTTTCACCACTGTCGGTGTTATAAGCAGCACCTGGTATGGTCCTTTCCAGCAGGGTTCTAAGGGATGACACCTGACACTGTCTCATGTAGACGAAGTCTCCCACTTGATATCAATGTGGAGTTCCCTCGTCTCCAGGATGATAAGCAGTGGCCAACTGTTTTCACAGGTATCGCTGGGTGCTGGGTTTGTTCAAGGGCTTTAAGTCTGTCTAGCAAGGGGGTGTTGAAGGAATCATTAATCTCAGAGTTGGGGTTAGGTCCCTTAATGGAGGAGGGGCACCGTAGAGAATTTCATAAGGGGTGAGGTTACACAAAGAGGCGGAGGGGTATTTCTTGCACGAAAAAGTTCATGAGGTAGGAGCATAGTCCAATTTTTTATGCCGGTCTCCAAGATTAATTTCGTTAAGTCTCTTTGATGGTTCTATTCATCGTTTCTATATGTCCTGAGCTCTGGTGTCTATAAGCACAATATAACTTCCAATTAATCCCCAGGGTCCTGGAAAATCCCTGACTTACCTTGGCCATGGATGCCGGTCCGTTATCAGACCCTATTACCTTAGGCAGACCGAACCTTGGAAAACTGTCTTCTAGGATCTTTTTGACCACCATCTGAGCTGTTTCTTTCTTCATGGGGAAGGCTTCGACCCATCCTGAAAAAGTATCTACAAAGACTAGGAGATATTTAAGTCCATACCTTTCTGGCTTAATTTGAGTAAAGTCCACTTCCCAGAATTGTCCTGGTCTGGTTCCTCGTATGCGCATCCCTGCAAGACTCTTGGATGGGAAAGTATTAACTAATTGGAAGACTTGAAAAGCTCTAGTCACCAGCTCAGCTATTTTTTTCCTCTGTGAGTCAGTCAATAATAAGTCCTTTATTTGGTCCTTTAAGAGTGCTTATAACTTCTTTGAGCCTAAGTGGTTGAGCTGGTGTACATGTTTGACATAAAGGTGGGCTTTTTGAAATTGTAAACTTGGCTCTGTAGGGTCCCAGAGTTCTGTATCTGTCTCCTCAGATGATAAGTTGCCTGAATGTTCTGGGGCGGCCAAGTCTCCTGATTTTTGTTCCCCCCGGTGTGAAAAAAGTTAAGAGAGTCACTCCGTTTAGGGCTGCCAATTAAGCTTCCTCATCTGCCCTTCTGTTTCCAACTGCCACGGGATTGTTTCTCTTCTGGTGCCCTGGACAGTGCACTATAGCTAGTTCCTTATGGCCCTGCACTGCTGAGCGAAGGTGGAGGATCTCATCTTTATTCTTTATTTCTTTCCCGGCAGAGGTTTATAGCCCCCATTGTTGGTAAATAGTCCCGTGCATATGAACAGTGGCAAATGCATAGTGGCTAACAGTTTATATGGTGGCCCTTTTGCCTGTTGCTAGTTCCAATGCTTTCATAAGGGCAATCAGTTCTGCTTTTTGGACTGATGTCCCTTCTGGGAGACCCGAGTATCAGATGAAATTAGTTTTGCTAACTGATGCTGCTCCAGCCCGCTGCTTACCATCTTGGAGGAAGCTGCTGCCATCCCTAAACCATATGACTTCAGGGCGAGGCAGTGGCTGATCCTTCAAGTCTTGTTGTATACTGGTTTCCTTGCCAGTATGTGTTGACACTCATGAGTGACGGGTCCTGATGATTCTTCTGGCAGCAGTGTAGCTGGGTTGAGTGGAGCAGGGGGTCCCAGCGTTATTCTGTCTTTGTCAAGCAAGAGGCTCTGGTAGTGGTTTATTCTGGAGTTTGATAGCCACCTCTCTGGAGGCTAACAGATCATGCTCTCCAGGGCATGGGGGGATATAATGGTTAGCTTCTGTCCCAACGTTAATTAATGAGCATCTTTTATTAGAAGGGCTGCCGCTGCTATAGCACTTAAGCAATGGGGCCACCCGCTAGCCACTGGGTCCAGTTTTTTGATAAATACGCTTCCGGCTTTTTCCAAGGTCCAAAAGACTGAGTGAGCACTCCCCGTGCTAATCCTTTCTTTTCCTCGATGTAGAGAGTGAAGGGTTTTCTACATCTGGGAGTGCTAAGGCCGGAGCAGATAGCAGCATCTTTTTTTGACATTATCAAAAGCTTGTTGGTGCTCAGGGGTCCATTGGAAGTGGGCATCCCCCTTTATCAGCGGGTATAAAGGGGCAGCCAAAGATGTTAACCCAGGAGTCCATAACCTGCAAAAGCTGGCAGTCCCAATAAACTCTCTGAGTTTTCTCTTATTAGATTGGGGCAGTATCTGCACAACAGTTTTTTTTCTGGGCTCAGGGAGCCATCGTTTGCCACCCCTGAGAGAATAACCCAGGAAGATTACTTCTTGCTGACAAATTTGGGCCTTTTGGCAGAAGCCTTATATCCAAGCCGAGCAAGCTCGAATAATAGTGCTTGGGTCCCAGACTCATAGGTCTCCTTGGTGTCGGCTGCCGGTAGAAGATCATCCACTATTGGAGTAGGGTGACTTCGGGGTGTGCAGTTTTGAAGTCATTGATGTCTCTGTGGAGGGCTTCATCAAAGAGAGTCGGGGATTTTTTGAACCCCTGTGGGAGTCTAGTCCAGGTTAGTTGGCCAGATGTTCCAGGTTCTGGGTCTATCCACTCTAAAGCTAACAGCAACTGACAGTACTTATGTAGAGGCGAGCAGAAGTAAGCATCTTTTAAGTCCAGCACAGTGTACCATTTCCGCTACGGATTCAGAGTGCTAAGCAAATTATATGGATTGGGTACTGTGGGGTGAATGTCCTGCACTCTGTTGTTGATCTCTCTTAGGTCTTGAACAGGACAGTAGTCCCCAGTTCCTGGCTTTCTTACTGGTACCGGGGGGTGTTCCAGGCTGATTGACAGGGCCTTAGGACCCCAAGAGCCAGGTATTTATGAATATGGGGCCTTATCCCATCCTTAGCTTCTTTGCTTAGAGGATATTGTTTAACACTAATTGGAGACGAAGAGGCTTTTAATTCTACTACTATTGGAGGTAGTTGATGGCTAGACCTAACCCAGCAGTTTCTGCCCAGGCATTAGGATAATCTTTTATCCATTTATGGGGTAGTTTGGCTGTTTGATTAGTCCTATGGGGTGCAAAGAGTTGATGTTCATCTTCTAAGGACATAGTCAAAGATGTGACTATGGGAGTTTATACTGAATGCTATAGAACCTCCACTTGGGGACCATTAGGTTTAAAGGTTATTCTAGTCCGGAGTTTGGTAAGCAGATTCCTGCCCATCAATGGTGCCGGGCATTCTGGAATTACTAGGAAACAGTGGTGGACTTTTCCCTTTCCGAGGTCCATGTTCATCTTAGTTGTCCAAGCCCGATATCTACTGCCATTAGCCCCTTGAACTAGGGACCATTTAATTGATAGGGGGGCCAGTGAAGTCTTAAGGGCTGAGTATACTGCTCCTGTAATCACTTCAAAGTTCACTGTGTTCCCCTCAACTTCAAATGTTACTATGAGCTGGGGAAGGGGATCTGAGCCCCGAATTTTCTAGTCCTCTTCTAGAGTCAGCACGGCGGGCTGGAGTGGCTGCTTCTTTTGGGGGCACTCTTTGGCCCAGTGTTCTTTTTTATTACAGTGGGCACATTGATTTGAGGCCAGGGGCAGCCTTTGGCGTGGGCCCAGGTAACCCTTTATGTATCCCTGCTTTTTAACTTCTGGCCTATTTGCTGCTGTGACCCGAACCTTAGGCAATGCTTTACTCTGCCATTTGCTTCTTTCCTCCTTCTTTTGTTCCCTTTCTTTCTCTCTCTCCTCTATTCCCTTTCCTCCTCAGTTTCTCTCTTATAAAATGCTTTCTCAGCTTCTCTGACTAAATCTCTTAAGGTCATATCTTATAATCCATCTAGACGTTGTAACTTTCTCTTAATATCTAGGGCAGTCTGCTCGATAAAGGCCATTGCAACAGATGCCTTTTGGTCTTCTGCCTGAGGATCAAAAGGAGTATATTTCCTATAGGCTTCCATAATTCTCTCCAGAAACATAGAAGGAGACTCATTAGGCCCTTGGATAATCTCTCTTACCTTGGACAAATTAGTCGGCCCTCTGGCGGCCGCTCAGAGACTCACTATTAGAGAACGGCGATAAGTGGACAGATGCTACCTACATTTAAAGGTGTTGGGGTCCCAGTTGGGTCGGTTCATGGGCCCGTAGGGATGGAGAGGGAGCATCACAGGGGCTTCCGAGTTTTCTATTATCCATCTCCTGCGGGTTTTTTTAGGTGGCCCAGCTTCCTTCAGGTGAGCAGGGGCTGCTGCTGCTGCGGGGAAGTCCCCTGGAGGGCTTGGGTCTGGCCCAATTGCCTCTAGCGGCGGAGAGGCTGAGTCAGCGGCGGGAGAATCATCTGGAACATGTTGTGGGTTGGGGAGCGAGGGTAGAGGATTAGGAGAGAGAGGAGTGTCCAGTCTTGTGACTCAGAATGGAGGGAAGAGGGGGAGGAGCAGAATGTTGGAATGATAGGATCGTGGGGCAAGGGGTATATGGCTGTTGATCTGGGTGGCCACGTGGCCCCGGTGAAAGACAATATCTCTGACTTTTCAGATTAGAGGGAAGTGGAAGGATTCTTCTGGGGGCCATCCGACTCCTAGGATGGGCCATTCTGAAGCACAGAGAGTCTGCCAGGTCCGGCATTTTACTGAAAAAGAAAGATTCTTGGTACTTGAGCGGACATCAGTCCAATGATCAAGGTTAAGGGACAGAGGCATGGAAGTGCTTTGTCCCATTATGTCCCATAATGGGAGTTACTCAAACAGGGACAGTGAATACACAAACATGACACAGACAAAGACAAACAGTAAACGTTTAACATGAGTCCAAGACAAAGATTAGAACTGAGTAACTGGCAAAACATGATGGGTTAGACAATAAAGACAGACAGTAAACTCAACATGAGTTCCTGACAATGAACAAAACTGAGTAGCCAGCAAAACCTGATGGGCTGGAAAACCGAATCGTGAAGCAAAAAATAACCGAGTTGAGGAAACTACTAATCCTCTATTTCCCGAGTCCTCTGGAGTGTCCCCCAGGGACGTGGCCTGTGGCTCTGTGACACATCTGTCAGCCACCGTCGCAGAGAGCTAATGTTCTTCACCGACAGCCATTTTGCCAAGCCCTAACCTGAAACCTGAAACCAGAAAGAGGCACCTTACTTACTCTGAAAGGAGTCCGTTGGGGTCTTTTTTTCATCACTGCTGGATTTCTCAGCTAGGGCCTCCAGATGAAAAGGTGGGCGAACGTCGGAGGAAAAGACCACCAAGAGAATTTCTCATGAAACAGCAAAGGGTTTATTGGGGGTCCAGCATGCTGGGGCTCAGAGCTCACTTCAGAGGAGCAAGGAACAAAGAGCCCCGAGAACAACATGAGCAGATTTTATATACATTCTTTAGAGAGGGCAGGGACTTAACATACATCATAGCTTCCTTTAGCAAATCACCGTATACCGTGGGAAAATCAAATAACAACTCTAAAACATGATTTGCACATTCATTGGTGAGAATAGTTCAGGCAGGGTGTTATTGGTTAGCCCTGAGAAGGGGTATACATTTAAAATGATTGGTTGAAGCCCTGAGATGTATAAGTGCTGAGCTGCACGGTTTTTGAGAAGAGGTTGTTAAGTAACTAGGTGGTCAGGGAAGATTTCAACACACATCTAAAGGGCAGTTCCAGGAATTGTCTTAACTGCCACAGGAATTTCAGGCTCTGAGTGCAGCCTGGATACTTTACAGAACCTGGTTCTTTACGTTTCAATTTCAATTTCTTTTATTCTTTCAGAACCTTACAAAGGAAGGCGAGAGACTTCATCAACAATGACTGCAATTTTGGTCATTTTGGTTTTGGAAGCAGACATGGGATCTTTTTTTAGATCCTTACGGTGCTGGTAATCAAAGCCACAGCCTCACACAGGGCCAAGAGGCTGATTAAGACATATCCCATTCCAAAGCAATTACTTCTCTGAGGTCAGTTACAGAACTCAGTCTCTGAGGGGAATCACATCAGAGTTCAAGCCCAGGTGGACCCAGTCATCTCTTCCAAACTCCACACAAATGACCACAATTAAAACCAAAACACTCCCCCAAGGCCCTCATCTTCTTCCATATATACATTCATCATAACCTCTGGCTGGATGTTTCCATGAATGTCACAGCCTAAGAGAGTTTCCAAAATAAGGTCTATTTCCCTTCATTTGCCTAACCACAGGGTAGCCTGGACACCCTTTCTGTGAACCAGGATTGATCACATAGGTCTGCCGTTAATACTGCTCTGCTTCTCCAATTTGAGGCCTACTGACTGTCAGGTATAGTTTCTTCATGTGATTTGGAGTCATGAGAAAACCCAATCATCTCTGCGGGGCTTGAAAGAACTCATTTGTCCCAAAGGATCCCTATTCTCACTTGATGGAGGTCAGGAACCTAAAAGAGGAAGGTGAGAGACTTCATACACCATGACTGATCTTTTTTGCATTTTGGTTTTGGATGCACACATTGGATTTTTCTTTAGATCCAACTGGTGCTGAGAATCTAAGCCACTACCTCACACAGGGCAAAGAGGCAGATTCAGACACATCCCTTTACAAAGCATTTAAGCAAAGAGCCACAGGTGATGCCCATTCATTACCATTTGAAAACAGTTTTCTTCAGGATTCACAAAGGGCTGGCCTGAGGCAAAGACCTTCCTGATATTCATGGCAACAGGCAAATAGGTTAGCAAAAGGCCCAAAGCAGGGTTTCTCCACTGAGACTTTCCTGGTCACACTGATATCTGAGTTTTCTGAGATGCTCGCATTCCCTTCAGCTATCCAGTACATGGCCATGTCACAGAGCTTGGAGGTCGTACATATCTTGGACACAAAACCATGAGCCTATTCTGGAGAGTGGCCAGAATTCAGGAAGAAAACAGGATCTTGGGAAGATAGTAGGTGTTGCCCATCAATAATGAAACCTGCAATCCATTCCTAAAATGGGCAGGATGAATGCTGGGAAGCTTTCTACTAGACAGGACACATCCATTGATGAATTCTTATTTCTAATGTTTTCAAGCACGGACACAGTGAGATACACAGACATAGAAACACTCACCTTGTCAAACGACTTTCTAGAAACAGTCCACTCTTAACCAAACATACTGACTTTCCTACCTATTCTGAGAACATGAGACAAATCCACAAACTCACACCCACATTCACAAAGGCCCCTCCTTCCCCCAAGTGAGTCTGTGACTTTCCAGAGTGTCCTCTGACTGGTGGACCATACTATGTTCCCCCGAAATGGCCTGTCCTGTCTCAGATCCGGTCTCCTTGTCCAACTCTGTGAAGTTGTCAGAAGCCTGGGCTGACCACTACCTGCTTTCTCCGGAAAGGCCCGTCTTCAGAGCTCTACTTGCATTTGGCCATCCTCAAATCATTAGGTATCAAGAAAGACAGACTCTGTCCTTGGTAAATCCAAACAAGTGAGCCAACTGGGACTGGGACTGGGACTGGCTCTGTGTGCCTGGCTTCCTGGATAACAAGTTCAGGGAGTTCCATCACCAAAGATGTGACTTAGGTCAATTCCTTCAGGAACGGAATGAGGTCACTGCCTTGGCAACCACTTTGTCCTAACAGTGGCTTCCAAGGGTTCCTTGAGATAGTGGCTGCCCCTACTTCCTGTGGCACTTTCAAAAGTTAGAATGGTATATAAACCATAGGGACCGAGGAGAAGCTCTCCACACAGGGCTGGTTTGGTCCATCTTCTTTATATTAAGAAGAGAGAGGCTGATTCAGACACATCGTTTCATCCTGACCAGGTTGTTTGCAATGGAAGATGACTTTTTCTCTCTCAGGTCCTTTATATCTGCCTACATCTTCTCCTGGGGTCATTTCTGCATCAACCTTTGAGGTTCTCAGCAATTGGAAGATCACCTACATGCCTGTATTGTAAGACCAACTCTGTCTATGCTCTTCTGTAAAGTTAGATTGAGAGAACAGTGTATGGTTAGGGTTAATAACATATTCTATTTGGGTTAGGCATCATTCTGCGGAATGAATAATGGTATTGGGAACCTGCAATATTCACAAGAATATATCCGTGAAATATAAGTATGAAACCAGAAAATCTAGGTACGATTTGAAGCCCTGAAGGGAATTGGGCCCTTTAGTGGGATACTTAGCTTTGAATTATGTTCTGCACAGATGTCTCAGATAAATCGATATGCAATGGCATAAGACCTTGTACCTTGGATGATTGAATGTAGAAGAGAACATCCAGTCAAAAATGAATAGTCCATAGGATTAGAAAGATAGTCGGTAGGTTTAGTAAAAAGGGTGAGTATAGGAATCGGACCAAAAGTTCATTAGCAATATTGTTTCGTTTAGAGAGTGAATGTAAATATTAGCACATGTGAAAAGTCATTCACAATGATGAACTGGAGAAAATATGTAGGAAAAAGATATCAATAGAGACATTAGAAAATCAGGCAAAGTATAAGGTGAGTGATAGGATTAGACATTTTCAACATGGTTGAAGTTGAATGTATAATCTTAGGAAGAAACAAATATGTAGACACCAATAGGATTGACATTTCAGAGCATTAGGCAATCTGGACATGGTTGATTTTAGTATTCCATGCTCACTTTGCATTTTGCTTTGGTGAAAGGTTAATACAATAGGTACTTGTCACTTCCTGTTTTTCTGTATGCTTAACAAAACACTGTTGAAATCTTGAGAACTGTTTGCTAATTTTGTTCCCAGAATGTGCTGTCCCCAACTGCCAAACTGCAGAATGTACTCCCTCACCCGGTTGCATGCAAACCACCCACTCGCCCTGACCCATCAAAAATTTCCCTCCATGCCCTCTCCAAGAAAAGTATATAAGCTCTCTTTAAGCTGTTCTCAGGGCTCTCTACTCTTTTCATGTGAGCTCTTAGCCCCAGCATGCTGGACCCCCAATAAACCGTTTGCTGTAGCTGAGTGAAAATGGTATACTCTTCTGGAATTAAAAGATGCTTTCTTTTGCTTGACTCTGCATAAAGATAGTCAGTTTCTGTTTGCTTTCGACTGGGTAGACCCAGAAACTGGAACGTCTGGTCAACTAACTTGGACTAAACACCCACAGGGGTTCAAAAATTCCCCCACTCTCTTTGATTCAGCCCTCCACAGAAATCTCAACAACTTCAGAAGTACGCACCCCAAAGTCACTCTGCTTCAATATGTGGATGTCCTGCTACTGGCTGCCAACACCAAGTAAAACTGTGAGTCTGGGACCCAAGCACAATTATCTGAAATTGCTGAACTCGGGTATAGAGCTTCGGCCAAAAAGGCCCAAATTTGCCAGCAAGAAGTAATCTTCCTGGGGTATTCCATTAGGGGCGGTAAATGATGGCTCACTGAGCCCAGAAAACAAACTGTTGTGCAGATACCACTGCCATCTAACAGGGGACAACACAGAGAGTTTCTTGGGACTGCTGGCTTTTGCACGTTATGGATACCTGGGTTTGTGTTCTTTGCGGCTCCTTTATACCCTCTGTTAAATGAGGATGCCCAATTCCAATGGACCCTTGAGCACCAGCAAGCTTTTTATAACATTTAAAACACTGACACTGAACTCCTCAACTTCACTGAGCCCAGCCTGCAATTTCAGAAAGCCCTACACTACATTAAAAATGTACATCAACTTACTCACCTTGGTTCAAAGAAACTGCAGGCATTCCTGAATGATCAGGAACAGAGATTTCGACTAACTCTCTCACAGTGAAAGGAAATAACTCACAAAATCCTGTCGGTTCTGTCAATTGGTTAATGCTTACACTTCCAAGCTTCCTGCAGGAAAGCACCTACGAGTAACCAGACCAGGACAATTCTGGAAAGTGGACTTCACTGAAATTAAGCAAGCAAGGTATGGACTTAAATATCTCTTAGTCTTTGTAAATACAATTTCAGGATGGATTGAATCCTTTCTCACAAAAAAAAAAAAAAAAAACAACCGCTGAAACGGTGGTCAAGTACATCCTGAAAGATATTTTTCTAAGACACGGCCTGCCTAAGGTAATAGGGTCTGTTAATTGAACGGTGTTCATGGCCCAGGTGAGTCAGAGCTTAGCCAGGACCCTGGGGATTAATTGGAAGTTACATTGTGCATATAGACCCCAGAGCTCAGGACAGGAAAAAAAAAATAAATAGAACCATTAAAGAGACCTAAACGAAATTAAGCTTAGAGACTGGCATAAAAGATTAGAGTATGTTCCTGCCTTATGCACTGTTTCATGCAAGAAATACTTGCTTGACAGACTAAAAGCTCTTGAAAGAACTCAGCGATACCTGTGGAAACAGCTGGCCACTGCCTACCACCCTGGGGACGAGGGGACTCCACATGGATATCAAGTAAGAGACTTCGTCTACATAAGACGACATCAGGTGTCATCCCTGGAACCCGGCTGAAAAGGACCATACCAGGTGCTACTTATAACACCTACAGTGGTATATGTAGACGGAATCACTTGCTGGATCCATGCCTCTCATCTCGAGCCTGCGCCCTCTCCAGACTCTGGCTGGATACTGGAAAAGAGTGGTAATCCTTTCAAATGGTGTATTCACCAGGTGGATAAGGCTATAGATTCTCCCCTTGGCCACAAGTAGTCCTAATGCTCATCAGCCCGTACAGCAGCGATGGCTAATCACAAATCCTACTAGAGAAGAAGTATGATCTATCTCGCATACAGCCCCCTTAGGGACCTGGTGGCCATCTCTCCACCCAGATATTTGTCAGCTGGTTATAGGTCGTTCCTATTGGGATATCCCTGAAGAAGAGGATCCCACTAAAATTCCGTTAAATGCCTTCTGTACCATAGATAATGGAAACAAACATTATGGATGTAGGGACACACGAGCCAGATGCAGGTTGGCTAGCCTAGATTACTATGTTTTCCCGGCGGACTATCAAAACCACAAACAGCCATGGCTGTGTGGGGCAAAAGCCGACTTCTTCTGTAAGTCATGGGGATGTGAGCATACAGGGGCTGCCTGGTGGAATCCAAACTCCTCATCAAATTCAGTACACAGCATTGACCATATTACCAATTAGACAATCAAAACTGATGGCCCCCAGATGGGTCTCTAGATCCTCAAATTCTGTGTGACCTTTTTAACTTCTGCAAGTGCTCAAAAGGGTGAAAGGAGATTCCCCTATGGGCAGGCCAATTCCCTCCTTCTCTCACATCCTGAACTATGCTTCTCCAATAGATCCTCACCCTCTGCCTTCTGCTCCAGAATCTCTGCTGTCACTCCCACCTCAGCAACCTGATTTCTCCCCTCCAATTTCTAGATCAAAACCCAAACCTCGGTTCTCAGACAATTGCCCCCTTGCTGAGGTAGCAGGTAGTGAGGCACCCCTCCACCAACTCACTCCTCTCTTCTTCTGTCAGTGCCCGCACCGGGTCCCACCAGGTCCTCTTACCAGCTATACCAAAGCTCAAACCAGCTGAGGAGAGCCCTCAGAACCCTATCCAAGATGTAATAAAAATGGCTTTTAAAGTTGCTTTGTCATCACTGAAAACAGGTTACTAAGAATTTAAAGTCCCTCAGAGACTTTTTGGGATACTCACTCCCGTCTTCCCCTCTGCTCTACCTGTTCTACTGCTCACGATTTTGTTGCTAGGAAAATATCAAACCCCTTTCTCATTATTCTTTTACATCTCTCCTTTCTCATACACAGATCCATGTAGCTGCTCTCCCCCCTGCCTTCCCCATCTTTCCCCTCTGTAAAAGGCCCACAAAAAAGTCTTAACTGACCTTCTCCAAAATTCTTCACCAAGGCTGACTTTAGGACTTTCAGCAAAAGAGTCCCTATAAAAGAGTTCAATGTAGACAAACTTCCTCTTTTCGTGTTGCCTGTTCTACTTGGCAACTGGCTGGAAAAATCAGCACTCCTAAGCTAGACAGCCCCTTACTAATTTTTCACAAAATATGTGAACAAGGCCTCTGGCCTTGAGCTGGGGCTTCACAGGTATGGCTACATTTGTAAGATAAAGAAGTTACCAACTGGACCTCATGGTAACAGCTGGCAGGGAGAAAACAAAAAAGAGAAGAAAAAAGCTCTCCCTCTCCTAGGTGTCCTTAAAAAGTTAACTTGCCCAGAACAGAGGAAAAAAAAAAAGAAACAAAAACTGCTTTTTGTGGACTTCTGCAGACTGTGAACTTCTGAGCCCCTTCCATTACATATTGGGGACAAAATTCTAAAACTACCTAAACTTGGGGTTCAAGGGATTAATTGATTACAACAGAAGCAATGCCCTCTATATCCGGTTGCAACCAAATAGGACTGTTTCTCTGTTTTTGGTGCTATCTTAGGTGCCTTGCCTTGTCCATACCAACAAGAGTATTATTCTATATACTTAAACATTGTTTATGTTTTCATAAAATTGTCAACTGGTGCAATTAATTATGTAATGGTGCAGATGTTTCCCAGAGTGCTCTATCATGATGCAGGTTCATTAAGATCAAATAGCGGGGGGCATACAACCCGGTTCTGCCGGGAATCTGTATTCCTCACTTTAGCCATCCTATTAGGAATAGAAGTTGCTGCAGGGCTGGGCACAGGAACCACTGCCGTAGTCCATGGAACACAACAAATGACCCAATTAGAAGCAGCAGTAGAACAAAGCTTTAAGATATTAAACCTCCATCACAGCCTTACAGGAATCTTTAAAATCTCTCTCTGAAGTTGTTTTACAGAAAAGGCGAGGGTTGGACCTCCTCTTCATGAGAAAAGGGGGCCATTGTGCTGTATTGAGGGAAGAATGTTGTTTTTATTCCGATCATACTGGTTGTAAAATTATCTATGAGTAAATTGAGAAGACACCTTAAAGCGCATCAACGAGAGAGAGAGAGGCCCCAAAAGGGTGGTTACAGTCTTCGTTCACACAGTCCCCCTGGTAAACTACGCTTTTATCAGCTTTGGCCGGTCCATTAATAATCATCATATTATTGCTAACTCTAGACCCTGTTTGCTCCACCGTGTAGTTTCATTTCTTCAAGCTCAAATTGGACAAGTTAAATTTTGGTAATCAGACAACAATATACCCCACTAGCAGACATAAAATGTGACACCCCTCAATGATCACTTTTATGATTAAACGTAACCAGAAGAAGAAGTGGGGAATGAAAGATTAATAAAATAGGTATTTGTCACTTCCTGTTTTTCTGTATTCTTAACAAAACACTATTGAAATCTTGAGAAGTGTTTGGTAATCTTGTTCCCAGAATGTGCTGTCCCCAAATGCCAAACTGCAGAATGTAATGCCTCACTCAGTTGCACACAAACTGTCCATTCGCCCTGAACCACCAATAAACTTCCTTCCCTTCCCTCTCCAAGTTAAGTATGTAAGCTCTGCTTAAGATGTTCTAAGGGCTCTAGGCTCTATTCAAATTAGGTCTGAGCCCCAGCATTCTGGACCCCGAATAAACCCTTTGCTGTTGCATGAGACAGTCTCTTGGTTGTCTCTTCCTCCAATGCTAGAATGACATTTACATTGGTACAATCATAAGTATGACCTTTGCTTTTTGTGTCCAAAATATTACTTTGATAAAATGAATATATAGATCAGGAGACATGAGTATTTCTTCCACCATTTCTTGCAGCAATATTTTGAAGACATAAAATTAGTATTGGGTGTACAAATAGGTGTACTCTATGTCTATGAATATAGAGATAATTCATGAGTAGACCATACTGTGAATAAATAATATAACTAGTTCCAACTTTAAATAATGGATCGAATTGATATCTGAAAAAATACAGGAAATCTTATATTGATATACATACATTCATTCCAACGAGTTATACATCTAATAGTAATATTAGGGTTATGGTTTATCATGAAGAGTGTGTGAGTTTTGCTTCAAAAGTGATTATGGAAATCAAAAATAATGTGTTTGGGAAGAAGTCTCATGAAAAGACCAGTCAAGAAACATGGAGGAATACATGTGTTCTGAAGCAGGAAGTGATTGAAAGCGAAACAAATGCGTACAAATTTACTAACTTCTGGATGAAATATATATACTATGATGTGCATAAATTGAAGAAATAGTAATGAACCAGTGTTGAATAAAAACTAACATCAAAATATACATGATGTCCCATAGGAATCTACGTGCATTAATGTTAAACTGGATCAGTTACTGGAGAAATATTAGGATTTGTATGCAACAGTCACTGAAGTTAGTTTTCAGAACTAGGAAAAAAAATATGTATTTCAGGTGAATGAATACTTCTGAGAATAATCTTGTGAAAAGTTTACTATAAATCCACATACATGAACATGAATAAATGTAGGGAGTGAATAATAAGATGCATATATTTCATATTTTAAAAAATCTGGAGAGTATATATATATATATATATATATATATATATATATATATATATATACAAAACACAAACAAAGACATTAAAAAGTAGCAATATATATGCCAATCAAAATTCATCGTGAAATATATATCATCTACAGATCCAAAAATATTAATTTTACTGAACATGGATTTATGTATAATGTTGTTCAACTAGGAAGCTCACTCACAGTTCGAATTTTCAGTTCCAAAAGCGTTTAGGAGGAGTGATCTCTTCTCACACTTTGTATCTGCCAAGTTAGCCACCTCACAGGAATGTACGTGTGATACCAGGTAAGATTCTATATGTGCATATGAAAATACATGTGCTGAATAGCCTACAGAGAAAGGGAAACAGAAATTCACATATTTGTTAACTTTCCAAACACATGGAGAACTATTTCAACAAAAAATTGACAAGGTTTATAACTCCTAACCTATATCATGCAAAAGGCAAGACCAAATATACACCGTGCCTCCTGTGAACTGCTTGTATTTCTATTCTATTTGGGTTATTTTTCTCCATCATATTAGGATTTGTAGTCAGAGTCTAGTACGGTATGGGTTAGTATCAGGGGTTCAGTATTTCGAATGGAAAATTTGAAAATGAATAAAATGTGTATGTAAATATGTGCTACACAAAAATCTTCCCACTCTCATCCAGAACAATGCCTTGAGAATACCTTTGCCCTAAGTAAGACACAATTAGAAGAGAAGAGTTAGAAAATCTGTGAATACATATCTGGAATGGAATATGCTCAGGAGTTCAAAACCTTGGAAGTGGTAGAGGAGTTTCCAAAAGTAAAGGACAGGGTAAACACTCCACAAACATGGAGGTCTACTGGCCTAGAGAATTCTTGAGAATCTGCCTGTGAGGTTGGGCACTTGAAACATATGTTGTTGTCAGGAGCTTTAGCTTCCTTTCTAGTGAGACCATCAAAGCTCTGACTGAATCTATGAGACCTGGAGGACATGGTTTCCTCTTTTTCAATGAACATGAGTCAGCAGTGCTGAATTCTCTCTTTTTAGGTAAACTGTGGCCACTGGGGGCTAAATGTCTACCATGTGGACTGTGAAACCATATGGTCATCCTCCATTTTCATGGTGTTTCTTGCTGTTGCACTGGGCGTTTTGTATTTGCTTCACGATATGCAAGGTTTTCAACTGGGACACAGTGCGGGAGGGAGTTCTGTAACGTGTGGTGGGTCAGGGTCTGCAGGAGAATAAAAGAACAAGACTTCTATCCCACATAGCTTGCCTCCTTGACTATAGCAACCTGATTCTGAACAATGTCCTGAAACTTCTCCATATATCAAGATGCCTTTACATATAAGGGTCTGCTGGCTTCACCATGTCAGTCACAAGCCATTTCGAAGCCAATGGCGGATCCACATGGCCACCCCACAGATGTTTTATCACACACCTGCCCACCATTGCTCTAGGCCCACTACTCAGCAGGATGCAACTTACTGGCATCTCTGTTAAAAACCATTTTTATGAAAACCAGTCAATCAAGGCACTGTCTGGTATATTCATTGTTGGGAAAAGTATACACGGCAGCCATAACCCAGAGAAAATTCCCAACATGGCGCCTAAGGACTTTTTCTTCCTACCTTCTTCTTTCCTGCAGTGGCGTGAAAAGTTCCCGCCCGTGTGAACTCTCCCGCCTCCTCCAATTTCAAATCTCGCTGGCGGAGAACCTTAGCCCCAATGAGAACAAATTCCTGGGCTCCGGAGGTGATATCTGAAAGAACTTGCCAATAAATGGGTTGCCTGCCATTTATCTAAGCCCTTCCATCTCCCCCTTAGTTATATATAAGCACACAGCTTTTTGCAATAAAATTGGATTTTCTGGTGAAGTGTCTTTGCATGGGGAGTTCTTTCATTCTGGTGCCCCGTGAGAGGATACGGGTGAGCTCTTTCCAACAAGAGCCCCGTCCCCCACTCCGCGGAGACACTCTGCCCTAGTCCACTCTTTTCAGACGCCAGCTTTCTGCACTCACCACTGATCTGATGTAAGTAATCCTCCCCTGACCCCGGCACGCCAACTCCCTTCAGGCTGCCACTGGTTTTGTGACAGTGATCCTCAGGCACACTCCAGATGCCTGGTAGGGGAGAGGGAATTCCTCCCACTAAGACCTTTACTAGTTGCAGTGGACCCTCTGGTGTTTCGTTTCTTTTTGGGGCATGAGGCTTCTGAGTTTACACGAGAGGCTTTATGGATTTTCCTGCTACACTGCCGCTGCTGCTGCCGGCTAGAGTTGCTGTATCCTGTGGGGTTGCTGTGTCTGGCTGAAGCTGCCTCTCTGCTCTGTGAAAACTGAACTCCCGGCCTGGAATTGCATTCTGTCAGAGCCAGAGTTTTGTTTTCATTACTGACTTCTTCTGCTGCAGTTGAAAACTTTCCTGACGTCAGGTTGCCCTTGGCTCCAATTCCTTTTGGTTTCACAGATCGCACTTCACTGGTGATGACCAGGTAGTGCCCTCTGTATTTCCTCGTGATGGCTTGTCATTTTGGGTATGCCCACCTGACCCCCGTTTGCCCTGAGCTTCCTGGAAGCCGTTCAAGCCCGGGTTTTCTCTTTGTCTTTCTTGCTTACTCCTATTCTCTCTCTCTCTCTCTCTCTCTCTCTCTCTCTCTCTCTCTCTCTCTCTCTCTCTCTCTCCCATCTCTCCCTGTGACTATGGGCACCTCTTAGTCTGCACCTGAAGACTCACCTCTCAAATGTTTAATAAAAAATCTGGCCACACTCTCCCTCACACCAGACATCAAGCCCAAACTTTTAATCAAAATCTGTACCCATGATTGGCCTACATATCCACTGGATAATGGCAATCATTGGCCACCAGAAGGCTCCTTAGATCCAAACCTCTTCCAGGACCTTTTTAACTACTGCCAGCATCTGAAAAAGTGGAGGGAGATTCCCTGCATTTAAGATTTTAGCCTTCACACACAGCACCCTGCTCTCTGCTCCTTTTGCCCTCCCTCTCAGGTCCTCTTTGCTTGAAAACCCCTCTCTTCCCCTACTTCTATTCCTGACTTCACAGATTCTTCCTCATTCGACCAAGCAGATGAACCCCCACCTTATCCCCCAGCCCCATCTGCCCCTTCTCTCCCGCTATACCTTCCTCTTCCTCTGCCTAATTCCATGGATCCTCCGCCTTCCGTTTCATCCCTCTTTCCTCCGCCCTCTTCTGCCTGCTCCACCTCCTCCTCCTCCACAGAGACACTCCCTTCCTCTCCCTCTCCTTCCTGTTCACCGCCTTCCTCTTTCAGTCCTCCTGTTACCAGGTCTAAGGGACTCCTTCCCACCCCCAAGACAATTGCACCCCTTCGTGAGGTAGCTGGTCCCGAGGGTGTCATCAGAGTCCACGTTCCGTTTTCCATGTCGGACATTACTCAGCTAGAGAGGAAGTTAGGCTCTTTCACCACTGACCCCACCACTTACATTCGGGAGTTTCAATGGGTCCTGCAAGTATGTAGCCTCACTCATCATGACATTTACATGCTCTTGGCCAATACACTTCTCCCCAAGGAAAGGCAATGAGTCTGGGAGCTAGCCCAAGCCCATGCTGATGAAAATCATAGGACCAATCCTACCCACCCCACAGGCCCTCATGCTGTCCCAGAGCAGGATCGCCTATGGGATTACAAGACCCGTGAAGGCTTACAGTTTCGTGACCTTTTTACATCCTGTCTCTTGGCGGGGCTGAAAAAGGCCACCCACAAGGCTGTTAACTTTCAAAAGGTGCAGGAGGTCATTCAAAGGAAGGAGGAAACACCTTCAGATTTCCAGGAGAGACTAACCAAGGCCCTTCAACAGTACACAAAACTCGACCCAGAAACCCCAGATGGCCGTCATGTCTTAATGACATACTCTCACTATTAAAAGTCACCATTCACATATCACCCCACATTATTCTACCTCTCATTTCCTCATGATGTTCCTAGGGGCAAATACACCTCCTTCATGCAGTCTCCCACGACTATCTAAACCAGTTAACCCTGGGGTTTGGGACACAACTACACCCTCTATGGCTAAATGAAGTCCTATTCATATTGTCTTACACGACCCTTCAAGATATATTAGTCAACCACAATATCTACTCATAACCACAGCCTTCCTCGGATTAGAACCCATCATCCAGGATTTATTATGAAAGGGGTATCTTAGGCCTACACAATCTCCTTTCAACACCCCCCATTCTGGCAGTTAAGAAACCTAACGGGTCCTACAGGCTGGTTCAAGACCTTCACCTTGTCAACTCCTCTGTGGTCACCATCCACCCGCTAGTGCCCAACCCTTACCCCTGCCTCTCTCAGATCCATGCCACTACTACCCACTTCTTGATCCTAGATTTCAAAGATGCATTCTTTTCTATTCCCTTGTCATCAGAATCTCAGGATATCTTTGCTTTTACGTGGACTGACCCTCACACCCGCCATTCTCGTCAGCTTACCTGGACTGTCCTCCCACAGGGATTCAGGGATAGGCCCCATCTCTTTGGCCAAGTTCTTTCCCAGGACCTCACATCCTTTCACCCGACCTGTCCTGACTCTACTCTCCTTCAATATGTCGATGACCTTCTTCTATGTAGTCCCTTTTGGAACACTCTCAATCCCACACTGCCCAGCTTCTTAATTTCCTAGCATACAAGGGATATAGGGTGTCTCCCCACAAGGCCCATGTTTTCCAGTTTTTTCTCATCTATCTTGTTTTTTGCCTTACACCTAGGAAAAAGGAAATAACACTGGATAGGAGGCAACTCCTTTCTGATCTTCCAGTGCCCCATACGAAAGCTGAAATACTATCATTCCTAGGACTAGCATTTATTTTAGGGCCTGGATCCCAAATTATTCTCTTCTAGCCAAAAACCTGTATGACCTAGCAAAGGGACCCCCTAGTGAATCTCTTGCCTCCTCCCCTAACTACCACTTCTGCAGGCTTCAGCAACTCCTCTTAAAGGCACCTGCCTTGCACCTTCCTGATATTTCAAGACCATTTCATCTATATGTCCATGAAAAAGGGGAGCAAGCATTTGGGGTCTTAGGTCAAAACTATGGGCCTACATTTGCACCTCTGGCATATATGTCCAATAAAGTAGACCATACAATCTGTGGGTAGGCCCCTTGCTTAAAAGCTCTGGCTGCTGAACAAATTTTACACAAAGAAGCCTCTAAGCTGACTTTTGGGGCCCCTTGAACTATTCACTCCCCACTTCACTTGAAGGATCTTTTAGCTTATAAGGGCCTTCAAACCCTTCCTTCATCCAGAGTTCTGTCACTCCTCACTTCATTTCTGGAAAACCCTAATATTACTTTCCTCCCTTGCTCTGCACTGAACCCTGCCTCACTGCTCCCAATGACTCCCACGTCTAACACAACAATTCATAATTGCTTGGAAACCTTAGATGATTTCCTTCCCTGTCATTCTTCAATTTCTGAGGGACCACTCACCAAGCCTGACCTTATCTGGTTCACTGACAGCAGTTTCTTTAGGCAGAATGGCACTCATTACTCTGGATACACTGTAGTTTCAGCCACTGAAATTATAGAGGCCAAAGCTCTACCTTCAGGAACTACCAACCAGCAGACTGAACTCATAGCAGCCACTCGTGCCTGCCTTCTAGCACAAGGCAAATCCCTCACCCTTTATACTGACTCAAAATATGTCTTCCATTTCTTATTTTCCCATGCTGCAATATGAAAGGAGCGAGGACTACTTACCACCAAAGGTAATGTGATCACTAATTCGGCTCTTATAAGGAATCTGATAGAGGCCTCCCACTTTCCCACCCAGTTGGGAGTTGTCCATTGTAGGTCCCATCAGAAGGACGGCTCTCTTATCACTGAGAGCAATGCCAAAGCTGACCAGGCGGCACGAATGGCTGCCACCACTTCCAGTTATTGCCCCCATTGGGGTACATATAATGGCCACTTTAGACATCTCATCTGAAGCCACTACTTCTTCCAGTAAGAACAAGGATCTTTTCAAGTTCCTTTATACTCTATTCCATTCCGATTCTCAGTCTTTGACCCTCTTTTTACAGAGCTTCTTCTCCCTCACCCCCTCTGACAAAGCCATGCTACAGAATATAGCCTCTAATTGTCAGATCTGTCAGCGGACCAACCCTCATACTTTTTTAAGGCCCAAACCTTTCCCTTCCCACCAAGCCCGGGGACACATTCCCACTGCTGACTGGCAGGTACACTTCACCAACATGCCCAAAGTATGGCACACTAAATACCTCCTTGTCTTTGTGGACACTTTCTCTGGTTGGGTTCAGGCATTTCCCATTTCCAATAAAAGGCTTCCACTGTAGCTTCAATCTTTCTGACAGTCATCATCCCCAGGTTTGGAATGCCCACTTTCCTACAATCTGACAATGGCCCTGAGTTTATTTCTAGGATAACACAAAAGGTCTCTCAAGCCCTCTCCTTCAAGTGACATTTTCACTGTCCATATCACCTTCAGGCTTCAGGGAAAGTGGAAAGGGTAAATCGTACTGTAAAGGAAGTCCTTACCAAATTGACAATGGAATTAAACTTAGACTGGGTCAAACTCCTTCCCTTGGATTTTTTTCGAATCAGAGCTCTACCTAAGAAACCATCTTTACTGTCTCTCTTTGAGATAAGGTATTCAAGACCTCTTATCCCCCCTGGGTTGGTCATTTCACAAGGACCTCTCACCCGAGATTTGTCTTTGCCTCTCTTGTTTTATCTTTGCTCGGAACTCTGGAAATATCAGGACTGGCTTCTTCTGGACCCAGTCCCCGCTCCAAACACTCCTCCCTTAACAGCTGGGAGTCTAGTCTATTATAATACCCCAGAGGAGAACGGGCCTCTTGCCCCAAAATGGGAAGGCCCCTATCCTGTCATTCTCTGTACCCCCAACTCCACCTAACTCTCCTTATCAGACAACTGTCTCACCCCTTGGATTCACATATCTAGGTTGAAGCCACATCACCAAGAGGCCCACCTGATGACGACAGGACCACCCCAGAGGAACTCCAAGAATCACCTCCTGAACCTCCCCTTTACTCCTGCTCTCCACTCCCATCTCACCCATTTAAGTTGCGGCTAACACGGTGTTCCCCGCAGAACAATTCCTCTTAAATAAGGCACAATGAGCTCTCCCAACACCCTAGTCTTCTCTAACTGCTTGTTTTTTTTGCTCTGCTTATTTTCTGTGCTCTGTCAGGACTGGTATTTACCCTCCTCTGCTACAATGTATTTTTTCACTCTTCGGGAATGATACTCAGAACATGGCATGCAGAATGTCCACGCACTGGATGCAACTGCTTGCTTCATCCACAACTGCACATCTATTTCCCTAAAATTGTCACCTTCAAGGACCTTCGTCCCTGGTAGCTGGAACTGGCCTTTCATTTGCTTCCTTTTTCATCAAACCAAAGACTATTGTCATTGGTGGCCTGAGATATATAATGGGTGCCCCTATAAGTCATGCAGGTTCCATCATGAACGTGGTAGCTATTCTTACCACTCACTTGGTTACCATGAAGGGTGGACTTCTAGTTACCTAAAGTGGCATAAAGGCTCTTCATCCAATAACAATGGATGGTATACTTTAGATATACCTGACCCCAAGGCCAAACGTTGGGACTAAGTTGAGTTTGCTGTCTATGCTCGGACAACCTCAGCCAGACCCACAATGTGGATGACTGTTGGCCGCACCCTGATTACGCCACCTAAGGCAACCATCCAGGTAGTCGAACACATTAAGGAGTCAGAATCAAAACTTCGAGATCTTTTCCATAGCTCATTTAAAGAGGATTCAGAGCCTTCAACCCCCTCAGGTCCCCCTCCCACATGGCTCAATTTGCTACACCAAACTCTTTGATTATTAAACTCCACCCCTCTTTCTGTGCCTAATTCTCAGTTCTTTCTCTGTGCTTCACTTAGTCGTCCACTTCTAGCAGCGGTCCCATTAGCGGCAGGAAATATTTCAGCAAAAACCTACAATTTCTCTAAGAAAGGAAAACCCCTACATGTGACACGTATCCCACTATGGGAAAGTTGTTCCACCAATACTTTATTTCCTTTCATCTGTTTCCACCTGACAATAATGAATTCTTTACCCATTTGTTCCTTGAGCTTTAGCACCCCATCGAGCCCTGATTTATGAAACCTGGACATTTTCTCTGGTGTAACGGGTCTATAAGTACCTCAACGATCAATGTCTCTGGCATCTGTTTCTTGGTTACGGTAGTTCCTCAGCTGTCTTTGTATACTCCCATCGAATTCCGACAGGTGGCCCTACCTTCCTGCACCCTTAGGGCAGTCTTTCTGCCGGTTCTGGTAGGCCTCACATTAACAACCTCAGCGGCGAGTCTCGAACTCTCTGGTGAAGCTATAGGTCATGCTCTATGGGCATCCAATGACCTGCAACAAAAACTGCAGGAAGCACTTGATAACACTGCTCAGTTTCTGGGCTCCTTGCAGTGACAGTTACTTCATTGGCACAACTGGCTTTACAGAACCGAAGGGCAATTGATCTTCTCATTGCAGAAAAAGGGGAAACATGCCTGTTCCTCAGAGAGGAATGTTGTCATTATGTTAATGAATCTGGTCTAATAGAAAAAAATGTTGTTAAATTGCAGGAATGATCAACCCAATTGCTTCCAATCCTTTCTTGCCATGTACTTACTACCAATCTTGGGGCCCCTTATTGGGATGCTCCTTTTTTGTGCTCTCTTGCACTGCATAATGAAGTGCCTTCAAACCCAACTGAAAAAAAATTTCTAATCAAACATTCAACCAGCTTTTGCTTAGGCACTAGCAGCCTCTGATGACTGATGAACCCCCAACATCTCCAAGAGAACAGTTCACTCAGTGCTGAAGCTCACTACCAGGCACGATGGAATGCAATGGACATCAGACGGCGAGAGACAACGAGCTCGGAGAACCTTTTAATCTGCCATCCTGGATTAATGAGTCTTTATGTCCTTCTAAGTTTCCTCATGGCCCTTGGCCTCTTCTCTGTCAGTCCCCCAACATGGTACTTCTGCCAAAAATTGACCTTTGCTTTAATTTTCATCTTCATTCTGTTTTTATTCACTCTGATCTTCTTCAGATGCTGGTGATGCCATGTCCAGGCAACGCTTCCAGTATTTCCCAGAGTCTCTGAAACAGGACCAGTGACTGATACCAACAAACTCCTCCATCCAGGACTGGTTCAATGCCATCGACAACTTGAGGCTTCAGGGAACTTTCATAGACTTCACCCCTATGGAAGTAGCTGTCTGTAGCCACTGGGTTTTCTTTCTGGCTGCCATGATATCCCCAGACCTGCCCCCCGAGAATTCCTCCACTTCCCATTCTAGGCCCCACAGCGCCCCCAAACAGCAAGAAGCAGCCAGATCTGACCAACGACGCCACACTTCCTAAGAAAACAAAAAGGGAGGAATGTTGGGAAAAGTATAAACGGCAGCCATTCCCCAGAGTAAAAACCCCAACATGGTGCCTAAGGACTTTTTCTTCCTACCTTCCTCTTTTCTGCATTGATGCAAAAAGTTCCCGCCCGTGTGAACTCTCCCATCGGTGCCAATTTCAAATCTCTCTGGCGGGGAACCTTAGCCCCAATGAGAACTAATTCCTTGGCTCCGGAGCTGATATCTGAAAGAACTTGCCAATAAATTGGTGCCCTGCCATTTATCTAAGCCCTACCATCACCCCTTTAGTTCTATGTAAGCACACAGCTTTTTGCAATAAAATTGGAATTCTCCTAGTGAAGTGTCTTTGTGTGGGGAATTCTTTCACTCATGATCAGCAACAGGATATCCAAAGGTTCTCCAGTGCCACCTGGTCTGGGAATTTCAGAAATTTGATGGTATTTATTTAGCCATTTTTGAAGGATGAAGTTGGAGTTACTGTGGGTTTCAATTCATGCAGGAAACATTATATGGTGAGGAAGCTCATTTCAATGAAATCTCTGGAGAACACTCACAGGCAAGCTTCCCAAAGAGTGGCCAAAAGTTCACATGAAGCCAGGATCACTGAGGTCTACAATGTGAGGTCCATGTGTGTTTAGACTCTCAACTTTGGCTGCCAAGTCTTTAAGAATAAAATCATGTGATATCCTGGCTGAGATTCCCAGTGCCCTGTGGAAAGCCTCCCTGGACCTCTATCTCAGTTTCCAAGGGCGATTCTGATGCGTGGCCTTCTAAAATCCCAACACATTTCATGGCAGTACTTCTCTGAGGTCAGTTCCAGAACTCAGTCTCTAAGAGGAATCACACCAGAGTTCAAGCCCAGGTAGGCCCAGTCATCTCTTCCAACTGCCACAAAAATGACCACAATGAAAACCGAAACACACCCACAGGGCCCTCATCTTCTTACATATAGACACTCATCATAACTTCTGGCTGGAGTTTTCCATGAGGGGTGCAGCCCAAGACGGTGTGAAAAATAAGCTCCCTTGCCGCTCATTTGCCTAAAGTCCGGGTGGCCTGGAAACCCTTCTTGTGAACCAGGAGTGATCAAATAGGCCTGCTGTTAATACTGCTCTGCATCTCCAATTTGAGGCCTACTGAATGTCAGGTATAGATTCTTTATATGATTGGGAGTCATGAGACAAACCAAAAACCTCTGGGCTAGCCTCCGCAGGGCTTTGAAGAACTCATTTTACCCAAAGGATGCCTATTCTCACTTGATGGGCCTCAGGAACCTTAGAAATGAAGTCAAGAGACTTCATTCACAATAACTGCTCTTTTGGCAATTTTGGTTTTGGATGCACACATGGGATCTGTCTTTGGATTAATCAGGTGCTGAGAATCTAAGCCACAGCCTCACACAGGGCCAAGAGGCTGATTCAGACACATCCTTTTCCAAAGCAATTAAGCAAAGAGCCACAGGTGATGCCCATTCATTTCCATTTGAAAACTGTTTTCTTCAGGGTTCACAAAGGGGTGGCCTGAGGCAAAGACCTTCCTGACATTCAGGGCAACAGAACAATAGGTAAGAAAAAGTCCAAAGCAGGGTTTCTCCACTGAGACTTTCCTGGTCACACTGATATCTGAGTTTTCTGAGATGCTCGCCATTCCCTTCAGCTATCCAGTACATGGACATGTCACAGAGCTTGGAGGTGGTACATATTTTGGACAAAAACCATGAGTCTATTCTGGAGAGTGGCGAGAATTCAGGAAGAAAACAGGAACTTAGGAAGTTAGCAGGTGTTGCCCATTTATAAGGCAAGCGGCAGTCCATTCATAAATTGGGCAGGATGAATGCTGGGAAGCTTTCTACTATACAGGACACATCAATTGTTGCATTCTCTTTTCTAATGTCTACAACCACGGACACAGTAGCATACACAGACATAGAAACACTCGCCTTGTCAAACGTCTTACAAGAAGCAGTCCACTACAAATCAAAGAAAAAAACGCCTTTCCTACCTATTCTCAGATCATGAGACAAAACCACAAAATCACACCCACACCCACGAAGGCACATCCTTCCCCCATTAAACTCTGTGACTATCCAGAGTGTCCTCTGACTGGTGAGCCACAGTATGTTCCCCCGAAATGGCCTGTCTTGTCTCAGATCTGCTCTTCTTTCCCAACTCTGTGAAGTTTTCAGGAGCCAGTGGCCAACCACTACCTGCTTTCTCAGGAAAGGCCCCTATTCAGAGCTCTCCTGGTATTTGGCCATCCTCATATCTTAAGGTACCAAGAAAGACTAACACTCTCCTTTGTAAATCCAAACAAGTTAAACCCCTGGGCCTGAGACTTGAGTGGCTCTGGGTGCCTGGCATCCTGGATCCCAAGTTCAGAGAGTTCCATCACCAAGGAAGTGAGGTAGGTCAATGCTTCAGGAACTGAATGAGGTCACTTCCTTGGCAACCACTTTGTCCTAACAGTTGCTTTCAAGTGTCCCATTATATGGAGGCTGCCCCTAATTCCTATGACATTTTCACAAGTTAGAATGGTATATAAACCATGGGCACCCAGGAACAGCTCTCCACCTAGGACTGGTTTGGACCATCTTCTCTACATTAAGAAGAGAGAGGCTGATGCATACACATCCCTTCATGCTGACCAGGTTGTTTGCCATAGAAGATGACTTTTCTCTCTCAAGTTTTCATAGCTGCCCACATCTTCTCAAGGCATCCTTTCTGCATGGACCTTTGACGTTCTCAACAGGTGGAAGATCGCCTACATTCATGTATTGTAAGACCAACTCTGTCGCTGCTCTTCTGTGAAGTTAGATTGACCGAACAGTGTATGGTTAGGGTTAATAACATGTTCAATTTGGGTTAGGAATCTTTCTGCACGATGAATAATGGTATTGGGAAACTATAATATTTACAAGAATATATAGGTGAAATATAAGTATAAAAACAGAAATCCAGGGAAGATATGAAGCCCAGAAGGGCATTGCACCCTTAATTGGTATGCTTAGCTTTGAATTATGTTCTGCACAAATGTCTCAGATAAATCGATGTACAATGGCATACGACCTTGTACCTTTGATGATTGAATGTCAAAGAGAACATCCACTCAAAATGGGATAGTAGGTAGAATTAGGAAGATGGTCGGTAGGTTTAGAAAGAAGAGTGAGTATAGGATTTAGACCAAAACTTCTTAAGCAATAGGGTTTCGGTTAGAGAGTGAATGTAAATTTCAGCATACATGAAGTGTAAGTCACAATGATAAACCGGGGAAATATGTAGGATAGCAGATATAAATAGAGACATTACTAAATCAGGTAAAGTATAAAATGAGTGATAGGATTAGACATTTTCAACAGGCATGAGGTTGAATATATAATCTTAGGAAGAAACAAATATGTAGTCACCAATAGGATTGATATTTGAGAGCATTAGGCAACCTGGACATGGAAGTTTATGTAATCCATGCTCACTTTCCATTTAGGCTTTGGTAAAATCTTAAGGGTGACTTTTTTTTTGTCTAGAATATTACTGTGATAAAATGTATATGTAGATCTGGTGACATGAGTATTTCTTCCACCATTTCTTTTAGGAATATTTTGAAGATGTATAAATTAGTATCTAAGGTAAAATAGGTGTACCCCTTGTCTATGAATAGAGAGATAATGCATTAATAGACCATACAGTTAATAAATAATATAACTGCTTCCACTTTAAATAATGGATTGAATTGATAACTGAAAATATATAAGAAATCATATTTTGATATAGAATCATTCATAACAACTAGTTATACGTCTAATTGTAATATTAGGGTTATGGCTTTTCATGAAGAATATGTGAGTTTGGGCTTCAAAATGATTATGAAAATCAAAAATAATGTGTTTGGAAAGAAGTCTCATGAAAAGACCAGTCAAGAAACATGGAGGAATACATGTTTTCTGAAGCAGGAAGTGATTGAAAGTGAAATAAATGCTTATAAATTTGTGAACTTGTGAATGAAATATATATACTGTAATGTGCATAAACTTAAGAAATAGTAATGTACCAGTGTTGAATTAAAACGAACTCCAAAACACATATCATGTCCCATAAGAATCTACTTGCATTGATGTTAAACTGGGTCAGTTACTGTAGAAATATTTGGAGGTATATGCACCATTCACTGAAGTTAGTTTTCAGTACTAGGAAACAAATATGTATTTCAGGTGAATGAATATTTCTGAGTATAATCTTGTTAAAAGTTGATTATAAATCCACATACATGAACAGAAGTTATTCACTCCAAACCCAACAAACCGCCATTCCTACCTATTCTCAGAACATGAGACAAAATCCGCAAACTCACACCCACACCCTCAAAGTCACCTACTTCCTGCAACTAGGTCTATGACAATCTGGAGTGTCCTCTGACTGGTGGGCCACACTATGTTCCCCTGAAATGACCTGTTCTGTCTCAGAACTGAACTCCTTGTCCAACTCTGTGAAGTTGTCAAGAGTAAGCGGTGAGCCACTACCTGCTTTCTCAGGAAAGACCCCTCTTCAGAGCTTTTCTCACATTTGGCCATCCTCACATCAGTAGGTACCAAGAAAGAGTGAATCTGTCCATGCTAAATCCAAACAAGTGAGACCACTGGGACTGGGACTGGGACTGGGACTGGCTCTGGGTGCCTGGCTTCCTGGATCCCATGTTCAGAGAGTTCCATGAACAAGGAAGTGTGGTGAGGTCACTTTCTTCAGAAACTGAATGAGGCCACTACCTTGGCAACCACTTTGTCCTAATAGTTGCTTCCAATGGTCCCATGAGATGGAGCCTGCCCCTACTTCCTGTGACACTTTCACAAGTTAGAATGCAATATCAACCATAGGCACCCGGGAACAGCTTTCCACACAGGCCTGGTTTTGTCCATCTTCTCTACATTAAGAAAAGAGGGGCTTATTCAGACACTACCCTTTATCCTGACCAGGTTTTTGCCATGAATGATGACTTTTGCTCACTCAGGTCCTACATATCTGCCTACATCTTCTTCAGGGATCATTTATTCATGGACCTTTGAGGTTCTCAGCTGGAGGAAGACCACCTACATTCCTGTATTTTAAGACCAACTCTGTCCCTGCTCTTCTGTAAAGTTAGATTGAGGGAACTGTGTATGGTTAGGGTTAATAACATTTTTGATTTGGGTAAAGAGTCATTCTGCTGGATGAATTATAATATTGGTAACCTTTAAGATTTATAAAAATATAGAGGTGAAATATATGTATGAAAACAGAAATCTAAGTAAGATTTGAAGCCCAGAAGGGCATTGGGCCCTTGATTGGGATACTTTACTTTGAATTACATTCTACTAAGATATCTCAGATAAATCGATATACAATGGCATAGGACCTTGTACCTTGGACGATTGAATGTTGAAGAGAACATCTAGTCAAAAAGGGATAGTAGGTAGGAATAGGAAGATAGTTGGAAGTTTTAGGAAGAAGAGTGTGTATAGGATTTGGAATAAAAGTTCTTTAACAATAGGGTTTTGTTTAGAGAGTGAATGTCAATATCAGCACATGTGAAGTGTCAGTAACAATGGTGAACTTGGAAAAATATGTAGGAAAGCAGATATCATTAGAGAGATTAGGAAATCAGGTAAGGTATAAAGTCAATCATAGGACTAGACATTTTCAACAGGGTTGAGTTTGAATATATAATCTTAGGAAGCAACAAATATGTAGTCACCAATATGATTGACATTTGAGAGCATTAGGGAACCTGGACATGGATGTTTTTAGTAATCCATGTTCACTTTCCATTTAGGCTTTGATACCATCATATTGTGTCTTTTGCATTTTTTGTCCAGAATATTTCTGTGATAAAATGTATATGTAGATCATATATTTCATATTTTGAATAGTTTGGAGAGTGTATATATATATATATATATATATATATATATATATATATATATATATATATATAACCACTGAGACATTAACAATTAGCAATATATATTCCAATCGAAATTCATCATGAAATATATATCATGCACTGATGAAAAAATATTTATTTTACTGAACATGGATTTATGTATAATCTTGATCTCTTAGGAAGCTCACACATAGGGTGAATTTTCACTTCCAACAGTGTTTCTGCTGAGTGATCTCTTCTCACAACTTGTATTTGCCAAGTCAGCCACCTCACAAATATGTACGTGTTATACCAGGTAGGATTCTATATGTGCATATAAAAATACATGTGCTGAAGAGGGTACAGAGAAAGGGAGACAGAAATTCACATATTTGTTAAGTTTAAAACACATGGAGAACTATTTCAAATAAAAATTTACTAGATTTTTTACAGCTGCCTTTTATCCTGCAAAAGGCAAGTCCAACTATACTCCATGCCTCTTCTGAAATTTTTTATTTCTATTCTGTTTTGGTGTTTTCCTTATCATATTAGGATTAGTAGTCAGAGTCTAGTAGCGTATGGATTAGTGTCAGGGATGCAGTATTTCGAATGGAAAATAGGAAAATGAATCCAATGTGTATGCAAATATGTGCTACAAAACAATCTTCCCACTCTCATCCAGAATAATGCCTTGACATTACTTTTGCCCCAAATAACACACAAATAGAGGAGAAGAGTAAAAAAATCTGTTAATATATATATGGAATGGAAAATGCTCAGGGTTTCACAACATTGGATGTGGTAGAATAGTTTCCAAAAGTAAGGGACAGGGTAAACATTCCACAAACATGGAGCTCTTTCGGCCTAAAGACTTCTTGAGGAACTGCCTCTGAGGTTTGACACTTGAAATATATATTGTTGTCAGGAGCTTTAGATTCTTTTCTAATGAGACCATCAAAGCTGCGTCTGCATCTATGTGACCTGGAGGACATGGTTTCTTCTTTTCCAATGAACATGAGGCAGCAGTGCTGAATTCGCTCTTTGTTGGTAAAATTTGGCCACTGTGGGCTAAGTGTCTCCCCGTGTGGACAGTGAAGCCATTTTTTCGTCCTCCACTTTTCATGGTTTTTCTTCCTGCTGCATTGGGAATTTCATATTTGCTCCACAAAATACAAGGAGTTCAACTGGGACACAGTGCTGGAGCGGGTTCTGTCACGTGTGTTGGGTCAGGGTCTGCAGGGGAATGCATCAACCAGGCTAATATCCCACAGAGCTTGCCCCCTTATACATAGCAACATGATTCTGAACATTGCCCTGAAATCTCTCCATATAATAAGATGCATTTACAAATAAGTTTCTGTTGGCTACACCATGTCAATCACAAGCCATTTGGAAGCTAATGGCAGATCCACATGGCCCCACAACAGATGTATTATCACACACCTGCACACCACTGCTCTAGGCCCACTAATCAGCAGGCTCCAACTTACTGGCAAATCTGTTCTACACCATTTTCATGAAACCCAGTAAATCAAGGCACTGTCTGGTACACTCATGATCAGCAACAGGACATCCAAAGGTTCTCCAGTGCCACCTGGTCTTGGGAATTTCAAAAATTTCATGGAATTTATCTAGCCGTTTTTGAAGGAAGATGTTGAAGGCACTGTGGGTTACAATTCATTCAGGAACCATTAAATGGTGGGGAAGCTCATTTCAATGAAAACTCTGGAGAACTCTCACAGGCAAGGCTTCCCAAAAAGTGGCCAATAGGTCACATGAAGCCAGGCCTATTGCAGTCTACAATGTGAGGTCCATGTGTGTTTTGACTGTCAACTATGGCTGCCACGTCTTTCAAAATAAAATCATGTGATATTCTGGCTGAGATTCCCAGTGCTCTGTGGAAAGCCACCCTGTTCCTAGATCTCAGTTTTCTTTCCAGGGCGACTCTCATGCGTTGCCTCCTAAAATCCTAACACAATTAATGGCAATATTTTTCTGATGTCAGTTCCAGAACTCAGTCTGTAAGGGGAATCACACCAGAGTTCAAGCCTGGTTTGGTCCATCTTCTATTCATTAAGAAGAGAAATGTTGATTCAGACACATCCCTTCATCTGACCAAGTTGTTTGCCATGGAATATGACTTTTGCTTTCACAGGTCCTTCATAGCTGCCTATATCTTCTCCAGGGATCATTTCTTTGTTGACCTTTGAGGTTCTCAGCAGGTGGAGGATCCTCTAAATTTCTGTATTGTAAGACCAACTCTGTCCCTGCTCTTTCGTAAAGTTAGATTGAGGGAACAGTGTATGGCTAGGGTTAATATCATGTTCCATTTGGGTTAGGAATCATTCTACGGGATGAATTATGGTATTGGGAACCTGAAATATTCATAGGAATATAAGTGTAATATAAGTATGAATACAGAAATATAGGTAAAATTTGAAGCCCAGAAGGTCTTTGGGCCCTTGACTGGGATACTTAGCTTTGAATTATATTCTGCACAGATGTCTCAGATTAATCAATATACAATGGTAGCGTTCCTTGTACCTTGGATGATTGAATGTCGAAGAGAACATCCACTCAAAAAGGGATAGTCGGTAGGATTAGGAATTAGTCGGAAGAGTGAATATAGGATTTGGTCCAAAAAATCTTTAGCAATAGGGTTTTGGGTACAGAGTGAGTGTAAATGTGAGCACATGTGAAGAGTCAGTCACAATGATGAACTGGGGAAAATATGAAGGAAAGCAGATAATAATAGAGACATTAGGAAATCAGGCAAAGAATAAACTGAGTGATAGGATTAGACATTTTCAACTGGCTTGATGTTGAATATATAATCTTAGGAAGAAACAAATATGTAGTCACCAATCGGGTTGACATTTGAGAGCATTAGGCAACCTGGACATGGATGTTTTTCGTGATCCATGCTCACTTTCCATTTAGGCTTTGGTACAAACTTAAGTGTGATCTTTGTAATTGTGTCCAGAATATTACTTTGATAAAATATATATGTACATCAGGTGATATGAGTATTTCTTCCACCATTTCTGGGAGCAATATTTTGAAGATGTATAAATAAGTATTGGGGGTATAAAAAGGTGTACCCTGTGTCTATGAATATAGACATAATGCATGAATAGACAATACTGTGAACAAATAATATAACTTTTTCCAACTTTAAATAATGGATTGAATTGATATCTGAAAATATACAGAAAATCTATATTGATGTACAATCCTTCATTCCAACCAGTTATACATCTAATGGTAATATTAGGGTTATGGTTGATCATGACGTGTATGTGAGTTTTGCTTCAAAGGTGATTATGGAAATAGAAAATAATGCGTTTGGAATGAAGTCTCATGAAAAGACTGTGAATCAGGCGGTATAGTGATACCAGACTTCAAACTATACAACAGAGCAATAGTAACAAAATCAGCATGGTACTGTACCAAAACAGGTGGTTGGACAAATGGTACAGAATAGAGGACACAGAAACCAATCCACTAAACTACAACTATCTTATATTTGATAAAGAGGCTGAAAGCACACAATGGAGAAATGATAGCAGCTTCAACAAATGTTGTTGGGAAACCTGGAAATCCATATGCAACAAAATGAAACTGAATCACTTTCTCTTGCCATGAACAAAAGTTAACTCAAAATGGATCAAGGAGCTTGATATCAAATCAGAGACACAGTGTCTGACACAAGAAAAAGTTGGCTATGATCTACATACTGTGCGGTCGGGCTTCAAATTTCTTAATATGACACCCATAGCACAAGAGTTAATAACTAGATTCAACAAATGGGACTTACTCAAACTAAAAAGTTTTTTCTCAGCAAAAGAAACAATAAGAGAAGTAAATAGGTAGCCTACATCTTGGGAACAAATCTTTACTCCTCAAACTTCAGATCGAGCCCTAATATCCAGAGTATATAAAGAACTCAAAAAATTAGACAATTAGATAACAAATAACCCAATCAACAAATGGGCCAAGGACCTGAACAGACACTTCTCAGAGGAGGACATTCAATCAATCAACATGTACATGAATAAATGCTCACCATCTCTAGCAGTCAGAGAAATGCAAATCAAAACCACCCTAAGATATCATCTTGCTCCAGTAAGATTGGCAGCAATTATGAAGTCAAACAACAACAAGTGCTGGTGAGGACGTGAGGAAAAGGGTCCACTTGTACATTGCTGGTGGGAGTGCAAATTGGTGCAGCAAATTTGGAAAGCAGTATGGAGATTTCTTAGAAAGCTGGGAATGGAACCACCGTTTGACCCAGCTGTTAACCTTCTCGGTCTATTCCCTAAAGACCTAAAAAGAGCATGCTACAGGGACACGGCTACATCGATGTTCATAGCAGCACAATTCACAATAGCAAGACTGTGGAACCAGCCTAGATGCCCTTCAATAGACGAATAGATAAAAAAAATGTGGCTTTTATACAAAATGGAGTATTACTCTTCATTAAAAAATGACAAAATCATAGAATTTGCAGGGAAATGGATGGCATTATAGCAGGTTATGCTAAGTGAAGCTAGCCAGTCGTTGAAAAACAAATGCCAAATGTCTTCTTTGATATAAGGAGAGTAACTAATAACAGAGTAGGGACAAAGAGCCTGAGAAGATTAACACTAAACAGGAATGAGAGTTGGGAAGGAAAGGAAGAGAGAAGGGAAATTGCATGGAAATGGAAGGAGACCCTCAGGGTTATACAAAATTGCATACAAGAAGAAGTGAGAGGAAAGAGGAAAAAAAACAAGGGAGAGAAATGAATAACAGTAGAGAGGGTAGAGAGAGAAGAGGGGAGGGGAGGGAAGAAGAGGGGGATAGTAGAGGAGAGGAAAGGCTGCAGAATACAACAGACACTAGTATGGCAATATGTAAATCAATGGATGGGTAACTGATGTTTTTCTGCAATCTGTATGCGGGGTAAAAATGGGAGTTTATAACCCACTTGAATCAAAGTGTGAAATATGATATATCAAAAACTATGTAATATTTTGAACAACCAACAATAAAAATTTAAAAAAAAAGAAACCTGGAGGAATACATGTGTTCTGAAGCAGGAAGTAATTGAAAGTGAAACAAATGTCTGTAAATTTATGAACTTGTGGATAAATATATATCTTATGATGTGCATAAACTGAAGAAATAGTAATGTACTAGTGTTGCATAAAAATGAACATCAAAATACACAACTTGTCACATAGGAATCTACTTGCATTAATGTTAAACTGGGTCAGATACTGTAGAAATATTAGGATTTGTGTGCACCATTCACTAAAGTTATTTTTCAGTACTAGGAGACAAATATGTATTTCAGGTGGATGAATATTTTTGAGAATAATCTTGTGAAAAGTTTATTATAAATCCACATACATGAACGTGAATGTGGGGAGTGTATAATAAGGCATATATATTTCATATTTTGAAAAATCTGGTGAGTGTGTGTATATGTATATATATATATATATACATATACACACACTCACACACAAAACACACACAGGAACATTAAAAATTAGCAATACATATGCCAATCGAAATTCATCATGAAATATATATCTTTCACAGATACAAAAGTATTTATTTTACTGAACTTGTATTTATGTATAATGTTGTTCAACTAGGAAGCAAACCCATAGATTGAATTTTCTGTTAAAACAGTGTTTAGGAGGAGTGATCTCTTTTTACGATTTGTATCTGCCAAGTCAGCCACCTCATAAGAATGTATGTGTGATACCATGTAGGATTCTATATGTGAACCTAAAAAATACATGTGCTGAATAGGCTTCAGAGAAAGGGAGAGAGGAATTCACATATTTGTTAACTTTAAAAACACATGGAGAACTATTTCAATTAAAAATTGACTAGATTTATAACACCAACACTTTATCAGGCAAAAGGCAAGTCTAACTATACACCATGCCTACTCTGAACTGCTTCTATTTCTATTCTCTTTGGGTTGTTTTTCTCGATCATATTAGGATTAGTAGACAGAGTCTAGTCTGGTTTTGGTTAGTGTCATGGATTCAGTATTTTGAATGGAAAATTAGATAATGAATCCAATGTGTATGCAAATATGTGCTGCACAAAAATTTTTCCACTCTCATCCAGCACAATACCTTGAAATTATCTTTGCCCCAAGTAAGACACAATTAGAGTAGAAGAGTTAGAAAATCTGTGAATACATATCTGTACTGGAAAATGGTCAGGAGTTCACAACCTTGGAGGTGGTAGAGTAGTTTCCAAAAGTAAGGGACACGGGTTGATAGACCCAACCTGATCTTTTATTAAAATTGGGAGCCATCTTGCCACAAAGCCATAAAAAGTTAATTTTGGCTTTACTATAAATAACTGCAAATTCTGAACCTGCTTGGAATGCCTGCCCGTGCCTTGAATTCACCCATGCTTGACTCTCTGACCAGATAGCAGCCCTCGCTGAAACTTTAGTGACACATCATAAATTTTGGCCTTCCCTGGCCAGACAATGACCCTCTCTGAGGCTCTATTTGTCCTCATAATTTCTGATATTGGGGCCACCAAAAAATAAATAAATAAATAAATGAACTACCATTTTTGTGATGCTTGTCAAAGTTCTGTTATCTGTAACCCCCATTTTGTGTAACTTTCTGGGCTATATAGCTGTGCTGTAGGAAAGGCAGGGTTGCTGTCTTGTTCCTGCCGTTTTGGGATGGAGAGGCAGCCCAGCCGGTTGACATAATAAGCTTGCCTCAATTTGATTTTAGTTGGAGTCAGTGTTCTTTTTTTGTGTCCTCATCTAATTTTTTTGAGTTCCCCAGCAAGATGACCCTGCCGACCAGATCACAAGACCAGACTGCTGGAAAATCTGAATCTGGCCTTCCCTTCAGGGTTCCGGGCTGGAGAGCCACTCTAGTGGGTGCACATCTTGAGCTGTTCCAAGGTCATGGAGTGAGCGTTAGGTCCCAGGAGCACTGCGGTGAACCACCGCACTAAAACTATTAGCAATCACCTGGTGGAGGAGGCCTCAAAAATTAAGTGGCACCTTTATAACATCTGATATCCGTTTAACGGAGATCTGTTCTGATGACATAGAGGTGTCCTGGGGAGACTCACATATACTCGTTTTCGGTACAGTAATGAGAATCGTTCTGTCCTCTGTTCTGTTCTGTAGGGAATTCATCTGGAATGGTAGAGATGTGATGACTGGCATGTACGTGGTCCTACTTCGGAGCTTTAGCAAGACGTTGCATTGCTCCTATGTTTTTTGTTTCAAGTTCGGGTTTCTGTATTTTGTGTTTTGTTCTGTGTTCTATATGTTTTTCTTGTTTGTTTTGTGTGTTTTTTTCTGTGATTTCTGTGGTAAAAACATAAGTATATTGGACGTGAAAATGGGTAACAAAGAAAGTAAGCCTGATATTCTTTCGGACTCTGTTTTAAGGAACTGCGATGAACTTTACCCCCCTTTGTTAAGCAGGATGAGTGAAGCTCCTAGCTGGCTGCCTGGAGTATAACCACTGCAGAGGGCAATGCCTGCTGGGGACCTAAGAACTGAGTATCTCCCAGGTTAACAAGTGAAACTCCATTAAAACCCCTTGTCCCTCCAGATCAAGAGAGTCACAACCTCTGGGCAGGGTTCCCTGTGTTTCTTCTTTGTTACCAAAGCAATAAACCTCCCTTTTTCTTTTTCTAAAAACCTTGTCCTCATTATTAAATTGGCATTAATTGTCTTCAAGGTCAGGAGCCGAACTTTAAGTTACAAATTTTGATAAATCCCTCCCCCACCCCCTGTCCCGGAACATTTTTAGAGCTGACTACTGAAATGTTACTAGATGGAACATGCTTGGGGTGGAACCGAACCAGAGGAGATAATCCTGTAAGTAAAAGGAGGGACTGAGGGACTCCCAGCAGTTGCTGAAGCCCTGTTGCTTCAGGGAATTCCCTCCTTCCTTCCCTGCACTGTAAGGATTATGCCACCACTGTCTTGTTAAAAAAGAGAAAAAGAAAAAGGGGACACTAAATGCATTAAAGTCACCATGGAGACCCTTAATTGTACATTTCAGGTTGCCCCTCTGTTAAAACATCTGCCCCCCCCCTTGTGGACATCTATGGTGCCACTGGTGTAGGAGATTTTTTTTCTTATCTGCTCAGGTTTAAAGGATTCTGTCTGACAGCCATAGTCTGGACCTTCTTTCTGTCTGTCTTGTGTCTTTGTTTCTGGCCCTTTAAGACATGTGCAATAATGTGTTGATATTATAAATTGTTTCTTGGGAATGATCTTAGCTGAATGTGTGTCTAAATGATGATGTTTTCTTGTAACAATCTGGTATTTGAATGGGTTTTTGAAGCATTGCAAAATCTTGCAGTTAAAATTCGGGTTTAGGTAATGGTTTAGTTTATGATTTCAGATAATTCATGCCAGAGAACTTAAATACTTAGGATGGAAAACTAAAGAACTCTACTTCCAAATTGGCAAGTAACTTCCCAATCATTCAGTCTTTATTTTTCACCAATTTTGAATTGGGTAGCCTGTGAAAATATCACTGTGTGTTCGAGAGCATTAATCTGGACAAGGATTGTAAATCATAGTATGATATCTGTTGACAAAACAAGATGTAAAGATATAAAATTTTGTGAATTGTATCTTAAACTTGTACCATAATTTTCAACATCCGAACCTGAAAATTATGGTTAAAATGCCTTAGGCCTGAGGTGTCTGCTCAGAAAAGCAGTTTTTTCCTGCTCCTTCCAGACCTCAGCCATGACTTATTTTGAAAGGCAAATGAAAGAAGCCTGCAAGCTTAGTAGGAGACTGATCTGAGGCCAAAGAGAAAAAAAGGTAAATTGTATGGTATTTACTAATTACTGGCCAGTCATTTTTTCTAGGACTCTTATTTTTTTCCTTAGATACTTTATTTTTTTTTTGAGCTCATGATTTTGATCATACAGACCTAGGTTAATGTTTTTCTGATCAGTACTATCTTTGACCAACTGTGGACTTTTTGAAACATTGCAATGGAGATTTCACCTGCGAAAAGCTACAAGGCCTTTACTATTATTATGTGTGCTCAATTTTGTTATGTGTTGTATGTCTATATATACATATGTCCGTATATTTTATATATGATATACAAATTAATATATATAAGGAGCACTCATTAAAAAAAAGCACTCATAAAAACAAATTTTAAAAAGTGGATCTAAAGATCTTCAATTCACGTGATTTAAATAATTCAATTAAATTTGATAAACAGATAAAAATAAATGTCTTTAAATTTAAGCTTTCAAGTTTTTCTAGGTATTCAAAAATCTGATAAAATATTAATATCTACAAAATGTCTAATATGCCTTGGTTCTAGGACTTTTCCTTCAACATAAAAATGGTTTACACTCTTCAATACATGTGTCTAATATTTTGATAAATAAGTAAAGTAAATTTGATATGGGATTACTCATTCACGAGTACTTTTGTTAGATATCTGATTGACTTACTAACGTCTGTATAAGTTTGACTAAATTCTGTAAAAGATTGTAAAAATCAATCATGTGTTAAAGAGACAAAAATTTCTTAAAACATAAGTTTACCCATAACATTGTGTTTATTAAGTTTTATTTTTTCTTGTGCAAGCAACCATAGAAATTAAACAACTGATTAAATTAGAACTGTTATTTTAGAGCACTGTACTGCCATTTCTTTAAAAGCTAAACTTGGTTAATGTAGAAACATCAATGTAATTGTGATGCTACTAATGTGCTCATATCTTACAGGTATGCAAGTTTGTAAGGTAAAAATTTTAAAAGAGCATTATATCAAGCTGGTGTTCTGAAGTTTTATGGGGATTTATTCACCTGTTATCAATAAGATATGTAAAGTTTAATCTTACTTTTTACATTGGGGAACAATTTAAATGTACTTTATGTTAATGAGAGCCTAATCTATGTAAAGGTTAAAAACTTTCAGCATTTGTTTAATTCATATTTTAAAGTGATTTTATATGGTGTTAGCTAATGTTCATGTGACCTCAAACAATTTATGTAAACTTTTTAAAATAATATTTAAAAAATAAAGATCAGCTTTAGAACTAAAACACTTAAGATTTATAAAGAGCCCTGCCTTACCTGAGATAAGGCTGTGTGTCCCATCTTATTTCATGTGAGAATGAATACAAAAGCAGTAGGTCAGATTTTATTTCTTTAAAGTTATGTTAAAAGTTCTTTTTTAATGTCAAGATTCCTAGGATCTCAAACAGGGGATATAATGTATGACTCAGCCAAAAATTCAGGGTAGCTATTAAACGAACTAAGTATTTTTACTGTTGTTAAAAAATTTTATTTTGTAATTTTCTTATATGTGATCTAAAGATTCCCTGTTAGTGTTTTAAAGAAGTGTTGCTTTAAGAACAAAACATGGGTTAATTTCAGAGAGTAAGTTATCACCTACAAGACAGACAGAATAATACATATCCCAATTAATAAAAAGATAAATAATTATAAAGTTATAGACATTAAAGCCTGGTGCTCTTAATATCAGGCTGTTAAAATTTATTTGATAGATGTTTAAGATTAGGATTTTAAATTAAAATTAATTGAAAAGGGCCAAGGAAACCAATATTTGGCTCTTGCCCTCTGAGTCAGTCTGAATCCAGGGAACAGGGGACTTCTCTATAGAGTTTTGCAACTCTGGGCTATAAAAACTCCCCATCAGGGAGATTAATGAGACCACTGGAGAACAGAAAGCCAATCAGTGCATTTGCTATGAAGAGAAGAGTCATCAGAGAAGAAAGAAATCCCTGATGCTTCCGAGGGAAGCCACATGGTCAAACAAGACCTGGACCCACCTAGCGCAAATGGCTCTAGCAGAACTGAGAAAGTGCTCTCAAGTTTACCCAGTTTATGACTCCCATAAAAGCTCACCTGACTTTTAACAATAGATAGAAACAAAAGTCAGTTTGAAGGCTTCATCTTAAACACTTAGCAAAGACAGTGAAAACCAAAATACAGCCATTCCTGGACATTTTGAATAATAATAATAATAATAATAATAATAATAATAATAATAATAATAATATTTTAAGGTACACACTTTATGTTAGCCTCCCAAAATAAGTAAGACTGGAGGCTACAAAGAAGGATTCTCTGACAGGAATGCCTGATACTTATTAAAAGAGACTATCAAGAAGAGCTGCCAGATTCAGAAATTTTCAGTTTAAGGCCTAAATATATTCCTAACCTACACAGGTAAGCTTGGTGTTTGCTAGTACGATTATCCAGTCCTGAGTATCAAAATTAAAGGTTTCTCTATTAGACACAGACGTCATACTGGTAAAAGGATTTTGCAAGATCAGATGACACTAAATTATTAAACTATATCTTATGGGGAGGGACAACTCTAATACTAAAAGTTAAATATTAAATTGACAGTCTTTATAACTGGGGATATTAAAGACTGGAGAGGGAACTTCTATACAGTGACATGTTCCAGCTGCTGCAACATTTATTCAGTACTCATGGTTTTTGTTTCTCTCATGTAATAACCAATCCCCAGATAACTTTACAACCTGTTCTTCCCCAACCAGACTTCAAACCGAACTGACTTCTAAAAGGCAACTCATGTCCCTCAACTACTTCTAAAAGGCAACTCATGTCTCTCACACCATGCCTACTCATGTCATCCTCTCTCAGCTCAGAAGAAGCCAAAATGGGTGACGCCTCTCTTATTACAACAATGGAGCCAAATATAAATAGACAATCAATATAAGTAATTAATTAAGTCAGGTAAAATCAGGGAGACTGGTTTTGGGTGAGTTCTAAAAATTTGGAGACTTTTACCTGAGGGATTAAAATTTCCTCAGTGATCTACCCCTAATCTATCAAAGATTTGAAAGGGACACAGAGAAAAGGGGGGAATGATAGACCCAACCTGATCTTTTATTAAAATTGGAAGCCATCTTGCCAAAAAGCCATGAAAAGATAATTTTGGCTTTACCATAAATTACTGAAAATTCTGAACCTGCTTGGAATGCCTGCCAGTGTTTGAACTGAGCCATGTCTGGCTCTCCGACCTGATAGCAGCCCTCTCTGAAACTTTAGTGACATATCATAAATATTTGCCCTCCCTGGCCAGACAACAACCCTCTCTGAGGCTCTAATGGTCCTCATAAATTCTGATGTAGGGACAGCAAAAAAAAAAAAATATATATATATATATATATATATATATATATATATATATAAACTACCATTAGTGTGATGCTTGTCAGAGTTCTGTTAAATGTAATGCCCATTTTGTGTAAATTTCTGGTCCATGAAGCTGGGCTGTAGGAAACCTGGGGTTGCTGTCTTGTTCCCGCCATTTTGGGAGGGAGAGGCAGGATGGCCAGTGGAAATAATAAGCTTAATTTAATTTAATTTTTATTGGTGTCAGTGGTCTTCTCTTGTGTCCAGATCTAACAGGAAAACACTCACAAAACATGGAGCTCTGCCGGCCTAAAGACTTCTTGAGACACTTCCCCTGAGGTTGGGCACTTGAAATATATGTTGTTGTAAGGACCTTTAGCTTCCTTTCTAGTGGGACCATCAAAGCTGGGTCTGCATCTGTGTGACCTGGAGGACATGGTTTCTTATATTCTAATGAACATGAGGCAGCAGTGCTGAATTTTCTCGTTGTAGGTAAACTGTGGCCACTGGGTCCTAAGTGTCTCCCAGTGTGGACTGTGAAGACATTTTGTCATCCTAAACTTTTAGTGGTGTTTCTTGCTGCTGCACTGCGATTTTGGTATTTGCTTCATGAAATACAATGAGTTCAACTGGGACCCAGTGCTGGAGGGAGTTCTGTCACTTGTGGTGGGTCAGAGTCTGCAGGAGAATGCACCAACCAGGCTTCTATCCCACAGAGCTTGCCCCCTTGTCCATAGCAATCTGACTCTGAAATTTGTCCTGAAACGTCTCCATATAAAAAGATGCCTTTACATAGAAGGGCCTGCTGGCTGCACCATGTCACTCACAAGCCATTTGGAAGGCAATGGCAAATCCTCATGGCCACACCACAGATGTATTATCACACACCTGCCCACCACTTCAATAGGCCCACTACTCTGCAGGCTCCAACTTACTGGCATCTTTGTTCTACACCATTTTCATGAAACCCAGACAATCTAGGCATTCTATGGTACACTCATGATCAGCAACAAGACATCCAAAGGCTCTCCAGTACCACCTGGTTAAGGGAATTTCAAAAATTTCATGGTATTTAACTAGCACTTTTTCATGGATGAATTTGGTGGCACTGTGGGTTTCAGTTAATTCAGGAACCATAAAATGGTGAAGAAGGTCATTTCAATAAAAGCTGTGGAGTACTCTCACAGGCAAGTCTTCCCATTGAGTGGCCAAAGGCTCATATGCATCCAGGCCCATTAAGGTCTACAATGTGACGTCGATGGGTGTTTTGACTCTCAACTATGGATGCCTAATCTTTCAGAAAAAAATCTTGTGATATCCTGGCTGAGATTCTCAGGCTCTGTGGAAAACAAACCTGGTCCTTGATCTCAGTTTCCAAGGGCGAATCCCATGCGTGGCCTCCTAAAATCCGAACACAATTCATGGCAATATTTTTCTGAGATCAGTTCCAGAACTCAGACTCTAAAGGAATGACACCAGAGTTCAAACCCAGGTAGAACCAGTCATCACTTCCAACCGCCACACAAATCCCCACAATTAAAACCAAAACACTCCCACAAAGCCCTCATCTTTTTCCATATAGACACTCATCATAACCTGTGGCTGGAGTTTTCCATGAGGGACTCATCCCAAGACAGTGTACAAAATAACCTTCCTAGCCCCTCATTTGCCTAAAGTCAGGGTTGCCTGGACACCCTTCCTGAGAACCAGGAGTGACCATAGGCCTGACGTAAATACTGCTCTGCTTCTCCAATTTGAGGCCTACTGACTGTCGGGTTTAGATTTTTTATCTGAATTGGTGTCATGAAAAAACCCAAGCACCTAAAGACTTGCCACTGCAGAGTTTTGAAGAACTCATTTGACACAAAGAATCCCTATTCTCACTAGATGGATGTCAGGAACCTTATAGAGAAAGGCGAGAGACTTCATCCACAAAGACTGCTTTTTGGGCCATTTTGGTTTTGGAAGCACACATGGAATCTTTCTTTAGATCCATCAGGTGCTGAGAATATAAGCCACAGCCTCACACATGGCCAAGAGGCTGATTCACAAACATCCCTTTCCAAAGCAATTAAGCAAAGAGGTACAGGTGATGCCCATTAATTTCCATTTGAAAACTGTTTTCTTCAGGCGTCCCAAAGGGGTGGCCTGAGGCAAAGACCTTCCTGACATTCAGGGCAACAGAACAATAGGTAAGCAAATGGCCCAAAGCAGGGTTTCTCCACTTAGACTTTTTTGGTCACACTGATATCTGAGTTTTCTGATATTCCCCCAATCCCTTAAGCTATCCAGTACATGGCCATATCACAGAGCTTGGAGATGGTACATATATTGGACACAAAACCATGAGCCTATTCTGGAGAGTGGCCCAAATTCAGGAAGAAAACAGGACCTTAGGAAGATAGTAGGTGTTACCCATCCATAAGGCAAGCCAAAGTCCATTCATTAATTGGGCAGGATGAATGCTGTGAAGCTTTCTACTAGACAGGACACATCCATTGATGCATTCTCTTCTCTAATGTCTACAACCACGAACACAGTGGGACATACAGACATAGAAACACTCATCTTGTCAAACGACTTACTAGAAACAGTCCCCTCCAAACCAAACAAACCGCCTTTCCTCCCTATTCTCAGAACATGAGACAAAACCATAAACTCCCACCCACACCCACAAAGTCATGTCCTTCCCCCAAGTAGGTCTGTGACTATCCGGAGTATCCTCTGACTGGTGGGTCTTAGTATGTTTTCCGGAAATGGCCTCTCCTGTCTCAGATCTTGTCTCCTTGGTCAACTCTGTGACGTTGTCAGGTGCCAGTGGTGAGCCACTACCTACTTTCTGAGGAAAGGGCCCTCTTCAGAGCTTTGCTGGATTTGGCCATCCTCACATCAGTAGGTACCAAGAAAGACTGACACTGTCCTTGGTAAATCCAAACAAGTGTGCCTACTGGAACTGGGACTGAGAGTGGCTCTGAGTGCCTGGCTTACTGGACCCCAAGTTCAGAGAGTTTTTTTCCCAAGGAAGTGAGGTAGGTCACTTCCTCCAGGAACTGAATGAGGTCACTGCCTTGGCAACCACTTTGTCCTAACAGTTGCTTCCATAGGTCCCATGAGATGGAGGCTGCCCCTACTTCCTGTGACACTTTCACAAGTTCAAATAGTGTATCCACCCTATTCACCTGGCAATAGCTCTCCACACAGGCCTGGTTTGTTCCATCCTCTCTACATTAAGATCAGAGAGGCTGATTCAGACACAACCCTTCATCCTGCCCAGGTTGTTTGCCATGGAAGATGACTTTTGCTCTCTTAGGTCCTTCATAGCTGCCTACATCTTCTCCAGGGATAATTTCTGCATGGACTTTTGAGGTTCCCAGCAGGTGGAAGATTCCCTACATTCCTGTATTGTAAGACCAACTCTGTCCCTGCTCTTCCGTAAAGTTATATTGAGTGAACAGTGTATGGTTAGGGTTAATAACATGTTTGATTTATGTTAGTAATCATTCTGCAGGATGAATAATGGTATTGAGAACCTGCCTTGTTAATAAGAATATAGAGGTGAAATATAAGTATGAAAACAGAAATCTAGGTAAAATTTGAAGCCCAGAAGTGCATTTGGCTCTTGATTGGGATACTTAGCTTTGAATTATGTTCTGCACAGGTGTCTCAGATAATTCAACATACAGCGTCATAGGACCTTGTATCTTGGATGACTGAATGTCGAAGAGAACATCCAGTCCAAAAGCGATAGTCAGTAGGATTAGGAAGATAATTGGTAGGTTTAGAAGGAAGAGTTAGTATAGGATTGATACCAAAAGTTTTTTAGCAATAGGGTTTCGGGTAGAGAGTGAATGTATATGTCAGCCCATGTGAAGAGTCAATCACAATGATGAACTGGGATAAATATGTAGGAAAGCAGGAATCAATAGAGACATTAGGAATTCAGCCAAAGTATAAAGTGAGTGATAGAATTAGATATTTTGAACAGGGTTGAGGTTGAATAGAAAATCTTAGGAAGAAACAAATATGTAGTCACCAATACGATTGATATTTGAGAGCATTAGGCAACCTGGACATGGATGTTTTTAGTAATCCATGCTCACTTTCCTTTTAGGCTTTGGTGAAAGGTGAATAAAATATGTACTTGTCACTTCCTATTTTTCTGTATGCTTAACAAAACACTGTTGAAATCTTGAGAACTGTTTGCCAATCCTGTTCCCAGAATGTGTTGTCCCCAACTGCCAAACTGCAGAATGTACTCTCTCACCCATTTGCTCACAAACCGACCAGTCGCTCGGACCCATCAATAAACTTCCCTCCCTGTCCTCTCCATGAAAAGAATATAAGCTCTGCTTAAGCTCTTTCAGGGCTCTCTGCTCTATCCAAGTGAGGTCTGAGCCCCAGAATGCTGTACTCCCTATTAACCCTATACTATTGCATGAGACAGTCTCTTGGTGGTCTCTTCCTCCAATGCTTGCCAGAACTTCACATCTGAAACCCCCAGCAAGATCCATCAGTGGTGTACGAAAGACTCCCAAAGAGCTCCTATCAGGATAAGTAAGGTACCACTTTCGTGTTTCGGGTTTCAGCTTAGGGCTTTGCAAAATGGCTATCGGTGATGAGTGTGAGCTCTCTCAGATACTGGCTGACAGACGTGTCACCGAGCCACAGGTCACGTTCCTGGGGGATGCCCCCAGAGGATTCGGAAAATAGAGGAACAATAGTATCCTCGACTCAGTGATTTTTTTGTTTCGGATTCAGTTTTGCCAGCACATCAGGTTTTGCTGGCTAATCAGTCCTGGTCTCAGTATTGGACGTCCATTGCCTGTCTTTATTGTCTTGTCTTGTCTGTGTTGTGTGTCATTGCTTTCACTGTTTGTATATCTTTCATTATGGGACAGAGCACTTCAATGCCTCTGTCCCTGACTCTTGTTCAGTGGACCAAAGTCCACTTAAGGGCTCAGAATCTTTCTATTTCAGTAAAACGCCGGAACTGGCAGACTCTCCGTGCCTCAAAATGACCCACCTTTGGAGTCGGATGGCCCCTAAAGAAACTTTCTACTCCCCACTAATTCAAAAAGTCAGAAATATTGTCTTTCAACTGGGGCCACATAGCCATCCAGATCAAAAGCCATATATCTTAACTTTGCAGGACCTCTGCAAATCTCCTCCTCCATTTGTGAAGCCTTTCCTTTTCCCTGCCCCCGCTCCTCCACCTTCCCCCATGATTCTATCTCTCAAACCCTCTGCTCCTCCTCCTCCACCCTTTGTTCTTCCTAAGTCTCAAGACTCAACTAGACTCTCCGCACCCTCCTTATCCCCTACCCTCTTACCCCAACACCCAACACCCTCTAAGTGATTCCCTTGCTGCTGACTCAGCCTCTCCACCATTGGAGGAAGCTAGGCCGGCCCAGCGCCCTCCAGATTACTACCTGGCAGCACACAAAGCCACTCCTTCCCTGGACAAAGCTGTCCCCGGTAAAAGAACTCAAAGAACTTGCCGGCGTTGTCACACCTGCCTACTTGGGATGACTGCCAACAACTCCTACAGACTCTCTTCATGACAGAGGAACAAGAGAAAAACCTTCTGGAAGCTAAAAAAAATATCCTCGGACAAGATGGGTGACCGACACCTCTTCCCACATCATCAAAGCCGGCTTCCCATTGAACCAAACGAACTGGGACACCAACACGTTTGAAGGTAGGTAGCATCCGTCCACTTATTGCCGGGCTCTAATAGCGGGTCTCCAAGCAGCCGCTAAGGTGACCAACTAATTGGGCGAAGGTTAGAGAGATTATTCAAGGGCCTGATAAATCTCCCTCTATGTTTCTAGAGAGATTTATGGAGGCATATAGGAGATATACTCCTTTCGATCCTCAGGCAGAGGATCAAAAGCCATCTGTCATGATGGCCTTCATTGGGCAAGCTGCCCTGGATATTAAAAGAGAGTTACAATGCGTAGATGGATTACAAGATATGGCTTTGAGAGATTTAGTCAGAGAAGCCTAAAAAAGTAAACTATAAGAGATAAACTGAGGAAGAGAAGGAACAAAGGAGGAAGAAAGAAAGGGAGCAAAGAGAGGATGCGAGAAGCAAAAGATAGACTAATGCATTGACTAAGGTCCTGGTCACAACAAAAAATAGGACAGAAATTAAGAAACAGGGATACAGGAAGGGATACCTGGGCACACGCCAAAAGCCACCCCTGGCCTCAGATCAATATGCCTACTCAAAAGAAAAAGGACACTGGGCCAAAAAGAGCCCGAGAATGAGACAGCCACACCAGCCAGACATTCTGACTCTGGAGGATGACTAAGAAAGTCGGGGCTCAGATCCTCTTCCCGAGCTCAGGGTAACTTTTGAAGTGGAGGGTACCCCAGTACACTTTGAAGTGGATACAGGGGAAGTATACTCAGCCCTTAAAGCCCCATTGGGCCCTCCATCAAATAAAAGGTCTCTATTTCAAGGGGCTAATGGCAGTAAATATCGGGCATAGACAACTAAGAGGATCATGGACCTGGGGAAAGGAAAAATCCATCACTCCTTCCTAGTAATCCCAAGATGCCCGGCCCTATTAATGGGCTGAGATCTGCTCACCAAGCTCCGGGCCAGAATAACTTTTATCCCTGAAGGCCCCAAAGTGAAAATTATAAATCCTTCAGTAAAAACTCCTATAGTCACAGCTTTAACTGTCAGTAGAAGATGAACATCAACTCTTCACACCACACAAGACTGATCAAACAGGCACGTTACCTCAGAATTGGATAACATATTACCCAGATGCCTGGACAAAAACTGATGGCTTAGGCCTGCCCATTAAAAAACCTCCAATAACAGTGGAGTTAAAAACCTCAGCCTCTCCAATCAATGTCAAAATATATACTCTGGGCAAAAATCTAAAGATGGGATAAGGACCCATATTCAGAAATATCTGATTTTAGGGGTCCTAAGGCCCTGTTAATCAGCCTGCAACACTCCCCTGCTACCATTAAAAAATGCCAGGAACCGGGGACTATCACCCTGTTAAAGACCTACGAGAGATCAACAACAGAGTGCAGGACATTCACCGCATGGTACCTAATCTGTGCAATCTGCCTAGCACTCTGAACCCTGAGCAGAAATGGTATACTGTTCTGTACTTAAAAGATGCTTTATTTTGCTTGCCTCTGCATAAAGATAGTCAGTTGCTGTTTGTTTTCGAGTGGGTAGACCCAGAAACCGGAACGTCTGGTCAACTAACTTGGACTAGACTCGAACAGGGGTTCAAAAACTCCCCCACTCTCTTTGATGAAGCTCTCCACAGAGATCTCAACAACTTCAGAACTATACACCCTGCTTCAACATGTGGATGGCCTGCTACTGGCAGCCAACACTAAGGAAAACTGTGAATCTTGGACCCAAGCACTATTATCTGAGCTTGCTAAACTGGCCTGTAGAGCTTCTGCCAAAAAGGCCCAAATTTGCCAGCATGAAGTAATCTTCCTGGGCTATTCACTTAGGGGCGGTAAAGGATGGCTCACTGAGCAAAGAAAACAAACTGTTGTGCAGATACCACACAGATCTAACAGCATACAACTCAGAGAGTTTCTTGGGACTGCTGGCTTTTGCAGGTTATGGATACCTGGGTTTGCATCATTAGCTGTTCCTTTATACCCGGTGCTAAAGGGAGATGCCCATTTCCAATGAACCCCTGAGAACCAGGAAGCTTTTGATAACACCTAAAGACTCTGACACTGAACCCTCAACTTCACTGAGCTTAGCCTGCAATTTCAGAAAGCCCTACACTAAGTTAAAATGTATATCAACTCACTCACCTTGGTTCAAAGAAATTGCAGGCATTCCTGAAGGATCAAGAACAGAGTTTTCCACTAACCGATTCAAAGAGAAAGGGAAGAACTGAATGGGTAACAAAAGCCTGTCGGGTCTGTCAATTGGTTAATGCTTACACTTCCAAGCTTCTTGCAGGAAAGCACCTATGAGGAACCAGACCAGGACAATTCTGGGAATTGGGAAGTTGACTTTACTGAAATTAAGCCAGCAATGTATGGACTTAAATATCTCCTAGTCTTTGTAGATACATTTTCAGGATGGATTGAAGCATCCCCAACAAAAAAAAAAAAAAAAAAAGAAAAGAAAAGAAAAGAAAAGAAAAAAGAAAGAAAAGAAAAGAAAAGAAAAAAAAAACGGCCCAAATGGTGGTCAAAAAGATCCTGAAAGATATTTTTCCAAGATTCTGCCTGCCTAAGGTAATATGGGTCTGATAATGGGCCGGCGTTCATGGCCCAGGTAAGACAGGGGTTAGCCAGAATTCTAGGGGTTTATTGGAAGTTACATTGTGCTTATAGACCCCAGAGCTCAGGACAGGTAAAAAAATAAAAAGAACCATTAAAGTGACCTTAACGAAATTAAGCTTAGAAACTGGCATAAAAGATTGGACTATGCTCCTGCCTTCTGCACTGTTTCATGCAAGAAATACTCCCTCTGTTTCTTTGTCTAACCTCACCCCCTATGAAATTCTCTATGGTGCCCCTGCTCCAGTAAGGGACCTAACCCCAACTCTAAGACCTAACGATCCCTTCCACACCCCCTTGCTTGACAGACTTAAAGCTCTTGAAAGAACTCAGCGGTACTTGTTGAAACATCTGGCCCCTTCCTACCAACCAGGGTATGATGGGACTCCACATCAATATCAAGTAAGAGACCTCATCTACTAAAGACGACATCAGGTGTCATTCCTGAAACCCCAGTGTAAAGGACCATACCAGGTGCTACTTATAACACCTACAGTGGTAAAGGTAGACGGAATCACTTCCTGGATCAATGCCTCTCATCTCAAGCCTGCGCCATGTCCCCACTCTGGCTGGAAGCTGGAAAAGACTGGTAACCCTTTCAAACTGTGTGTTCGCCATGTGGATAAGGCTATAGACTCTCCCCTTGGCCACCAGTATTCCTAAGCATCATCAGCCCGTTCAGCAGCGATGGCTGATCAAAAATCCTACTAGACAACAAGTATGGTCTACCTCGAATACAGCCCACTGAGGGACCTGGTGGCCATCCCTCCACCCAGACATTTGTCAGCTACCTATAGGTCTTTCATATTGGGATAGCCCTGATGAACAGGATTCCACTAAAATTCCATTAAATCACTTTCGTACCATAGGTAATGGAAACCAACATTATGGATGTAGGGACACGTGAGCCAGATGCAGTTTGGCTAGCCTAGATTACTATGTTTGCCCGGCGGACTATCAAATCCACAAACAGCCATGGCTGTGTGGGGAAAAGCCGACTTCTTCTGTAAGTCATGGCGATCTGAGCATACAGGGGCTGCCTGCTGGAACCCAAACTCCTCATCAAATTCAGTACACAGCATTGGCCATATTACCAATTAGACAATCAAAATCCATGTCCCCCAGAGGGGTCTCTAGATCCTCAAATTCTGCATGGACTTTTTAACTTCGGCAAGTGCTCAAAAGGGTTGAAGGAAATTCCCCTATGTGCAGGCCTTTTTCCTCCTTTGCTCACATCCTGAACTATGCTTCTCTAATAGATCCTCACCCTCAGATTTCTGCTCCAGACTCTCTGCTGTCACTTTCACCTCAGGAATTTGATTTCTCCCCTCCAATTACTAGATCAAAAACCCAAACCTCTACCCTTTCTCAGACCATTGCCCCCTTGCTGAGGTAGCAGGTACTTAGGTACCTCTAAACCCAGACACTCCTCTATTCTTCTGTCAGTGCCCACAATGAGTCCCAACAGGTCCTCTTACCTGCTAACCCAAAGCTCAAACCAGCTGAGAAGAGCCCTCAGACCCCTATCCAAGATGTAATAAAAATTACCTTTAAAGTTGCATTGTCAACACTGAATACAGGTTACTAAGAATTTAAAATCCCTCACAGGCTTTTTGAGATACTCACTCCCATCTTCCCCTCTGCTCTACTTGCTCTACTGCTCAAGTTTTTTTTGCTAGCAAAATCCCAAACCCCTTTCCCATTTGTCTTTTAATCTCTCCTTCCTGATTCTCAGATCCATGGAGCTGCTCTCACCCCCTGCCTTCCACTCTTCCCCCTCTGTACCAAGACCACAGAAAATTCTTAAGTGACCTTCTCCAGAAGTCTTCACCATGACTGACTTTAGGACTTTCAGCAAAATAATCCCTATGAAAGAGTTCAATGTAGATAAACTTCCTCTTTTCTTGTTGCCCTGTTCTAGTTGCCACTGGCTGGAAAAATCAGCACTCCTAAGCTAGACACCCCTTACTAGTTTTTCACAAAATATGTGAACAAGGCCTCTGGCCTTGAGCTGGAGCTTCACAGAGATTGCTACATTTCTAAGATAAAGAAGTTACCAACTGGGCTCCATTTTAACAGCTGGCAGGGAGAAAAAAAAAGAGAAGAAAAAAGCTCTCCCCCTCCCAGGTGTCCTTAAAAAGTTAACTTGCCAAAATAGAAGAAATAAAACAGAAACAAAAAACTGCTTTTTGTGAACTTCTGCAGACTGTGATATTCTGAGCCCATTCCCTTACATGTTGGCTACAAAATTCTGAAACAACCTAAACTTGGGGTTCAGAGGATTAATTGATTACAACAGAAGCAATGCTCTCTACATCCTTTTGCAACCAAATAGGACTGCTTCCCTAGCTTCGGTGCTATCTTAGGTGCCTTTCCTTGTCTGTTCCTTCAACAGTATAATTCTATATACTTAATTATTGTTTATGTGTTCATAAAATGGTCAATAGATGTGATTAGTTATGTAATGGTGTAGATGTTTCCCAGAGTGCTCTATCATGACACAGGTTCATTTAAAGATCAAATAGGGGGGGCATAAAACCCGGTTCCGCTGGGAACCTGTATCCCTCACTTTAGCCATCCTATTTGGAATAAGAGTTGCTGCAGGTGTGGGCACAGGAACCACTGACCTAGTCCATGGGACACAACAAATGACTCAATGAGAAGCAGCAATAGACCAAAGCTTAAAGATATTAAAAACCTCAATCCCAGCTTTACAGGAATCTTTAACCTCTCTCTCCGAAGTAGTTTCACAGAATAGGCGATGGTTGGACCTCCTCTTCATGAGAGAGGGGGCCTTTGTGCTGCAATGAGGGAAGAATTTTTTTTTTTATGCTGACAATACTGGAGTTGTAAAAGAATCTATGAGTAAATTAAGAAAACGCCTTGAAGAGCGTCAACGAGAGACAGAGGCCCAAAAAGCGTGGTTTGAGTCTTGGTTCACACAGTCCCTTGGGTTAACTACGCATTTATCTGCCTTGGCCAGTCCATTAATAATCCTCATATTATTGCTAACTGTGGGGCCCTGTTTGCTCAACCGTGTAGTTTCCTTTCTCCAAGCTCAAATTGGACAAGTTAAACTTATGGTAATCAGACAACAATATAACTCACTAGCAGACATAAAATGTGACACCCCCCAATGATCACTTTTTTGATTAAAAGTAACCAGAACAAGAAGTGGGAAATGAAAGGTTTATTAAATAGGTACTTGTCACTTCCTGTTTTTCTGTATGCTTAACAAAACACTGTTGAAATCTTGAGAACTGTTTGCTAATCTTGTTCCCAGAATGTGTTGTCCCCAACTGCCAAACTGCAGAATGTACTCCCTCACACATTTGCAAGCAAACCACCCACTCACCCTGACCCATCAGTAAACTTCACACCCTGCCTTCTCCAAAGAAAGTACATAAGCTCTGCTTAAGCTATTCTCAGGGCTCTCTGCTAAATTCAAGTGAGTTCTGAGCTGCAGCATGCTGGACCCCCAATACACACTTTGCTGTTGCATGAGACAGTCTCTTGGTGGTCTCTTCCTAAAATGCTCACTCGACCATTCCATTGGTACAATCATTAGTGTGAACTTTGCTTTTTGTGTCCAGAATATTACTGTGATAAAATGTATATGTAGTTCAGGTGACATGAGTATTTCTTCCACCATTTCTGGGAGGAATATTTTCAAGACCTAATAATTAGTATTGGGGTTATAAAGACGTGTACCCTGTGTCTATGGATATAGAGATAATGCATGAATAGACAATACTGTGTTTAAATAATATAACAGGTTCCACTTTAAATAATGTATTGAATTGATAACTGAAAATATATAAGAAATCATTTATTGATATACAATCATTCATTCCAACCAGTTATACATCTAATGGTAATATTATGGTTATGGTTCATTATCTAGGGTGTGTGAGATTTCCTTCAAAAGTAATTATGAAAATCAAAAATAATGTGTTTGGAAAGAATTCTCATGAAAAGACCAGTCAAGAAACATGGAGAAATATATGTGTTCTGAAGTAGAAAGTGATTGAAAGTGAAACAAATGCCAATAAAATTGCAAACTTATGGATGAAATATATATCCAATGATGTGCATGAACTAAAAAATAGTAATGTACAAGTGTTGAAAAACATGAACTTCAAAATACACATCATGTCCCATAGGAGTCTACTTGCATTGATGTTAAACTGAGTCAGTTACTGTAGAAATATTAGGATTTGTATACACCATTCACTTAAGTTAGTTTTCAGTGTTGGAAACAAATAGGTATTCCAGGTGGATGAATATTTCTGAAAATAATCTTGTGAAAAGATTATTATAAATCCACATACATGAATATGAATGAATTTAGGAAATGTATAATAAGACACATATATTTCATATTTTGAAAAATCTGGAGAGTATATATATATATATATATATATATATATATATATATATATATAAAAACACACACAGATATTAAAAATTAGCACTATATGCCAATTGAAATTCACCATGAAATATATATTATCCACAGATCAAAAATATTTATTTTACTGAACATGGATTTATATATAATGTTGTTCAGCTAGAAAGCTCACCCATAGGGTGAAAGTTCAGTTCCAACAGCGTTTAGGAGGAGTGATCTCTTCTCACAATTTGTATCTGCCTATTCAGGTACCACACAATAGTGTACATGTGGTACCAGGTAGGATTATACATGTGCTTATAAAAATACATGTGCTGAATACGCTACAGCGAAAGGGAGACAGGAATTCATATATTTGTTAACTTTAAAAACACATTGAGAACTATTTCAACAAAAAAATGAGTAGATTTATAACTCCTACTCTATATAATGCAAAAGGCAAGTCCAACTATACACTGTGCTTTTTCTGTACTGCTTGTATTTCAATTCTGTTTGGGTTATTTTCTCCATCATATTAGGATTAGTAGACAGAGTTTAGTAGGGTATGGGGTAGTGTCAGTGTTTCAGTATTTCAAATGGAAAATTGGAAAATGAATCCAATGTGTATGCAAATATGTGCTACACAAAAATCCACCCACTCTCATCCAGAACAATTACTTGACATTACCTTCGCCCCAATTAAGACACAATTAGAGGAGAAGAGTTATAAAATTTGTGAATACATATCTGGAATGGAAATTGCTCAGGAGTTCACAACTTCGGAGGTGCAAGAGGAGTTTCCAAAAGTAAGGGACAGGATAAAACTCCACAATCATGGAGCTCTGTTGGCCTAAAGACTTCTTGAGAAACTTCCTCTGAGGTTGGGCACTTGAAATATATGTTGTTGTCAGGAGCTTTATCTTCCTTTGTAGTGAGACCATCAAAGCTGGGTCTGCATATATGTGACCTGGAGGACATGGTCTCTTATATTCCAATGAACATTAGGCAGCAGTGCTGAATTCTCTCTTTATAGATATCTGTGGCCACTGGGGGTTAAGTGTCTCTCCGTGTGGACTGTGAAGCTATTTGGTCATCCTCCACTTTTTGTGGTGTTTCTTGCTGCTGCATTGGGAGTTTGGTATTTGCTTCTCGAAAAACAAAAAGTTCAACTGGGACACAGTGCTGGAGGGAGTTCTGTCATGTGTCGTGTGTCAGGGTCTGCAGGAGAATGCACCAAATAGGCTTCTATCACACATAGGTTGCCCCCTTGACCATAGCAACCTGATTCTGAACATTGCCCTGAAATTTCTCCATATAACAAGATGCCTTTACATACAAGGTTCTGCTGGCTGCACCATGTCAGTCGCAACCCATTTGGAAGTAAATGGCAGATCCACATGGCCCCACCACAGATATTTTATCACACACATGCACAACACTGTTCTATGACCACTAATCAGGAGGCTCCAACGTACTGACATCTCTGTTCTACACCATTATCATGAAACCTAGTCAATCAAGGCACTGTCTTGTACACTCGAATTAGCAACAGGACATCGAAGGTTCTCCAGTGCCACCTGGTCAAGGGAATTTCAAGAATGTCATGGTATTTATGTAGCCATTTTTCAAGGATGAAGTTGGAGGCACTGTGGGTTTCCATTCATTCAGGAACCATTAAAGGTTGAGGAAGATCATTTCAATGAAAGCTCTGGAGAAATTTCACAGGCAAGGCTTCCCAAAGAGTGGGCAAAAGGTTACATGAAGCCAGGCACGTAGAGGTCTGCAATGTGAGGTCCATGTGTGTTTTGCCTCTCAACTATGGATTCCAAGGCTTTCAGAATAAAATCATATGGTATCATGGCTGAGATTCCCTGTGCTCTGTGGAAAGCCGCCCTTGGTCTAGATCTCAGTTTCCAAGGGCGACTCTCATGCGTGGCCTCCAAAAATGCCAACACAAATCATGGCAATTCTTCTCTGAGGTCAGTTCCACAACACAGTCTCAAAGGGGAATCACATCAGAGTTTAAACCCCGATGGACCCAGTCATCTTTTCCAACCACCACACTAATGACCACAATTAAAACCAAAACACTTCCACATAGCCCTCATATTCTTCCATATTGATACTAATCATAACCTCTGGCTGGAGGTTTCCATGAGGGGCACATCCAAAGACAGTGTCCAAAATACGTTCTCTTGCCCCTCATTTGCCTAAAGTCATTGTGGCCGGGACACCTTTCCTGTGAACCAGGAGTGATCAAATAGGCCTGCTCTTAATACTGCTCTGATTCTCCAATTTGAGGCCTACTGACAGTCAGGTATAGATTCTTTATGTGATTTGGAGTCATGAGGAAACCCAAGCACCTCTGCAGGGCTTTGAAGTACTAATTTTACCTAAAGGATTCCTATTCTCACTTGATGGATGTCAGGAAACTAATAGAGAAAGGCAAGAAGCTTCATCCACTATAACTGATCTTTTTGCCATTTTGGTTTTGGATGCACACATGGCATCTTTTTTAGATCCATCTGGTTTTGAGAATCTAAGCCACAACCTGACACAGGGCCAAGATACTGATTCAGACACATCCATTTCCAAAGCAATTAAGGAAAGAGCCACAGGTGATGCCCATTCATTTCCATTTGAAAACTATTTTCTTGAGGCTTCACAAAGTGTGACCTGAGGCAAAGACCTTTCTGACATTCAGGGCAACAGAAAAATAGGTAAGTAAAAGGCCCAAAGCAGGGTTTCTCCACTGAGACTTTTCTATTCACACTGATATTTGAGTTTTCTGAGATGATCACATTTCCTTCATCTATTCAGTACATGGCCATTTCACAGAGCTTGGAGGTGGTACATATCTTGGACACAAAACCATGAGCCTATTCTGGAGAGTTGAGAGAATTCAGGAAGAAAACTGAAACTTAGGAATATAATAGGTGTTGCACATCAATAAGGCTGCCCACTCTCTATTCATACATTGGGCAGGATGAATGCTGGGAGCTTTCTACTAGACACAACACATCCATTGATGCATTCTCTTTTCTATTGTCTACAACCACTGACAAAGTAAGATACATAGACATAGAAACACTCGCCTTGCCAAACGACATACAAGAAACAGTCTACCCCAAAACAAACAAACCGACTTTCCTACCTATTCTCAGAACATGAGACAAAACCACATACTCACACCCACACTCAAAAAGGCACCTCCTTCCCCCAAGTAGGTCTCTGACTATATGGAGTGTCCTCTGACTGGTGAGCCATACTTCGTTCCCCCGAAATGGCCTGTATGGTCTCAGATCTTGTCTCCTTTTTCAACTCAGTGAAGTTGCCAGCAGCCAGTGGTGAGCAACTACCTACTTTCCCAGGAAAAGACCCTCTTCATAGCTATTCTGTCATTTGACCATCCTCACATCAGTAGGTACCAAGAAAGACTGACTATGTCCATGGTAAATACAAACAATTGAGCCCACTGGAACGGGGACTGGGACTGGCTCTGGGTGCCTGGCTTCCTGGATACCAAGTTCAGAGAGTTCCATCAACAAGGAAGTTAAGTAGGTCAATTCTTTCAGGAACTGAGTGAGGTCACTGCCGTGACAACCACTTTGTCCTAACAATTGCTTCAGTTGCTTCCAAGTGTCTCATGAGATGGAGGCTGCCCCTACTTCCTGTGACACTTTCACAAGTTAGAATGGTATGTAAACCATAGGCACCCAGGAACAGCTCTCCACACAGGCCTGGTTTGGTCCATCTTCTCTACATTAAGAAGAGAGAGGCTGATTCAGACACATCCCTTCATTCTGACCAGGGTTTTTGCATTGGAAGATGACTTTTGCTCTCTTAGTTCCTCAATAGCTGCCTACATCTTATCCAGGGATCATTTCTGCATGGACATTTTAGGTTCTCAGCAGGTGGAAGATCCCCTACATTCCTGTATTGTAAGACGAACTCTGTACCTGCTCTTCTGTAAAGTGAGATTGAGAAAAGAGTGTATGGTTACGGTTAATAACAGGTTCTATTTGGGTTCGGAATCATTGTGCAAGATGATTAATGGTATTGGGAACCTGGAATATTTTCAAGAATATACAGGGGAAATATAAGTTTGAAAACAGAAATCCAGGTAAGATTTGAAGCCCAGAAAGGCATTAGGCCTTTGAGTGGGATACTTAGCTTTGAATTATATTCTGCACAGATGTCTCAGATGAATCGATATACAATTGCCTTGTACCTTGGATGATTGAATGTCAAAGAGAACATCCAGTCAAAAAGTGATAGTCGGTACGATTAAGACGAAAGTCGGTAGGTTTAGAAAGAAGAGTGAGTATAAGAGTGGGACCAAAAGTTCTTTAGCAATAGGCTTTCGGGTAGACAGTGAATGTAAATGTCAGCACATGTGAAGAGTCAGTCACAATAATGAACTGGGATAATATGTAGGGAAGCAGAAATCAATAGAGACATTAGGAAATCAGGCAAAGTATAAATTGTGTGGTAGGATTAGACATTTTCAACAGGATTGAGGTTGAATATATAATCTTAGGAAGAAACAAATATGTATTCACCAATAGTATTGACATTAGAGAGCATTAGGCAACCTGGACATGGATGTTTTTAGTAACGCATGCTCACTTTCACTTAGGCTTTGGTACAATCATAAGTGTGACATTTTCATAATGTGTCCAGAATATTACTGTGATAAAATGTATATGTAGATCAGGTGACATGAGTATTTCTGCCAACATTTCTGGGAGCTACATTTTGAAGATGAATAAATTAGTATTGGGGATACAAATAGATGTACCCTGTGTCTATAAATATAGAAATAATGCATGAATAGACCATACTGTGAATAAATAATAAAAGTGGTTCAAACTTTAAATAATGGATTGAATTGATATCAGAAAATATACAGGGAATCTTATATTGATATACAATCATTCATTCCAATCAGTTACACATATAATGGTAAAATTAGGGTTATGGTATATCATGAAGAATGTGTGAGTTTTGCTTCAAAATGATTATGAAAACCAAAATGAATGTGTTTGGAAATAAGTGTCATGAAAAGACCATTCAGGAAACTAGGAGTAATACATGTGTTCTGAAGCAGGAAATGATTGAAAATGAATCAAATGCGTATAAATTTGTGAACTTGTGGATGAAATATATATCCTATGATGTGAATAAACTGAAGAAATTGTAATGTACCAGTGTTGAACAAAATGAACTTCAAAATACACATCATGTCCGATAGATTTCTACTTGCATTGATGTTAAACTGTGTCAGTCACTGTAGAAATATTAGGATTGTATGCACCATTCACTTAAGTTAGTTTTCAGTACTAGAAAACAAATATGTATTTCAGGTGGATGAATATTTCTGAGAATAATCTTGTGAAAAGTTGAATATAAATCCACATACATGAACATAAATGAATTTAGGGAGTGTATATAAGACACATATATTTCATATTTTGAAAAATCTGAAGAGTGTATATATATATACAAAACACACACACAGACAATAAAAAGTAGCAATATATATGCCAAACAAAATTCATCATGAAATATATATCATCCATAGATGCAAAAATATTTATGTTACTGATCATGGATTTATGTAAAATGTTGTTCTACTAGGAAGCTCACCCATAGATTGAATTTTGAGTTCCAACAGCGTTTATGGGGAGTGATCTCTTCTCACAATTTGTATCTGCCAAGTCAGCCTCCTCACAAGAATGTACGTGTGATTCCAAGTAGGATTCTATATGTGCAGATAAAAATACATGTGTTGAATAGGCTACAGAGAAATGGAGACAGGAATTCACATATTTGTTAACTTTAAAAAAACATGGAGAACGATTTCAATTAAAAATTAACTAGATTTATAACACCTACCCTATATCATGCAAAAGGCAAGTCCAAATATACACCATGCCTCCTCTGAACTGCTTGTATTTCTATTCTGTTTGGGTTATTTTTCTCCATCATATTAGGATTAGTAGTCAGAGTGTAGTAGGGTATGGGTTAGTGTCAGTTGTCCCGGCCGGCCGCACACATCAATGTGGGCAAGGAACCTAGTTGGGGAGGAATGAAGGGACAAGAGACACGAGAGATTGCAGCAAGACTGGAGTTCTGATCATGCTGCAAACTTTTATTGTTCTCACATGGGAATTCATATGTTGTGGATGGGAAAGCTCTCTTATCGGCAGTTGCTGGATGTCTTCAGAAAGTTTGATAACCTCAGGATGTTGCAGGAAGACAGATGGCCGCAGGATGTCTCAGGGAGATAGATGGCTGTGGATGTCTCCCAGGCAGGATATCTCCCAGGGGGCTGTTTCTTTTCAGTGTCAGGCTATTCTTTGAAGGAGAACTTCCTTCTAGCCCCTGACCTCTCTTTCTTATATAAAATATTTAACCATACCTTACTGGCCAATGTTTTAGGGGGTGATAGAGGCTCTGTTTCTCTAGCAGGCCTTAGAATATCTCCTGATTCGAGACAGCATGTTTCCTAGAAGATTTCGTGGTGGCCTTGGCATGTTTTGGGAGGAGACGGCTTTGAGGGGGAAGCAGGCCGACCACCATGCACCAGAGCGTGTCACTAAGAGGTCTTCTGTTTTGGGATCCGTGGATACATCCTCCTGCAGTCCATCCTGCACCCTCCGTTATTATGGCCTAACGTCCTCACTCCATGGGTGCATCCTCCCCCAAGTGGAGGGGCCCATGGAGGACAAACCCTTATGGCAATGGCAGAAGATGGTTGGTCAGAGCTGTTACTTATAGTTTAATGTAAGAAAGAGAGATCTGTGGGGATGTAAACTTAAGAAATAAGCCTGTGAGAAGGGTAGAACATCCTTTTAAATGTTGGCAGCATGGTCTTCCATCTCCAGGCGATGATAGTGTACCTGTATGGGCTTAGAGGCCAAAATATTAATCTGTTCTATAATAAATTGTACAAGCCTGTTTATAATGCAGGGTCCTATGGACACCATTAAAAGTAAACCCAACAAAGGGCCTAATAGGGGAAGAAGGTAGGGTAGAAATCCATTAAACCCAGTCCAGAGGGGATTTTCAAAAAGTTCCCTTCATCTCTTTTCTAGATCTTCTTGAAGCTGCTTAATTTTAGTGCGTACTATGGCTGATTTATTGGCATTAAAGCAGCATCGTTCCCCTAAGGCCAAGCAAATACCTCCCTGGTTAGCTGTCAGTAAATCTAAGCCTTCTCTGTTTTGAAGGAACTCTTCTGCCAGGGAGTCTACTAGGTCCTGCAAATCTTTAATGGTTCCTGATATAGTTTGTACATCATTTATAAGTTGTTGAGACAGGCGACGCTAAGAGTGTATAGCCATGCCTAAGCCAGCTGTACCTGTGGCCACAGTAGCTGTTATTCCAAGGCTGGCAACGAGTGGTAAGGCCTGTATTGCCCGCCTGTGTCTTTTGACTGAGGTGTCTAGACTAGGAATGCATAGAGTTTCGTCTCCTGGGACAATAGTTATATCAGGGAGTAATAAGGCAAGAACACAGCCAACGGTCCAATTCGATGGAAGCCTCGGGAAGGCCGAGTTTCCTCCACACATAAAAACTGTGCCATTGGAGGGACAAAGAGATGGGGTGGATGAGGAATAGTTTTGAACTGTTGAGCAATTTCCAAAGGAAGAAACTCCAACATCAATATCATAGGTATTATTTTGCATCGTGCCTAAAAGACATATTGTAAAAGTGCCTATAGACTGTACTTTTAAATGAAATCTGGGTTGGCATGTATTATCATCGTCTATGATAGAATTAATAGGAACTGCCATAGGCATGATTGCCCCTGTTGTCATGGAGAGCCAGCAATCACCAGCAAAGTTGGGGTTGGAATTATTAAGCAAGGAGAAGGTAGTTTCCAAAATATCTAATGTATTGTTATCTAAACCTGGGAGCTGGCATTTTGGCTATATTAAGGGATGATATGTGAGCTCAGGGATTTGGGGTTTCAAAAGTTTGATTATCTGAGGATGCGTGACAGCATAAGGGAATCCTCCACCATCAGTGACCCCTGTAGGTGCCTTAATGGGGCAGCAGGAGGGTTTACCAACAGGGCCTTGGCACCCAGCTGACTGTAGCTTGGTGTATTTGCCTTCTCCTCCCCAGTCAAAAAGAACGGGGGTATAATGAATAGTGGTCCCTGCTGCGGCATGAGTTTTAGTTAGGGAGGCTTCAAAAAATTGTTCTCCCTGCTTGTTAACACAAATTGAGGCCGACGCATAACAAGTGGCATGCATCGCCTGGGTATGCGTTCAAGTTGCAGAACAATTTTGGAGAGCTTTACTTGTACTAGGGGGAATAATCTTTGGCTTGTTAACACATACCAATTTAGGCTGATGAACTCCTCTGAGTTTATGGTCAACCTCTGCCCGGAGGTAAGCCACCTTAGTCACGCAGTCAGCAGTCTGGGTCAAACTAGTGGGAGCCTGAGTCCAAGATCCTCCCTTGCGTTCACAGGGAGGGCCAAAAAGGTACTCCATGATGTTGGAAGGTGGAGGGCCAAAGCCTCCGTGTACAATCCTGTTCAGCATAAGTGCCTTAAGTAGGATCCTCACACAGATTGTTGGCTGCATCTGAAAAAGAGGAAAATTTGTCCTCAGGGGGAGGGCCTCCATCCCCGTGTTGAGGTAAGCCATTAACCTGTTTAACCAGGCGTTCTGGTAACCATCTTGGGGCTGCTTGCTCTTCGTCCAAAACACAAGCTGAGCCTCGTCCACAGATGAGGACAGGACCTGGGCGTTTCCATTTATTTGTAAGGGGATTGTGCCACATAACAGGTGGGCGAACAGAATTGGACGAGGATTGCCTGTGTCAGTCTGCAGCCGAATGGCCTTCATTGTCTAGGGAAAGAAAAATAAGGGCAAATAATGCATGATTAAGGCGATGCCTGTGAGTGGTAAATACAAGTGCAGAAGCATTAATGCGGGTTAGCCAAGTCTTTAGGTAAGGTGGGCACGTTCCACAATGCCTGAGGCTTGTATGGAATTCCAGTAGTATGCCAAATTTCCGAGGTAGCACAAAACTGTTTAAACTTGGCACTGGTATATGCAGGAAAATTATCTTTTTTTAATATGTATTGGTTTACCCATTACAGAAAACGCTGAAACAAGATGAGAAAGGACATCTTTGATAGCCTCTCCAGAATGTGGTGATGCGAAAATAAGGCCACTGAAGGTATCTAAAGAAACGTGTACATATTTGGTTTTTCCAAATTCAGAAAAATGAGTAACATCCATTTGCCAAAACTGATTGGACAGTAATCTTCGGGGGTTAACACCCAAGTGTTGAATGGGGAGGGAGACAGGGCAACCAGGGCATGCTTTTACTATTTCTCGTGCCTGTTGCCTGGTAATTTTACATAGTTATCGAAGGTTCTGGGAATTTAGATGGTGAAGATTGTGTAACTCCGTGGCCTTTTGAGTGCAGCCAACAAAAATTGGAAAGATGAAACGAGTTGCTGCATCAGCTTTGGCATTACCTTGTGTTAGAGGGCTGGGAAGATCAGAGTGTGCCCTGCTGTGTCCTAAGAAAAATGGGTGTTGTCTGGCCTGAATTAGCTGCTGAAGCTGGTGAAACCGATGGGCGACATTGGAAGAAGCCTTAATGGTGGGTGAAATCTCAAGCAGGTGCACAGAATGAGCAATGTAGGCACTGTATGTATAAATATTAACAGGATTATCAAAAAATGTTTTAAAAACTTGTGTTATTGCAAACAATTCCACAAACTGTGCTGAATGATAGACAGTATAAAAGGTGTTAGGCTGGTTATTGACAACAAAGACTGCTCGGCCATTACTGGAACTGTCTGTAAAGACAGTAAGGGCTTGAGGAATGGGAGCCTTTTGAGTAATTTTGGCAAAAATAAATGGATGTAACTGGACAAAATGTAAAAGGGGGTCATTGGGTAGGTGGTTATCAATTGTTCCCAAAAAGCCTGATAAGGCAATACGCCATTCATCCTCCGTCTGTAGTAAAAATTGGATTTGGTCTTTAGTATATGAAATTAAAATATTATCATGGTCTTTGCCAAAATGTTGTCGAGATAGCAAACGACTTTTAAAAATAATAGAAGCTACCTGAGCAAGAAAAACAGTAATAACCTTGGAGAATGTGGTGGGTAAATGGACCCAAAGCAAAGGCAGCCTTTATTTCTAAAATGTGTATTTCGTTGCCAAAATATTCCTGTGGGTGTATGAGGAGTGTGTAAAATAACCAGAACCAGAGGAAGGTTATAAGAATGTTCTGTAAAAAACTGTTTGGCAATGGCTTCTGTGACTTGGTTTAATGCCTGTCATGCCTCGGGAGTAAGTTTTTGAGGGGAGGAGGGGTGGGAATCACCTCTCAAAATATCATTAAGGGACAAAAGTACACAAGGTGGTAATTTTAAATATGTTTTTAGCCATTGAATATTCCCCAGGAATTTTTGAAAATCATTAAGGTTTTGAAGATGGTCCACCCATAGTGGTATCTTAGGAATTTGGATCTGATTATCTTGAAGTTTAAGGCCCAAATAGGTATAACAGTCCTGTGTTTTAACCTTATTAGGAGCTATCTGTTGTCCCAAGGAAGTGAGGATTTTGTAAATGTCCAAGTAACAATTATTAAGGTCATGGTTATTAGGTGCAGCAATTAACAAATCATCCATATAATGTAAAATATAAATTTGTGGCCATAGCTCTCTCACAGGGTCTACTGCTTGAGTAACTTATTTTTGGCAAAGACTAGGGCTGCTGGCCATACCTTGGGGAAGAACCTTCCATTGAAATCTCTGCATAGAGCCCTGAAAATTAATGCGAGGGAGACTAAAGGCAAAATAGTGTCTATCCGCAGGATGTAAAGGAATGGTAAAAAAACAATCTTTTAACTCAATAATCATTTTACAATAGTTTTTGGGAATAGCCACTGGTGTGGGAATGCCTGGCTGTAGTGCTCTTATTGGGCACATAGCTTTATTAATGGCACACAAATATTGTAAAAGGCACCACTTGCCTGATTTTTACTTGATAACAAAAATTGGAGTATTCGATGTTGAGGTTGAGGGCTCTACATGGCCGGCTGCCAGCTGTTCCTGCACTAACATGGAGGCAGCCTCCATATTTTCATGGGTAAGGGGCCATTGATGCACCCACACAAGAGTCTGAGTTTCCCAAATAATTTTATCTCCATGGGGTACAGGAGAGTCAGAGACCGACACTAAAAATCCGAATACCCAAGTCCATATGTATTTGTTTTTTGTATGGGTTTTATTGGCTTAACCAGTCCTTGTCTCAGTCTCCCAAGGTCTGTACCAGGGAAAACATTTATATGAAGCATTTGATGAGTTACCATGGAATTGGGACTGGCATGAATAACTTCCATTTGACTCAAAATATCTCGGGCCCATAGGTTAACAGGGAGGTCAGGAACAACGAAAAGAGTGACAATTCCCTTATTACCCTCTTTATAAGTCCAGCTAAGAGCCGTAGAGCTGACCAGAGGATTTTTTGACTGTCCTATCCCTTTAAGGTCAGTCAAGGATGAGGTGAGGGTCCAAGCTGATGGCCAAGATTTTTGAGAAATAATTGTGTCATCAGCTCCAGTATCTAGAATTCCTTGGAATTCCTTTCCTTCAATAAGTAAGGAAATTGTGGGTCTTTTGTGAGAAACGGGTTGAAACAAATTTACATCAGAGCAGCCCAAGGAGGCAGTCCCCTGCGGTAGGTTTGGGCGGTGGAAGTGCCTCCTGGATTCAAGGGAAGGAGTATTAATTGTGCAAGACTTGTTCGTGCTGGGATGGCCACAACTCCATTAATAGCTGTGGCCAGTATTTTTTTTTCTCCAGTGAAATCATTATTATTAATACCATGGAAGACCTGAACACCATGTAAGTTAGTAGAGGCTCTCCCCAAAATAAGGGCACACATATGAGATTGAGGGGGACCCATAATTCCAGTGGGTATTATCTGGGGTCCTTGCATTGAGTCCAATATAGTATTGGTGGTGGCACAGAGGTCCAATCCTGCGCTGCCTGGAGTGGCTAGTTAGAGGGAGGCAATTGTGGAGAAGAATTTTGAGGTAGGTTGGGAGTTTGGGAGGGAACAAATCTTATTGCCCCTGGGTTTGTCCTGGGGTATGTCGTGGCCCGGGGCTGGCCCCGCAGGGAGTTTCCCAAGAAGCAGGAAAAAATAGGCTGTCTGAGGGCATTTGTCTTAGATCTACACTCACTGGTCCAGTGATGACCTTTACCACATCTAGGGCAAAGGATAGCTTGGGGCGGTATAGCCCCAGTTGAAGGAGACGCTATTCCTAGGCTTTTTTTGCCTGTCGGACACTTGCGTGCAAAATGGCCAGGTTGTTTAAAAGTAAAGCAAGTACGTGAGCCAGGATTGTGAAAGGTCTTGGTAAAGGTGGCACCTAGGGCAAGACCCATGGCATGGGCTGCACCTACCCCTGCATAGAGTCTAATAAAGTCAGAAAGTTTCCCTTTATCCTTATGTGGTTGAAGAACATCCTGACATGCCGGGTTGGCGTTTTCAAAGGCAAGATGTTTTACAAAAGCGCTTTTGCTTTCGCTTGGTCCAAGCAAGCATTCCACAGCTAGGTTAAGCCGGGGAACAAAGTCGCTATAAGGCTCGTCGGGCCCTTGTCAAATTTTTGCCAGGGAAGTGGTAGCCGAGGCTTTTGAGGGAGGTGTCTCCAAGCATGTAAGCCAGCCATCTGAATCTGCATCAAAAGTCCAGCAGGGAAATGTGCCTGTTTAGTTTTATTGTCAAAAGGCTCATTGCCCACTAGCTTAACATAAGTCCTGGATTTAGAGAAGGCCTTAGTTAAAATTTTTTGAGCAGTTTCCCTACAGTGCTCCTTGAAATCTGCATTCCATAACAGGAAGTCTCTGGCACTGAGGGTAGCTTGGTCTAAAAATTTTCAATCATTGGGAGTAAGTCATTGTGTGCTGTGGCTTTCTAATAAAGCCAACGTGTAGGGTGCAATGGGGCCATAGTGAGCACAAGCCTTTTTAAGTTTTTCAGGAAAATGCAGGCTTAATTTTTTGTAGACTCTGGGTTCCTGCCTGCCTAGGGCTGAACTCCTCATCCTCTGAGTCCTGATCTCCTTAATCCATTTCCCCGCTTCCTCCTCTTTATCCTCGTCTAATTCTTTGACCTCAGCCTGGGCAGGCTTATCTATCAGACTGGTGGTGACTGGGAAGGCGAGCACAGGTCAATGGAGTGGCTTCGCCTTTGTATTAGACCACTGTAGGCCAGTTGCTTTGACTCCATACCTAAGGCTAATGAACAGAGCTCAGAGTGAAGGGATCTTAATTCTTTTAAAGGTTGGATCTGTTCCTGTGTATGTTGAAAGGATGCTCACAAAGGAGCCAGTTTAGGCAAGGGAAGTGGGGAGAAAATATCGGGGGGGGGGCATTTGTTCCCTGAAGGGCCAGAGCACAAAAGGCAGGAGGGATATAGCAGGGAGGTGGATGTGTAAGTCCTATAGGCTGTGGCAGGGTCTTGAGAGGTGGAGGGTCTTCTGAATGGTAGCGAGCTGCTTCCTTCTCCAAGGTAGCCTCCTCTACAGGGGTCAATGAGTCTCCGGTATTTAAAACTGGATAAAGGCAGTTGGTAATCATTGGAGCCTTATTCATTAGGGTGGTATTTTGAGGGGGACCAGGAAGGTTCCCACGGTCCTGGGGAGCCTGAGAAGGGTCTATGTCTATACTAACTGATGGGCATGCCGAGGGGATATGAGAAGTATTTGCATAGTCTCTTTCCCAACCTTGACAACTTTTAAGGTACCATTGTCAAAGGGTGAACTTTTAAGAATTCTATTAATTAAGTTCCAGTAAGAAAAGGTGGGAACAGGCACTTTTTCTGGGCCAAAGGATTCATAATAATCTTTTAAACAGTCTCCTACTCTTGCCATCTTTTACCATCAATGGTCCTTTCAAGAGGAAACCATGGACACTGCTCTCTTATGTGTGAAAAGAAAAAAAATTTAAGTCATTTTTCTTAATACGCGCCCCCATGTCTGGAAGGACTCCTTGTAGCCTGACAAAAACAAATCATGTGACGAAACTGCTTGCCCCATGGTGGGTCAATCACCGTGTGTCATCCCACCCTCCTCCTGGATCTGTATCTCGGTGGTGTCTTCTGCGGTTATTGCAAGCTCCGCTTGACCAAATCTTCCAGGAGGACGGGGTCCCCCTCAATCAAAAGCTCGAGCCCCAGTCAGTGGGCGCCAGATGTCCCGGCCGGCAGGACACATCAACGTGGGCAGCGAACCTAGATAGGGAGGAATGAAGGGACAAGAGACACGAGAGATGACAGCAAGACAGGAGTTCTGATCAAGCTGCAAACTTTTATTGTTCACACAGGGGTATTTGAATGCTGGATGTGGGAAATCTCTCTTATCGGCACTTCCTAGATGTCTTCACAAGGTGAGATAACCTCAGGAAGTTTCAGAAAGACAGATGGGCACAGGATGTCTCAGGGAGACAGATGGCTACAGGATGTCTCCTGGTGGCTGTTTCTTGTAAGTGTCAGACTATTCTTTGAAGGAGAATTCCTTCTACCTCTGACAGTCAGGGATTCAGTATTTCGAATAGAAAATTGGAAAATGAATCCAATGTGTATGCAAATATATGCTACCCAAAAGTCTTCCCACTCTCATTCAGAACAATGCCTTGACATTACCTTCACCCCAAGTAAGACACAATAAGAGGAGAAGAGTTAGAAAATCTGTGAATACACATCTGGAATGGAAAATGCTCAGTAGTTAACAACCTTGGAGGTGGTAGAGGTGTTTCGAAAAGTAAGGTACATGGTAAAAACTCCACAAACATGAAGCTCTCTTGGCCTAAAGACTTCTTGAGAAACTGCCTCTGAGGTTGGGCACTTGAAATATATGTTGTTGTCAGGAGTTTTAACTTCCTTTGTAGTGAGACCATCAAATCTGGGTCTGCTTCTGTGTAACCTGGAGCACATGGTTTCTTTTTTTCCAATAAACATGAGGCAGCAGGGCTGAATTCTCTCTTTGTAGGTAATTTGTTGCCATTTGGGGGCAAAATGTCTCCCAGTGTGGACTTTGAAGCCATTTGGTCTTCCTCTACTTTTCATGGTGTTTCTTGCAGCTACACTGGGAGTTTGGTATTTGCTTCATGAAATACGAGAAGGTCAACTAGGACTGAGTGCTGGAGGGAGTTCTGTCACGTGTGTTGGTTAAGAGTCTGCAGGAGAGTGCACCAACCAGGCTTCTATCCCACATAGCTTGCCCCCTTGACAATAGAAATCTGATTCTAAACATTGCCCTGAAACCTCTCCGTATAACAAGATGCCTTTACATACAAGGGTATGGGGGCTGCACCATGTCAGTCACAAACCATTTGGAAGCCAATGGCAGATCCACATGACCCCATCACAGATGTTTTAACAAACACCTACACTCCACTGCTCTAGGCCGAATACTCATCGGGCTCCAAATTACTGGCATCTCTGTTCTACACGATTTTCATGAAACCCAGTCAATCAAGGCACTGTCTGGTACACTCATGATCATCTATAAGACATCCAAAGGTTCTCCACTGACACCTGTTCATGAGAATTTCAAAAATTTAATGGTATTTATCTAGCCTTTTTTCAAGGATGAAGTTTGAGGCACTGTGGGGTTTAATTCATTCAGGAACCATTAAATGGAGAGGAATCTCATTTCAATGAAATCTCTGGAGAATTCTAACAGGCAATGCTTCCCAACGACAGGCTAAAAGGTGACATTAAGCCAGGCGTTTGAGGTCTACAATGTGTGATCCTTTTGTGTTTTGACTTGCAACTATGGCTGCCAAGTCTTTAAGAATTAAATCATGTGATATCCTTCCTGAGATTCCCAGTGCTCTGTGGAAAGCCACCCTGGGCCTTGATCTCAGTTTCCAAGGGCGACTCTCATGTGTGGCCTCCTAAAATCCCATCACAATACATGGCAATACTTCTTTGAGGTCAGTTCCATAACTCAGTCTCTAAGGGGAATCACACCAGTGTTCAAGCCCAGGTGGCCTCAGTCATCTCTTCCAACGGCCACAAAAATGACCACAATTAAAACCAAAACACTCCCACATGGCCCTCATCTTCTTCCATATAGACACTAATCATAACCTCAGGCTGTAGGTTTCCATGAGGGCCAAAGCCAAAGACACTATCCAAAATGAGGTCCCTTTCTCCCATTTGCCTAAAGTCAGTGTGGCAGGGAAATCCTTCCTGTGAACCAGGAGTGATCTAAGAGGCCTGCCCTGAATACTGCTCTGATTCTCCATTTTGTGGCCTAATGACTGTGGGGTTTAGATTCCTTATGTTAATTGGGGTCATGAGAAAACCCAAGCACCTATGGCCTAGCCTCTGTAGTGATTTGAAGAACTCATTTGACCCAAAGGATCACTATTCTCAAAGATGGAGGTCAGGAACGTTACAGAGGAAGGTGAGAGACTTCATCCACAATGACTGCTCTTTTGGCTATTTTGGTTTTGGATGCACACATGGGATTTTTTTAGATCCATTAGGTGCTGAGAATCTAAGCCACAACCTCACACAGGGCCAAGAAGCTGATTCATACACATCCCTTTCCAAAGCAATTAAGCCAAGAGCCAAAGGTGATGCCCATTCATTTCCATTTGAAAACTCTTCAGTCTTCACAAAGGGGTGGCCTGAGGCAAAGACCTTCCTGACATTCAGGGCAATAATACAATAGGTAAGCAAAAGGCCCAAAGCAGGGTTTCTCCACTGAGACTTTCCTGGTCACACTGATATCTGAGTTTTCTGAGATGCTCACCATTGCCTTCAGCTATCCAGTACATGGCCATGTCACAGAGCTTAAAGGTGGTACATATCTTGGACACAAAACCATGAGCCTATTCTGGAGTTTGGCCAAAATTCAGAAAGAAAATAGGAACTTAGGAAGATATTAGGAGTGGCCGATCCATATGGCAAGCCGCAGACCATTCATAAATAGGAGAGGATGAATGCTGGTAAGATTTCTACTAGATAGGACATATGTATTGATGCACTCTCTATTCTAATGTCTACAACCACGGACACAGTGGGATACACAGACATAGAAACACTCGCCTTGTCAAAAGACTTACTAGAAACATTTCACACCAAACCAAACAAAACGACTTTCCTACCTATTCTCAGAACATGAGACAAAATGACAAACCCACACCCACACCCACACCCACACCCACACAGACCCCCAAGTAGGTCTGTGAAAATATGGAGTGACCTTTGACTGGTGGGCCATAATATATTCCCCCATAATGGGCTGTCCTGTCTCAGATCTGGTCTCCGTGTCCAACTCTGTGAAGCTGTTAGGAGCCAGCGGTGAGCCAGTACCTTCTTTCTCAGGAAAGGCCCCTCCTCAGACCTTCCTGGCATTAGGCTATCCTCACATCAGTAGGTACCAAGAAAGACTGTCTCTGTCCTTGGAAAATCCAAACAAGTTTGAACACTGGGACATGAACTGGGACTAGCTCTGGGTGCCTGACTTCCTGTATCCCAAGTTCAGAGAGTTCCTTCATCAAGGAAGTGAGGTGAGGTCACTTCCTTCAGGAACTAAATGAGGTCACTGCCTTGACAACAACTTTGTCCTAAAAGTTGCTTCTAAGAGTCCCATGAGATGGAGGATGCACCTACTCGCTCTGACATTTTCACAAGTTAAAATGGTATATCAACCATAGGCACCCGGGAACAGCTCTCCACACAGGCCTGGTTTGGTCCATCTTCTCTACATTAAGATGAAAGAGGCTGATTCAGACACATCCCTTCATCTTGACCAGGTTGTTTACCATGGAAGTTGACTTTTCCTCCCTCAGGTCCTTCATTGCTGCCTACATCTTCTCCATGGATCATTTCTGCATGGACCTTTGAGGTTCTCAGCAGGTGGAAGTTTCCCTACACTCCTGTATTGTAAGGCCAACTCTGTCCCTGCTTTTCTACAAAGTTAGATTGAGGGAACAGTGTATGGTTTGGGTAATAACAGGTTCGATTTTGTTAGGAATCATTCTGAGCGATGAATAATGGTATTGGGAACCTGCGATATTTATTAAATTATATTGGCAAAATATATGTATGAAAACAGAAATCTAGCATTTGAAGCCCAGAAGGGCATTGGGCCCATGATTGGGATACGTAGTGTTGAATTAGGTTCTGCACAGATGTCTCAGATAAATCCATTTACAATGGCATAGGACCTTGTACATTGGATGATTGAATGAGGAAGAGAACATCCAGTCAAAAAGGGATAGTCGGTAGGATTAGGTAGATAGTCGGTAGGTTTAGGAAGAAGAATGAGTACAGGATTTGGACGGAAATTTCTTTAGCAATAGGGTTTCAGTTAGAGAGTGAATGTAAATGTCAGCACATATGAAAATTCAGTCACAATGATGAACTTTGAAAAATATGTAGAAAAGCAGATAATAATAGAGACTTTAAAAAATCTGGCAAAGAATAAAGTGAGTGATAGGATTAGACATTTTGTACACTGTTGAGTTTGAATATATAATCTTAAGAAGAAACAAATATGCAGTGACCATTAGGATTGACATTTGAGAGCATTAGGAAACCTGGACATGAATGCTTTTAGTAATCCATGTTCACTTTCCTTTTAGGCTTTGGTACAATCATAAGTGTGACCTTTGCATTTTTTGTCCAGAATATTACTGTCATAGAATGTATATGTGGATCAGGTGACATGAGCATTTCTTCAAGCATTTCTGGGAGTAAGGTTTTCAAGAGCTATAAATTAGTATTGGGGGTACAAAGAGGTGTACCCTGTGTCCATGAATATAGACATAATGCATGAATAGACCACATTTTGAATAAATAATTTAACTGTTCCCACTTTAAATAATGCATTGAATTAATATATGAAATATTATAAGAAATCTTGTATTGATATAATATCATTCATTTCAACCAGTAATACATCTAAATGTAATATTAAGGTTATGGATTATCATGAAAGGTGTGTGAGTATTGCTTCAAAAGTGATGCTAGAAATCGAAAATAATGTGTTTGGAAAGAAGTCTCATAAAAAGACCAGTCAAGAAACATGGAGGAATACATGTGATCTGAAGAAGAAAATGATTGAATGTGAAACAAATGCCTATAAACTTGCGAACTTGTGGATGAAATATATATCCCATGATGTGAATAAATTGAAGAAATAGTAATGTACCAGTGTTGAATAAAACGAACATCCAAATACACATCATGTCCCATAGGAATCTACTTGCATTGATGTTAAACTAGGTCAGTTACTGTAGAAATATTAGGATTTGTATGCACCATTCACTAAAGTTAGTTTTCAGTACTAAGAAACTAATATGTATATCAGGAGAATGAATATTTTGAGAATACTCTTGAGAAAATTTGATTATAAATCCACATACTTGAATATGAATGAGTTAAGGGAGTTTATAATAGGACACATATTTCATATTTTGAAAAATCTGGAGAATATATATATATATATATATATATATATATATATATATACACATACACACACACAAACACACACGGACATTAAAAATAGCATAATATATGCTATAGGAAATTCACCATGAAATTTATATCATCCAGAGATCCAAAAATATTTATTTTATTTAACATGGATTTATGTATAATGTTGTTCAACTAGGAAGCTCACGCATAGGTTGAATTTTCAGTTCTAAAGCGCTTAGGAGGAGTGATCTCTTAAAATTTGTATCTGCCAAGTCAGCCACTTCACAAGAATGTACGTGTGGTATCAGGTAAGATTCTATAATTGCATGTAAAAATACATGTGCTGAATAGGCTACAGAGACAGGGAAACAGGAATTCACATATTTGTTAACTTTAAAACACATGGAGAAATATTTTAACAAATAATTGACTAGATTTATAACTCCTACCCTAAATAATGCAAAAGGCAATTCCACTATACACCATGCCTTCTCTGAACTGCTTGCATTTCTATTTTTTTGGTTTATTTTTCTCCACCTTATTAGGATTAGTTGTCAGAGTCTAGTAGGGTAGGTGTTAGTGTGAGGTATTCAGTATTTTGAAACGAAAATTGGAAAATGAATCCAATGTGTATGTAAATATGTGATACACAAAAATCTTCCCACTCTCATCCAGAACAATGCCTTGACATTACAATCGCCCAGAGTAAGACACAATTAGAAGAGAAGAGTTAGAAAATCTGTGAATAAATATCTGGAATGGAATATGCTCAGGAGTTCACAACCTTGGAGGAGGTAGAGGAGATTCCAAAAGTAAGGGACAGTGTAATCATTCCAAAAACATGGAGCTCTGCTGGCCTAAAGACTTCTTGAGAAACTGCCTCTGAGGTTGGGCACTTGGAATATATGTTGTTGTCGGGAGCTTCAGCTTCGTTTGTAGTGAGACCATCAAATCAGGGTCTTCATCTATGTAACCTGGAGGACATGGTTTCTTATTTTCCACTGAACATGAGTCAGCAGTGCTGAATACTCTCTTTGTAGGTAAACTGTGGACACGGGGGGCTAAGTGTATTCACATGGGCCTGTGAAGCTATTTGGTCATTCTCCACTTTTCGTGTTGTTTCTTGGTGCTGCACTGGGATTTTGGTATTTGTTTCACGAAATACAAAGAATTCAACTGTTACTCTGTGCGTGAGGGAGTTCTGTCACGTGTGGTGGGTCAGGGTCTGCAGGAGAATGCACCAAACAGGCTTATATCCCACATAGTTGCCCCCTTGACCATAGCAACCTGATTCTTAATATTTTCCTAAAACCTCTGCATATAACAAGATGCCTTTACATTGAAGGGACTGCTGGCTGCACCATATCAGTCACAAGCAATTTGGAAGCCAAAGGCAGATCCACATGACCACACCGCAGATGTTTTATCACACACCTGCCCACCACTGCTCTAGGCCCACTCCTCAGGAGGCTCCAACTTCCTGGCATCTCTGTTCTGCACAATTTTTATGAAAACCAGTCAATCAAGGCACTGTCTGTTATTCTCATGATCAGCCACAAGATATTCAAAGAATCTCCAGTGCCAACTTGTCACGGGAATTTTAAAAATTTCATGATATATTGACCTAGCCATTTTTCAAGGATGAAGTTGGAGGCATTCTGGAACTATTAAATGGTGAGGAAGCTCATTTCAATGAAATATCTGGAGATGTCTCACAGGAAAGTCTTCCCAAAGAGTGGCCAAAAGGTCACATGAATCTTTGAAAATTGAGGTCTACAATGTGAGGTCCATGTGTGTTTTGACTCTCAACAATGGTTGCCAAGTTTTTCAGAATAAAATCATGTGATATCCTGGCTGAGATTTCTAGTGCTCTGTGAATAGCTACCCTGGGCCTAGATCTCAGTTTCCAAGGGCGACTATCGTGCGTGGCCTCCTAAAATTCCAACACTATTCATGGCAATACTTCTCTGAGTTCAGTACGAGAACTCAGTCTTTATGCGGAATCCCACCAAAGTTCAAGCCAAGGTGGACCATGTCATCTCTACTAACCGCCACAAAAATGACTACAATTAAAACCAAAACACTCCCACATGGCCCTCATTTTCTTCCATACAGACACTCATCATAACCTCTGGCTGGAGGTTTCCGTGAGGGGTGCAGCCCAAGACAGTGTCCAAAATAAGCTCCCTTGCCCCTCATTTGCCTAAAGTCAGGGTGGCCTGGACACCCTTCCTGTGAACTAAGAGTGATCAAATAGGCCTGCCATTTATTTTGCTCTGCTTCTTAAATTTGAGGCCTACTGATGGTGGGATTTAGATTCTTCATGTGAATTGGAGTCATGAGAAAACCCAGTCACCTATGGGCTAGAATCTGCAGGGCTTTGAAGAACTTATTTGACCCAAAGGAGCCCTATTCTCACTTGATGGAGGTCAGGAACCTTACCAAGGAAGGAGAGAGACTTCATCCACAATGATTGCTCTTTTGGACATTTTGCTTTTGGATGCATACATGGGATCTCTCTTTAGATCCATCAGGTTCAGAGAATCTAAGCCACAGAATTACACAAGGTCAAGGGGCAACAGAACAATAGGTAAGGAAAAGGACCAAAGCATGGTTTCTCCACTGAGTCTTTACTGGTCACACTGATATCTGAGTTTTCTGAGATGCTCGCCATGCCCTTCATTTAACCAATACATGGCCGTGTCACAGAGCTTGGAGGTGGTACATATCTTGGACACAAAACCATGAGCCTATTCTGGAGAGTGGCCAGAATTCAGGAAGCAAACAGTAACTTAGGAAGATAGCAGGTGTTGCCGATCCATAAGGCAAGACGCAGTCCATTCATAAATTGGGAAGGATGAATGCTGGGAAGCTTTCTACTAGACAAGACTCATCCATTGATGCATTCTCTTTGCTAATGTCTACAACCACGGACACAGTGAGATACACAGACATAGAAACACTCGCCTTTTCATACGACATTCTGGAAACACTTTACTCCAAACCAAACAAACCGACTTTCGGACATATTCTCAGAGCATGAGAAAAAAACCACAAACCCACACCCACAGCCAGATAAGCACCTCCTTCCTCCAAGTAGGTTTGTGACTATCTGGAGTGTTCTCTGACTGATAGGCCATACTATGTTCCCCCAAATAGCCTCTCCTATCTCACATCTGGTGTCCATGGGCAATTCTGTGAAGTTGTCAGGAGCCAGCAGTGAGCCACTACCTTCTTTGTCAGGAAAGGCCCCTCTTCAGAGCTTTCCTGTCATTTATTCCATCCTGACATCAGTAGATACCAAGAAAGACTGACTCTGTCCTTGTTAAATCAAACAAGTGAGACCACTAGGCCTGGGACTGAGTCAGGCTCTAGATGCCTGGCTTCCTGGATCCCAAGTTCAGAAAGTGCCATCACCAAAAAAGTGAGGTGAGGTAACTTCTTTCAGGAACTGAATGAGGTTACTGCCTTGGCAACCAGTTTGTCCTAACACATGGATCCAAGGTTCCCATGACATGTAGGCTGACCGTATTTCTGTGACACTTTCACAAGTTAGAATGGTATATCAACCATAGGCACCCAGGAACAGCTCTCCACACAGGCCTCATTTGGTCCATCTTATCTACATTAAGAAGAGAGAGACTGATTCAGACAAAAGCCTTCATCCTGACCAGGTTGTTTGCCATGGAAGATGACTTTTGATCTCTCAGGACCTTCATACCTGCCTACATCTTCTCCAGGGATCAATTCTGAATGGACCTTTGAGGTTCTCAGCAGGTGGACAATCCCCTACTTTCCTGTATTGTAAGACCAACTCTGTCCCTGCTCTTTTATAAAGGTAGATTGAGGGAACAGTTTATGGTTAGGGTTAATTACATGTTTGTTTTGGGTTAGGAACCATTTTGCTGGATGAATAATGGTATTTCGAATCTGTGATATATATAAGAATATAGAGTTGAAAAATATGTATGAAAACAGAAATTTAGTAAGATTTAAAGTCCATATTGGCATTGGGCCTTTGATTGGGATACTTAGCATTGAATTACGTTCTGCAGTGATGTCTCAGATAAATCGATAATCAATGACATAGGACCTTGTACCTTGGATGATAGATTGTAGAAAAGAACATCCACTCAAACAGGGATAGTCCATAGGATTAGGAAGATAGTCAGTAGGTTTTGCAAGAAGTGTGAGTACAGGATATGGACCAAAAGTTCTTTATCAATAGGGTTTCGGTAATAGAATGAATGTCAATGTCAGCACATGTGAAGAGTTAGTCACATAGGTAAACTGGGGAAAATATGTAGGAAAGGAAACATCAATAGAGACAGTAGGAAATCAGGCAAAGTATAAAGTGAGTGATAGGATTAGACATTTTAACAGGGTTGATATTCACTATATAATCTTCAAAGAAACAAATATGTAGTCACCAATAGGATGGACATTTGAGAGAATTAGGCAACCTAGACATCAATGTTTTTAGTAATCCATGCTCCCATTCAATTTAGGCTTTTGTACAAACATATGTGTGATCTTTGCATTTTGTATCCAAAATAGTACTGTGATAAAATGTATATGTACATCAGGTGACATAAGTATTTTTTCCACCATTTCAGGGAGCAATATTTTGAAGATGTATAAATTAGTATTGCGGGTACAAAGAGGTGTACCCTGTGTCTATGAATGTAGAGATAATGCATGAATAGATGATACTGTGGATAAATAATATAACTGATTCCACTTTAAACAATGGATTAAATTGATATCTTAAAATATATAAGAAATCTTATATTGATACACAGTCATTCATTCCTATCAGTTATACATCTAATGGTAATATTAGGGTTATGGTTTGTCATTAAGGGTGTGTGAGTTTTGCTTCAAAAGTAATTATGGAAATCGAAAATAATGTGTTTGTAAAGAAGTCTCATGAAGAGACTAGTTAAGAAACATGGAGGAATACATGTGTTCTGAAGCAGGAAGTAATTGAAAGTGAAACAAATTGATATAAATTAGCGAACTTGTGGATGAAATATATATCCTATGATGTGCATAAACTGAAGAAATAGTAATGTACCAGTGTTGAAAAAAAATGAACATCAAAATACATGTCATGTCCCATAGGAATCTACTTGCATTGATCTTAAACTTGGTCAGTAACTGTAGAAATATTAGGATTTGTATGCATCATTCACTGAAGTTAGTTTTCAGTACTAGGAAACAAATATGTATTTCAGGTGGATGAATATTTCTGAGAATAATCTTGTGAAAAGTTGATAATAAATCCACATACATGAACATGAATAAATTTAGGGAGTGTATAATAAGACACATATATTTCATTTTTTCAAAAATCTGGAGAGTATATATATATATATATATATATATATATATATATATATATACACACACACACTCACACAGACATTAAAAAGTAGCAATATATATGCCAATCAAAATTTATCATGAAATATATATAATCCACACATCCCAAAATATACTTTTTACTGAACATGGATTTATATATAATTTTGTTCAGCTAGGAAGGTCACCAATAGTTTGAATTTTCAGTTCCAACAGCATTAAGAGGAGTGATCTCTTTTCACAATTTGCATCTGCCAAGTCAGCAACCTGTCAAGTATGTACATGTGATACCAAGTAGGATTCTATATGTGCATATAAAAACACATGTGCTGAATAGGCCACAGAGAATGGGAGAGAGGAATTCACATATTTGTTAACTTTAAAAACACATGGAGAACTGTTTTAATTAAAAATTGACTAGATTTATAATTCCTACCCTATATAATGCAAAAGGCAAGTCCAATTATACAACATGACTCCTCTGAACTGCTTGTATTTCTATTCTGTTTTGGTTATTATTCTCCATCATGTTAGGATTAGTAGTCAGAGTCTAGTGGGGTATGTGTTAGTGTCCAAAATAAGCTCTCTTACCCCTAATTTGCCTAAAGTCATGGGGGCCTGGACACCCTGCATTTGAAGCAGGAGTGATAAAATAGGACCGCAGTTAATACTGCTCTGCTTCTCCATTTTGAAACCTACTGCCTGTCAGGTATAGATTCTTTTTGTGATTTGGAATAATGAGAAAACCCAAGCACTTCTTTAGGGCTTTGAAGATTTCATTTGACCCAAAGGATCCCTATTCTCACTTGATGTAGGTCAGGAACCTAACAAAGGAAGGCAAGACACTTCATCTACCATAACGGATCTTTTTGACATTTTGGTTTGGATGCACACATGGGATCTTTCTTTAGATCCATCAGGTGCTGAGAATCTAAGCCACAACCTCACACAGGTCCAAGAGGCTGATTAAGACACATCCCTTTCCAAAGAAATTAAGCAAAGAGCCACAGGAGATGGCCATTCATTTTCATTTGAAAACTGTTTTCTTCAGGCTTCACAAAGAGGTGGCCTGAGGCAAAGACCTTCCTGACATTCAGGGCAACAGAAACATAGGTAAGAGAATGGCCCAAAGCAGGGTTTCTCCACTGAGAATTTCCTGGTCACACTGATATCTGAGTTTTCTGAGATGTTCCCATTCCTTACCGCTATCCAGTACATGGGCATGTCACAGAGCTTGGAGGTGGTACATATCTTGGACACAAAACCATGAGCCTATTCTCCAGAGTGGCCAGAATTCAGGAAGAAAACAGAAACTTAGGAAGATAGTAGGTGTTGTCCATCCATAAGGCAAGCTGCAGTTCATTCATAAATTGGGCAGGATGAATGCTGGGAAGCTTTCTACTAGACAGGACATATCCATTGATGCATTCTCTTTCCTAATGTCTACAACCACGGACACAGTGGGATACACAGATATAGAATCACTCACCTTGTCAAAAAACTTACTAGAAACAGTCTATTCCGAACCAAACAAACTGTCTTTCCTACCTATTCTCAGAATATGAGACAAACCACAAACTGACACTCACACTCACAAAGGCATCTCCTTCCCGCAAGTCTGTCTCTGACTATCTGGAGTGTCCTCTGTCTGTTGGGCCATATTATGTTCCAATGAAATGTCCTGTCATGTCTCAGATCTGTCTCCTTTGCCAACTCTGTGAAGTTCTCAGGAGCCAGCGGTGAGCCACTACCTGCTTTCTCAGGAAAGGCTCCTCTTCAGATCTGTCCTGGCATTTGGCAATCCTCACATCAGTAGATACCAAGAAATACTGACTCTGTCCTTGGTACATCCAAACAAGTGAGCCCACTGGGATTGGGACTGGGACTGGCTCTGGGAGCCTGGCATCTTGGATTCCAAGTTCAGATAGTTACATCACCAAGGAAGTGAGGTAGGTCACTTTCTTCAGGAACTGCATGAGGTCACTACCTTGGCAATCACTTTGATTTAACATTTGCTTCCAAGGGTCCCATGAGATAGAGGCTGCCCCTACTTTCGGTGACAATTTCACAAGATAGAATGGTATATCAAACATAGGCGCCTGGGAACATCTCCCCACACAGGCCTGGTTTGGTCCATCTTCTCTACATTTAGAATAGAGAGACTGATTCAGACACATCCCTTCATCCTGACAAGGGGGTTTGCCATGCAAGATGACTTTTGCTCTCTCAACTAATTCATAGCTGCCTACATCTTCTCCAGGGATCATTTCTGCATGGACCTTTGAGGATCTCAGCAGGTTTAAGAACCCCTACATTCCTGTATTGTAAAAGCAACTCTGTCCCTGCTCTTCTGTAAAGTTTGATTGAGGGAAGAGTGTATGGTTACGGTTAATAAAAGTTCGATTTGAATCATTCTGCGGGATGAATAATGGTAATGGGAACCTGTAATATTTACAAGAATGTAAAAGTGAAATATAAGAATGAAAACAGTAATCTAGGTAAGATTTGAAGCCCAGAAGGGCATTGGGCCCTTGATTGGGATTCTTAGCTTTGAATTATGTTCTGCAGAAATGTCTCAGATAAATCGATGTTCAATGGCATAGGACTTTGTACCTTGAATGATGGAATGTCAAAGAGAACTTCTAGACAAAAAGGGATAGTCGGTATTATTAGAAAGATAGTCGGTAGGTTTAGAACGAAGAGTGAGTATAGCATTTGGACCAAAAGTTCTTTAGCAATAGGGCTTCTGGTAGAGATTGAATGTAAATGTGAGCACATGTGAAGAGTCAGTCACAGTGATAATCTGGGGAAAATATGTAGGAAAGCAGATATCAATAGAGACATTAGGAAATCAGGCAAATGATAAAGTGAGTCATAAGATTAGACATTTTCAAGGGCCTTGAGGTTGAATATATAATCTTAGGAAGAAACAAATATGTAGTCAAGAATAGGATTCACATTTGAGAGCATTAGGCAACCTGGACATGTATGTTTTTAGTAATCCATCTTCACTTTCCATTTAGGTTTGGTAAAATCATAAGTGTCACCTTTGCTGTTTGTGTCCAGAATATTACTGTGATAAAATGAATATGTAAATCAGGTGACATGTGCATTTCTTCCACCATTTCTTGGAGCAATATTTTGAAGACGTATAAATTAGTATTGGGGGTACAAAGAGGTGTACCCTGTGTCTATGAATATAGAGATAATGCATGAAAAGACCATACTGTGAATAAATAATATAACTGGTTCCACTTTAAATAATGGATTTAATTGATATCTGAAACTAAGTAAGAAATCTTATATTGATATACAATCATTCATTCCAGCTAGTTGTACATCTAATGGTAATATTAGGGTTTGGTTTATCATACGGGTGTGTGAGTTTTGCTTCAAATGTGATAATGGAAATCGACAATAATGTGTTTGGAAAGAAGTCTCATGAAAATAGCAGTCAAGAAACATAAGAAATACATGTGTTCTGAAGCAGGAAGTGACTGAAAGTGAAACAAATGCGTATAAATTAGCGAACTTGTGGATGAAATATATATCCTATTATGTGCATAAACTGAAGAAATAGTAATGTTCCAGTGTTGAATAAAAATGAATGTCAAAATACACATCATGTCCCATAGGAATCTGCTAGCCTTGATATTAAACTGGGTCAGTTACTATAGAAATATTAGATTTTTTTTTTTGGTGTTATAATAGAATTTATTTTACCACTAGCATGCCACAGAATGTTGAGGAAAGAGCAATGGATTTTTAGTTATTGCACTAATAATCTAACATTTAATGACTCTTTTGGATAGTCTAGAAATTACATAAGGCTATGTTACATAATTTTTTTTTTAAATTTAACATTCATAAAAGCTTGGAGTTTTGCTAATATTTCTACTTTTTTATTTTTTATTTTTTCAGTTGTGATTGACCTTCATTTTGTTTATTTGTATGTGGTGCTTAGAATAGAACACAGTGTCCCACACATGCTAGAAAAGCATGTTACCACTGAACCACAAACCCAGCCCCTCCACTTTTATCTTTACATTGAACACGCCTCTCCCTCATCTTTACTCACTTTCTTCCTCATTTTCCCCCTTCTCTCTCTTCCTTTTTCGTTTTCCTTTCATATCTGTTTTTCTCTCATGTCATTACAAACAGTAGTATGCTATGAAATTTAAATTTAAGACTGTTTTTTATAGTCATTGTTTTTTTCTTGAGAAAATTTAATAATTATAATCACCTGATAGATATATTAAAATACATTTTTATACATATGTATCTATATTCATGCATATGCATTACATATTATATATATATATATATATATTTAAAAGTACTTTGATTAGCCTGTTAAAAATAATATAGACCAAAACTTTCTCAATTCTCAAGCCTTCCAGAATTAACATCTTACAGTGAAAATCAAATAAACATATTTAAATAAACAGGTATCATTCTTCTTTATCAATACTGATAATTTAAGGTTTTATAGCACATTAAGCTGTAATACGGCATATTAAATCTTATGAATTAAAAAAAAGTTTTTTGAATTACCTATTATTTAAGGACCATATGCACTGACATTTTAAATGGCTTTCTTGTGATTTCAATTTCTATCAATTGTGTATTAATTGCCAAATCCTTATTTTAGTACTTTTCATATTCATAATTGATATAAAGTCAATTGTTTAATTCTTCTTGTAAGTAATTACTTATTACAGTTGGGACATATTAATAATTCTAAATCTGTATAAGAAAATAGTACAAAGATATTTTCATGCAAAATTAAGAATAATTGCGTGCTCTAAATGTCTGATTGTTGATACATATAACAAAGAGCTTTTGATCAGTCTCTTCCCCAGTAAAACATAAAATGCAAAGATATTGTTGGGTATATACGTACAAATAAAGATAAAGAAAATACACATTATCAGCTAGAAACTATTAAATAAAAGGTGAAAACAACAATCCAACAGATTGTACGAATTTGTCAGATGAGGTAGTATTCTGGAAGAATAGCCTAAGACTAGACCTGGTCCATGACAAAATATTCACGAAAAAAATAAAATTTGAAAAATATAGGAAATGCTATGAATTTTTCAAGAAGGTAGGTGAATTATCCTTTAATCCCAATTTATTTGCTTTTTCAAAAGCCAATTTCCTGGTAAAATAAATTTGTGATAGTTACAACTAAACAAAACAAAGTTTTGCTTAGCAAAATGAATGCATCTCAACCCATTTTTAGCTGATTTCTTCCCACTCAATTTTAAACCGTTATTTATTTATTTATTTATTTTGGTTGTTCCAAACATTACAAAGCTCATGATATATCATCTTTGATACATTTGACTCAATTGGGTTATGAACTCCCATTTTTTCCCCAAATATGAATTGCAGAATCACATTGGTTACACATTCACATTTTTACATAATAGCATATTAGTGACTGTTGTATTCTGCGACCTTTCCTATCCCCCAATATCCCCCCTCCCCTCCCCTCCCATCTTCCCTCTCTACCTCATCTGCTGTTGTTCAATTCTCTCCACTGTTTCCCCCCATTTCCCCTCAAATCCTCTTATATGTAATTTTGTGTAACATTGAGGGTCTCCTACTATTCCCATATGCTTTCCCTTCTCTCTCCCTTTCTCTCCCCCCACTCATCTTTGTTTAATGTTAAACTTTTCCTCATGCTCTTCCTCCATGTTCTTTTCTTAGTTGCTCTTTTAATATCAATGAAGACATTTGGCATTTGTTTTTTAAGGATTGGCTAGCTTCGCCTAGCATAATCTGCTCTAATGCCATCCATTTCCCTGCAAATTCTATGATTTTGTCATTTTTTAATGAAGAGTAATACTCCATTTTGTATAAAAGCCACATTTTTTTTATCCATTCATCTATTGAAGGGCATCTAGGTTGGTTCCACAGTCTAGCTATTGTGAATTGTGCAGCTATGATCATTGATGTGGCAGTATCTCTATAGTACGCTCTTTTAAGATCCTCAGGAAATAGTCCGAGAAGGGTGATAGCTGGGTCAAATGGTGGATCCATTCCCAGCTTTCCCAGGTATCACCATAGTACTTTCCAAATTGGCCTCACCAATTTGCAGTCCCACCAGCAGTGTACAAGTGTACCCTTTTCCCCACATTCTCACCAACACTTATTTTGTTTGACTTCATAATGGCTGCCGATCTTACTGGAGTGAGATGGTATCTTAGGGTGGTTTTGATTTGCATTTCTCTGACTGCTAGAGATGGTGAGCATTTTTTCATGTACTTGTTCATTGATTGAATGTCCTCCTCTGTAAAGTGTCTGTTCAGGTCCTTGGCCCATTTGTTGATTGGGTTATTTGTTATCTTATTGTTTAATTTTTTGAGTTTTTTGTATATTTTGGATATTAGGGCTCTATCTGAAGTGTGAGGGGTAAAAATTTGTTCCCAGGATGTAGGCTCTCTATTTACCTCTCTTATTGTTTCTCTTGCTGAGAAAAAAAAACAATTTAGTTTAAGTAAGTCCCATTTGTTTATTCTTGTTATTAACTCTTGGGCTATGTGCATCCTATTAAAGAATGTGGAGCCCGTCCCCACAGTATGTAGATCGTAGCCAACTTTTTCTTCTATTAGACACAGTGTCTCTGATTTGATATCTACCTCCTGGATCCATTTTGAGTTAACTTTTGTGCATGGTGAGAGAAAGGGATTCAGTTTCATTATGTTGCATATGGATTTCCAATTTTCCCAGCACCATTTGTTGAAGATGCTATCTTTCCTCCATTGCATGTTTTTAGCCCCTTTATCAAATATAAGAAAGTTGTAATTTTGTGGATTGGTTTCTGTGTCCTCTATTCTATACCATTGGTCCAGCTGCCTGTTTTGGTACCAGTACCACGATGTTTTTATTACTATTGCTTTGTAGTACAGTTTGAACTCTTGTATCACTATACCTCCAGATTCACACTTCCTGCTTAGAATTGCTTTTGGTATTCAGGGTCTTTTGTTTTTCCATATGAATTTCATGATTGCTTTATCATTTCTACAAGAAATGCTGTTGGGATTTTTATTGGCACCGATTTAAACCTGTAGAGAATTTTGGGTAATATCAACATTTTGATGATGTTAGTTCTGCCTATCCATGAACAGGGTACTTTTTTCCATCTTCTAAGATCTTCTTCTATCTCTTTCCTTAGGGTTCTGTAGTTTTCATTATATAAATCTTTCACCTCTTTCGTTAGGATGATTCCCAAGTATCTTATTTTCTTTGTGGATATAGTGAATGGAGTGGTTTTCCTCATTTCCATTTCAGAAGTTTTGCTGCTGATATACAGGAATGCCTTTGATTAATGCGTGTTGACTTTATATCTTGCCACTTTGCTGAATTCATTTATTAACTCTAGCAGTTGCTTTGTAGACCCTTTTGAGTCTGTTAAATATATTATCATGTCATCTGCAAATAGCGATAATTTACGTTCTTCTTTTCCTATTTTTATGTCTTTAATTTCTTTTGTCTGTCTAATTGCTCTGGCTAGTATTTCAAGAACTAAATCGAATAGAAGTGGTGATAGAGGGCATCCCTGTCTTGTTCCAGATTTTAGAGGGAATGCCTTCAGTTTTTCTCCATTTACAATGATGCTAGCCTGAGGTTTAGCATATATAGCTTTTACAATGTTGAGGTAACTCAACATTGTTATCCTAGTTTTTCTAGTGTATTGAACATAAAGGGAGGCTGAACTTTGTCGAATGTTTTTTCTCCATCTCTCAAGATGATCATATGGTTCTTGTCTTTAAGTCTATTGATGTGGTGAATAGCATTTATTGATTTCCGTATATTGAACTAGCCTTGCTTCCCTGGGATGAATCCTACTTGATCATGGTGCACAATTTTTTGATATGCTTTTGTATTACATTCACCAGGATTTTATTGAGAATGTTTGCATCCTAGTTCGTTAGAGACATTGGTCTGTAGTTTTCTTTCTTTGAAGTGTTTTTGTCTGGTTTTGGGATCAGTGTGATTTTGGCCTCATAGAATGAATTTGAAAGAGCACCTTCTTTTTCTATTTCTTGAAATAGCTTGAAAAGTATTGGTATTAATTCTTCTTTTAAGGTTTTGTAGAGCTCCGCTCTATACCCATCCACTCCAGGGCTTTTTTTGGTTGGTAGTCTTTTGATGGCTTCTTATATTTCTTCCTTTGTTATTGGTCTGTTTAAATTGTGTGTGTCTTCCTGACTCAATCTGGGCACATCGTATGACTTAGGAAATTTATTGATATCTTCACTATCTTCTATTTCATTTGAATATAGGGTTTCAAAATACTTTCTAATTATCTTCTGTATTTCTGTAGTGTCTGTTGTGATAATGCCTTTTTCATGCCGTATGTTAGTAATTTGAATTCTCTTTCTTCTTCTCTTCGTTAGCATGGCTAAGGGCCTGTCAATCTTATTTATGTTTTCAAAGAACCAACTTTTAGTTTTATCAATTTTTTCAATGTTTTTTTTGTTTCAATTTCGTTGATTTCTGCTCTAATTTTAATTATTTCTTGTCTTCTACTACATTTGCTGTTGTTTTCCTTTTCTTTTTCTAGGTTTTTGAGGTGTAGTGTGAGTCCATTTATTTGTTTTTTTTTTTTTTTTTGAGGAAAGAACTCCAAGAAATGAATTTCCCTCTTAAAACTGCTTTCATTGTGTCCTATAGATTCCAGTATGTTGTGTCTGTATAGTCATTTGTCTCTAAGAATTTTTTATATCCTCCTTTATGTCTTCTGTAACCCATTGAACATTCAGTAGAATATTGTTCATTTTTCCATATGATGTAGGATTTTTCCTTCCTTCTTTTATCATTGATTTCCAGTTTCATTCCAATATGATCAGATATGGTGCATGGTATTATCTCCACGCCTTTATATTTACTAAGGGTTGCCCTATGGCATAATATATGATCTATCTTTGAGTAGGATCCTTGTGCTGCTGAGAAGAACGTGTATCCACGTTCTGCATGTTGGCTATCTTCATAATTCTATGTCTTGGAGTTGGTCTATTATGGTTTTGAATGTTTGAGGTCATGTAGGCTTCAAGGATTTGGCAATCCATTCCATCTTTCATCTCTGGGAAGTTTTCTAGAATTATTTCATTTAATATGTTGTCCATTCCTTTGGTTTGAATCTCTATGCCTTCTTCTATCCTAATGACTCTCAAATTTGTTTTTTTATGACATCCCATATCTCTTAAATAGATTGCTCATGGGATATAAGCATCTTTTCTGTGTTGACTATATTCTTTTCAAGTTGATAAACTTTGTATTCATTATCTAATCTTCTGACTTCTACTTGATCTAGTCTATTTACAATATTCTCGTTTGAATTTTTAATGTGGTTTATATTTTTCTGCATTCCTAGGATTACTTTTTGATTTTTTTTAAGATCTCTGTCTTTTGGTGAAGCTCGTTCTTTGCCATTTGAATTTGTTTGTTTAATTCATTTTCAAAATATTCTTTTATTGCTTGGACTTGCTGCCTCATGTCTTCTCTAATATTTCTTTCCATCTGAGTTAGGGATGCATTGAGTTTTTTCCCTATCCCTGTTTCTGATGATTCTAGGTCCTCCTGTAAAATTAAGTTGTCCGGCATTATTTGTACACCTTTTTCCCTTGTTTTTTCATGAAGTTCACATTACTTTCCAGCTCCATTTGATTGCTGTGTTTCTGCTCTCTTCTATATATTTGTTTTGGTTTTATATATCTCTATTGACTCTCCTTTGTGTTGGTAGACTGTGAATGCTAGAGTGGATTCCACTGGGAAGGAATTCCGACGGCCGAGCTCCAGTGATGTCACCTCTCTGCTATGGTGGGCCCCAGGCTCTTTGCCCGGGTGTTCGCATGGGGGTGTGGGACTGTACTGTCTCTGTTTGGTTTCAGCTCCCGGTCGCCGGCGTGCAGGTGGTCACAAGCTGTCCAGTCGCGCAGTCAGCTGGTGGGCTGTCATCGGCGGTTGTGCGATCTCTAGCCACCCATTAGGGCGGGCATATGGCAGGCGATTGGTCGCTGGTGGGCAGGCAGTCTCCAGCCGTCCAGTCGCACCTGCAGCGGGCCGGCTCTTGCCGGCGGGCGAGCGTTCTCCAGGCGCCCAGTCACGTGGGCCTGGCCTCTAGTCCCCTGGTTTCACCTGCTAGTCCTGGTTTCTCCTGCTAGACCAGATTTCCCCTGAGTAATGCCCTCAGCAGCTCAAACTGTACTCTGGCTTGCCGTTTCTTGGGTGTCGATTGTGTCTATTGGGAACCCCAGCACTCTATTTTTATTATTTTTTCCGTTTGCCCTTTCCCCCATCCCTGGCTAGACAGATTTCGTTTTCACCACTGATGGGAGGGGGAGTTGAAGGTCAGGTGCCTCTAGTTTCCCCCCCCCAATCTTTATGCAGGCTCTCTCTGAAAATCCCTCCCCTGGAAAGCTTAGGAGAGATTTTATGCAAATTTCCTACTGTATGGGAGATGAGCGGAAAACACACAACTGTTTTATTTTTGCAATCTGTCGGAGAGTGGCGGTGGTTACTTCAGCTCTCCAAGATGGTGGCCATTGGTTTCCTTGGTGGAGTTTCCGTTGTGGGGGATAGAACTGTAGAGCTTCCTTCCCTGACTGAAATCCCGAACTCGGCCTGGGGCTCAGTGCGGTGTCAGCCGGCAGGATTCCACAGAATCTGCAGCAACGTTTCTCCCTGGATGCTAGTCGCTTCTCGGTGGTGCCTCGATGTCTGCAGCCATGGGGCGGGCCACAGGGATCAATAAGCCCGGATCTCCGGTTGCATATTCAGCTCACGTTTGAGACTCAATTACCGGAACTCGTTGGTGGAAATCATTCTTTTAGGTTTTGGTGCACACCCATTTTTCTATAAGATCCTAACAAGATAGTCTTTTGTCATTTTAACTCGTTATTCACCTGCAATGTGGCGTGGTACACTGGGTGTGATGCACTCTATTTGCGGCCAACTTGCAAAGTTGAAATATTATGTTTTGTATGCACCATTTACTGAAGATAGTTTTCAGTACTAGGCAACCAATATGTATTTCAGGTTGATGAATATTTCTGAGAATAATCTTTTGAAAAGTTGATTATAAATCCACATACATGAATATGAATGAATTTGGGGAGTGCACAATAAGGCACATATATTTCATATTTTGAAAAATCTGGAGAATATATATATATATATATATATATATATATATATATATATATATATATATACACACACACAGAGAGACATTACAATGTAGCATTATGTACGCCAAACGAAATTTATCATGAAATACATATCATCCACGGATCCAACAATATTAGTTTTACTGAACATGGATTTATGTATAATGTTGTTCAAATAGGAGGCTCACCCATAGGTTGAATTTTCAGTTTCAACAGCGTTTAGGAGGAATGATATCTTCTCACAATTTGTATCTGCCAAGTCAGCCACCTCACAAAAATGTACGTGTGATACCAGGTAGGATTCTATATATGCATATAAAAATACATCTGCTGACTAGGCTACAGAGAAGGGGAGAAATAAATTCACATATTTGTTAACTTTAAAAACACACGGAGAACTATTTCAACAAAAAAAATTGACTAGATTTATAACTCCTACCGTATATAATGCAAAAGGCAAGTCCAACAATACCAAACATGCCTCCTCTGAACTGCTTGTATTTCTATTCTGATGGGGTTATTATTCTCCATGATATTACGATTAGTAGTCAGAGTCTAGTAGGGTAGGGGTTAGTGTCAGGGATTCAGTATTTCAAATGGAAAATAGGAAAATGAATCCAATGTGTATGCAAATATGTGCTACACAAAAATGTTCCCACTCTCATCAAGAACTATGGCTTGACATTACTTTTGCCCCAAGTAAGACACAATTAGAGGAGAAGTGTTAGAAAATCTGTGAATACATATCTGGAATGGAATATGCTCAGTAGTTCACAACACTGGAGGTGGTAGAGGAGTTCCTAAAAGTAAGGGACAGGGTAAACACTCCACAAACATGGAGCTCTGCTGGCCTAAAGACTTCTTGAAGAACTGCCTCTGAGGTTGGGCACCTGAAAAATATGTTGTTTTCTGGAGCTTTAGCTTCATTTGTAGTGAGACCATCAAAGCTGTGTCTGCATCTATGTGACCTGGAGGACATGGTTTCTTATTTTCCAGTGAAGATGAAGCAGCAGTGCTGAATTTGCTGTTTGTAGGTAAACTGTGACCACTGGGGTCTAAGTGTCTCCCCATGTGGACTGTGAAGCCATTTGGTCATCCTCCAAATTTCATGGTGTTTCTTGCTGCTGCACTAGGAGTTTGCTATTTGATTCAAAAATACAAGGAGTTTTAGTGGATCACAGTGCTGGAGAGAGTTCTGTCACATGTGGTGGGTCAGTTTCTGCAAGAGAATGCACCAAACATACTTCTAGCCCACATATATTGCCCCATTGACGATAGCAACATGATTCTGAACATTGCCCTGAAATCTCTCAATATTACAAGATGCCTTTACATAGAAGGGACTGCTCGCTGCACCATGTCAGTTCCAAGCCATTTGGAAGCCAATGGAAGATCCACAAGGCCCCACCACAGATGTTTTATCACACACCTGACCACCACGGCTCTAGGCCCACTACTCAGCAGGCTCCAACTTATTGGCATCTCTGTTCTACACGATTTTCATAAAACCCAGTCAATCAAAGCACTGTCTGGTATACTCATGACCAGCAACAGGACATCCAAATGTCCTCCATTGCCACCTGGTCATGGGAATTTCAAAAATTTTATGGTATTTTTGTAGCCATTTTTCAATGATGTTGGAGGCACTGTGGGTTAAAATTCACTCCAGAACCATTAAATGTAGAGGAAGCACATTTCAATGAAAGCTTTGGAGAATTCTCACAGGCAAGGCTTCTCAAAAAGTGGCCAAATGGTCACATGAAGCCAGGCCCATTGTGGTCTACAATGAGGACCATGTGTGTTTCGACTCTCAACTATGGCTGCCAAGTCTTTCAGAATAAAATCACGTGATATCTTGGCTGTGATTCCCAGTGCTCTGTTGAAAGCCACCCTGGGCCTAGATCTCAGTTTTCAAGGGGGACTCTCATGCATGCCTCCTAAAATCCTAACACAATTCATGGCAATAATTCTCTGAGTTCAGTTCCAGAACTCAGTCTCTAAGGGGAATCACACCAGAGTTCATGTCAGGGTGGACCCAGTCATCTGTTCCAACCACCAAACAAATGGCCACAATTAAAACCAAAACACTCCCACATGGCCCTCATGATCTTTCATATAGACACTCATCATAACCTCTGGCTGGATGTTTCCATGAGGGGCGAAGCCCAAGACAGTCTCCAAAATAATCTCCCTTGCCCCTTATTGGCCTAAAATCAGGGTTGCCTGGACACACTTTCTGTGAACCAGGAGTGATCAAAAAGGCCTGCTGTTAATACTTCTCTGCTTCTCTAATTTGAGGCCTACTGACTGTGGGGTTTATTTTTTTATGTGAATTGGAGTCATTAGAAAACCAAGCACTTATCGGCTAGCTTCTGCAGGGTTTGAAGAAATCATTTGACCCAAAGGATCCCTATTCTCACTTGATGGAGGTCAGGAACCTAACAGAAGAAGGGGAGAGACTTCATCCACAATGACTGCTCTTTTGGCCATTTTGGTTTTGGATGCACACATGGGATCATTCTTAAGATACATCAGGTGCTGAGAATCTAAGCCATTGCCTCAAACAGGGCAAAGAGGCGGATTCAGACACATCCCTTTCCAAAGCAATTAAGCAAAGAGGCACAGGTGATGCCCATTCATTTCCATTTGAAACCTGTTTTCTTCAGGTTTCACAAAGGGGTGGACTGAGGCAAAGACCTTCCTGACATTCAGGGCAACAGAACTATAGGTAAGCAAAGCAGGGTTTCTCCACTGACACTTTATTGGTCACACTGATATTTGAGTTTTCTGAGATGCTCGCCATTCCCTTCAGCTATCCAGTACATGGCCATGTAACAGGGCTTGGAAGTGGTACATATCTTGGACGCAAAACCATGAGCCTATTCTGTAGAGTGGCCAGAATTCAGGAAGAACGCAGGAACTTTGGAAGATAGCACGTGTTGCCCATCGATAAGGCAAGCCAAAATCCATTCATCAATTTGGCAGAATAAATGATGGGAAGCTTTCTACTAGACAGGACACATCAATTGATGCATTCTCTTTTCTAATGTCTATAACCATGGACACAGTGGGATACACGGACATAGAAACACTCGCCTTGTCAAATGACTTACTAGAAATAGTTCACTCACAACCAAACAAATGGCCTTTTCTATCTATTCTCAGAACATGAGACAAATCCACAAACACACAGCGACACCCACAGAGGCACCTCCTTCCCCAAAGTAGGTCGGTGACTATCCAGAGTGTCCTCTGACTGGTGTGCCATAGTATGTTCCTCAGAAATGGCCTGTCCTGTCTCAGATCTGGTCTCCTTAACCAACTCTGTGAAGATGTCAGGAGCCAGTGGTGAACCACTATCTGCTTTCCTCAGGAAAGGCCCCTCTTCAGAGCTTTTCTGGAATTTGGTCATTCTCATATCAGTAGGTACCAAGAAAGACTGACTCTGTCCTTGGTATATACAAACAAGTGAGACCACTGTGACTGGGAATGGGACAGGCTCTGGGTGCCTGTCTTCCTGGATAACAAGTTCTTAGAGTTCCATCACCAAGGAAGTGAGGTGAGGTCACTTCCTTCAGGAACTGAATGAGGTCACTGCCTTAGCAACCACTTTGTCCTAACAGTTGCTCCCAAGGGTCCCATGAGATGGAGGCTGCCCCTACGTACTGTGACACTTTCACAAGTTAGAATGTATATCAACCATAGGCACCCAAGACCAGCTCTCCAAACAGGACTGTTTGGGTCCATATTCTAATGGGTGGCACTAGAGCAGATTATGCTTAGTGAAGCTAGCCAATCCCTAAAAAACAAATACCAAATGTCTTCTTTGATATGATGAGAGCAACTAAGAATAGAGCAGGAGGAAGAGCAGGAAGAAAAGATTAACATTAAACAGAGACATGAGGTGGGAGGGAAAGAGAGAGAAAAGGGGAATTGCATGGAAATGGAGGGAGACCCTCATTGTTATACTAAATTACATATTAGAGGTTGTGAATGGAATGGGAAAATAACAAGGTGAGAAATGAATTACAGTAGATGGGGTAGACAGAGAAGATGGGAGGGGAGGGGATGGGGGATAGTAGAGGATAGGAACGGTAGCAGAATACAACAATTACTAGTATGGCATTATGTAAAAATGTGGATGTGTAACGGATGTGATTCTTCAATCTGTATCTGGGGTAAAAATGGGAGTTCATAAATCACTTGAAGCTAATGTATGCTAAAGTATGAATATGTTATGTCAAAAGATTTGTAAGGTTTTGAACAACCAATAATAAAAAAAAAGAACAGAGAGGCTGATTCAGTAACAACCTTTCATACTGACCAGGTTGTTTGCCATGGAATTTGACTTTTGCTCTCTCAGGTCCTTCAGTGGTGCCTATATCTTCTCCAGGGATCACTTCTGAATGAAACTTTGAGTTTTTCAACAGGTGGAAGATTCCCTACATTCCTCTATTTTAGGACCAACACTTTCCCTGCTCTTCTGTAAAGTTAGATTGAGGGAACAGTGTATGGTTTCGCTTAATAACAGGTTTGATTTGGGTTAGGAATCATTCTGCTTGATGAATAATGGTATTGGGAACCTGTGATATTTATAAGAATATATAGGTGAAATATAAGTATGAAAACAGAAATCTAGATAAGATTGGAATCCCAGAAGGGCATTGCACTTTTGATTGGGATACTTAGCTTTGATACATGTTCTGCAAAGATGTTTCAGATAAATCAATAATCAATGGCATAGGACCTTGTACCTTCGATGATTGAATGTAGAAGTGAGTATCCACTCAAACTGTGATAGTCGGTAGGATTAGGAAGATATTCTGTAGGTTTCAGAAGAAGAGTGAGTACAGGAATTGGACCAAAAGTTCTTTAGCAATAGGGTATCACTTAGACAGTGAACGTAAATGTCAGCACATGTGAAGTGTTAGTCAAAATGGTGAACTGGTGAAAATATTTAGGAAAGCAGACATCAATAGAGACATTAGGAAATCAGGGAAAGTATAAAGTGAGTGATAGGATTAGACATTTGAACAGAGTTGAGGTTGAATATATAGTCTTAGGAAGAAACAAATATGTTGTCATAAATAGGATTGATATTTGAGAGCATTAGGCAACCTGGACATGAATGTTTTTAGTAATTCATGCTCACTTTCCATTTAGGCTTTGGTACAATCATAAGTGTGACCTCTGCTTATTGTGTCCAGAATATTACTGTGATAAATGCATACGTACATCAGGTGACATGAGTATTTCTTCCACCATTTCTGAGAGCAACATTTTGAAGACGAATAAATTAGTATTGGGGTTACAAATAGATGTACCCTTTGTCTATGAATGTAGAGATAATTCATGAATAGACCATACTGTGAATAAATAATATAATTGGTTCCAACTTTAAATAATAGATTGAATTGATATCTGAATATATACAGAAAATCTTATATTGATATACAATTATTCATTCTAACCAGTAATACATCTAATGGTAATATTAGGGTTATGTTTTATCATGAAGAGTGTGTGAGTTTTGCTTCAAAATGATTATGGAAATTGAAAATAATGTGTTTGAAATAAAGTCTCATGAAAAGACCAGTCAAGAAACCTGGAGGAATACATGTGTTCTGAATCAGTAAATGATTGAAAGTGAATCAAATGCCTATAAATTTGTGAACTTATGGATGAAATATATGTCCTATGATGTTCGTAAACTGTAGAAATTGTATTGTACCAGTGTTGAATAAAATAAACTTCAAAATACACATCATGTCCCATAGGAATCTACTTGCATTGATGTTAAACAGGGTCAGTTAATGTAGAAATATTAGGATTGTATGCACCATTCACTGAAGTTAGTTTTCAGTAATAGGAAACAAATATGTATTTCAGGTGGATGAATATTTCTGAGAATAATCTTGTGAAATGTTGATTATAAATCCACATACATGAACATGAAAGAATTTAGGTAGTGTATATAAGACACATATATTTTATATTTGGAAAAATTTGAAGATTGTATATATATATATATATATATATATATATATATATATATATATATATTAAAAAAACAAAAACAGACAATAAGATGTAGCAATATATATGCCAATCGAAATTCTTCATGAAATGTACATCAGCCACAGATGCAAAAATATTTATTTTACTCAACATGGATTTATGTATGGCTTGTTGTTCTACTAGGAGGCTCACCCATAGGTTGAATTTTCTACTAGGAGGCTCACCCATAGGTTGAATTTTCAGTTCCAACAGAGTTTAGGAGGAGTGATCTCTTCTCACAATTTGTATTTGCCAAGTCAGACACCTCAGAAGAATATACGTGTGATACCAGGTAGGAATCTATATGTGCATATAAAAATACATGTGCTGAATTGGCTACAGAGAATGGGAGACAGGTATTCACATATTTGTTAACTTTAAAAACATGTGGAGAACTATTTCAATTATAAATTAGCTAGATTTATAACACCTACCCTATATCATTCAAAAGGCAAGTCCAACTATACACCATGCCTCATCTGTACTGCTTGCATTTCCATTCTGTTGGATTATTTTTCTCCATCATATTAGTATTAGTAGTCAGAGTCTAGTAGGTTATGGTTTAGTGTCAGGTGTCCGGGCCGGCTGGACACTTAAAAGTGGGCGTTGAACCTTGTTGGGGAGGAATGAAGGGAAAAGAGTCATGAGAGATGACAGCAAGACAACAGTTCTGATCATGCTGAAAACTTTTATAGTTCTCACAGTGTATTTATATGCTGTGGATGAGAAAGCTCTCTTATCGGCAGTTGCTGGATGTCTTCACAGGGTGAGATAACGTCAGGATATTTCAGGAAGACGGATAGCTGCAGGATGTCTCAGGGTGATAGATGGCTGCGGGATGTCTCCCAGGCAGGATATCTCGCAGGGGGCTATTTCTTGTAAGTGTCAGGCTATTCTTTGAAGGAGAACTTCCTTTTAGCCCCTGACATCTCCTCCCTTTCTTATATAAAATATTTGACCATACCTTACAGGCCAATGTTTTAGGGGGTTATAGAGGCTCTGTTTCTCTAGCAGGCCTTAGAATATCTCCTGATCTGATCGAGCATGTTTACTAGATTTCGTGGTGGCCTTGGCATGTTTTTTGAGGAGACGGCTTTGAGGGGGAAGCATGCCAACTGCCATGCACCAGAGCGTGTCACTCAGAAGACTTGGATTTTGGGAAAAATGGATCCATCCTCCTGCAGTCCTTCCTGCACCCTCCGTTATTATGCCCTAACGTCCTCACTCCATGGGTTCGTCCTCCCCCAAGTGGAGCGGCCCATGGAGGACGAACCCTTATGGCAAGTGCAGAAGATCGTTGGTCAGAGCTGTTACTTAGAGTTTTATGTAAGAAAGCGAGATCTGTGGGCATGTAAACTTAAGAAATAAGCTTGTGAGGAGGGTAGAACATCCTTTTAAATGTTGGCAGCACGGTCTTCCATATCAAGGCAATGATAGTGGACCTCTATGGGCTTAGAGGCCAAAATATTAATCTGTTCTTTAATAAATTGTACCAGCCTGTTTATAATGCAGGGTTTTAGGGACACCATTAAAAGTAAACCCAACAAAGGGCCTAATAGGGGAAGAAGGTAGGGTAAAAATCCATTAAGCCCAGTCCAGAGGGGATTTTCAAATATTTCCCTTCATCTCTTTTCTAGATCTTCTTGAAGCTGCTTAATTTTAGTGCATACTATGCCAGAATTATTGGCATAAATGCAGCATCGTTCCCCTAAGGCCAAGCAAATACCTCCCTGGTTAGCTGTCAGCAAATTTAAGCCTCGTCTTTTTTGAAGGAACACTTCTGCCAGGGAGTCTATTTGGTCCTGCAAATCTTTAATGGTTCCTGATAGAGTTTTTATCAGTTGTTCCTGATAGAGTTTATAATTTGTTGAGAGAGGCGATGGTAAGAGTGAATAGACGTGCCTAAGCCAGTGTACCTGTGCCCACAGGAACTGTTATTCCAAGGCTGGCAGATTGTTGGCTGCATCTGAAAAAGAGGAAATTTTGTCCTCATGAGGAGTGCCTCTGTCCCTGTTTTGAGGTAAGTCATTAACCTGTTTAACCAGGAGTTCTGGTAACCATCTTGGGGCTGTTTGATCTTGGTCCAAAACACAAGCTGAGCCTCCTTCCCAGATGAGGACAGGATCTGGGTCTTTCCATTTATTTGTAAGTGGATTGTGTCACATAACAGGTGGGCGAACAGAATTGGACGAGGGATGGCAGTGTCTGTCTGCTGCCGAATCGCCTTCATTGTCTAGGCTAAGAAAAATAAGGGCAAATAATGCATTGTTAAGGCGATGCCTGGGTGTGGTAAATACAAGGGAGGAAGCCTTAAGGAGGGATAGCCAAGTTTTTAAGTTAAGGTGGGCAAGTTCCACAATGCCTTGGCCCTGAGGGTTGTATGGAATTCTAGTAGTATGACAAATTTGCAAGGTAGCACAAAACTGTTTAAACTTGGCAATGGTAAATGTAGGATAAATATCTGTTTTAATATGTATTGGTTTACCCATAACAGAAAAGGCTGAAACAAGATGAGAAAGGACATCTTTGGTAGCCTCTCCAGAATGTGGTGATGCAAAAATAAAGCCGCTGAAGTTATCTACAGAAACGTGTATATATTTGGTTATTACAAATTCAAGAAAATGAGTAACATCCATTTGCCAAAACTGATCGGGCAGTAATCCTCGGGGGTTAACTCCCAAGTGTTGAATGGGGAGGGAGACAGCACAACCAGGGCATGCTTTTACTATTTCTCGTGCCTGTTGCTGGTAATTTTACAAAGTAATCAAAGGCTCTGGAAATTTAAATGGTGTATATTGTGTAACTCCATGGCCTTTTGAATTGAGCCAACAAAAATTGGAAAGATGGAACGAGTTGCTGCATCAGCTTGGGCATTACCTTGAATTAGAGGGCTGGGAAGATCATAGTGTGCCCTGATGTGTCCTAAGAAAAATGGGTGTTGTCTGGCCTGAATTAGCTGCTGAAGCTGGTGAAACAGAAAGGCCGCATTGTTAGAAGCCTTAATGGGGGGTGAAATCACCAGCAGGTGCACAGAATGAGCAATGTAGGCACTGTCTTTATAAATATTAACAGGATTATAAAAAATGTTATAAAAACTTGTGTTATGTCAAACAATTCCACAAACTGTGGTGACTGATAGACAGTATCAAAGGTGGTAGGCTTGTTATTGACAACAAAGACCGCTCGGCCATTACAGGAACCGTCTGTAAAGACAGTAAGGGATTGAGGAATGGAAGCCTTTTGAGTAATTTCAGGAAAAGTAAATGGATGTAACTGGACAAAATGTAAAAGGGGGTCTTTGGGGAGGTAGTGATCAATTGTTCCCAAAAGCCTGATAGGGCAATACCACATTCATCCCTTGTCTCTAGTAAAAATTGGGTTTGGTCCTTAGTATATGGAATAAAAATATTATCAGGGTGTTTGCCAAAATGTTGTAGAGAAATCAAATGACCTTTAAAAATAATAGAAGCTACCTGAGCAAGATAAACAGTAATAACCTTCGAGGATGTGGTGGGTAAATGGACCCAAAACAAGGGGCAGTCTTTATTTTTAAAATGTGGATCTCACTGCCAAAATATTCCTGTGGGTGTATGAGGAGTGTGTAAAATAACCAGAACCAGAGAAAGGTTAGAAGAAATTTGTGTAACAAATTGTTGGGCAATGGCTTCTGTTACTTGGTTTAATGCCTGTCATGCCTTGGGAGTAAGATTTTGAGGGGAGGAGGGGTGGAAATTACCTCTCAAAATATCATTAAGGGTCAAAAGTACACAAGTGCATAATTTTAAATATGTTATTAGACATTGAATATCCCTCAGTAATTTCTAAAAATCTTTAAGGGTGTGAAGATGGTCCACACGTCCTTGTATTTTAGAAATTTGGATCTGATTTTCTAGAATTTTAAGGCCCAAACTCTTATAAGAGTCCTGTGTTTGAACCTTATTAGGAGCTATCTGTAGTCCCAAGGTAGTGAGGATTTTGTAAAAGTCCAAGTAACAATTATTAAGGTCATGGGTATTAGGTGCAGCAATTAACAAATCATCCATATAATGTAAAATATAAATTTGTGGCCCTCACTCTCTCACAGGGTCTACTGCTTGAGCAACCTATTTTTGGCAAAGAGTAGGGCTGTTGTCCAATCCTTGGGGAAGAACCTTCCATTGAAGTCTCTGCATAGGGCCCTGAATATTAATGCAAGAAAGACTAAAGGCAAAATAGGGTCTATCCTCAGGATGTAAAGGAATAATAAAAAAGCAAACATTTAAGTCCATAACCATTTTACAATAGTTTTTGTGAATAGCCACTGGTGTGGGAATGACTGGCTGTAGTGCTCCCATCGGGGGTATAACTTTATTAATGGCACACAAATCTTCTAAATGGCGCCACTTGCCTGATTTTTTCTTGATAACAAAAATAGGAGTGTACGATGGTGAGGTTGAGGGCTCTACATGGCCGGCTGCCACCTGTTCCTTCACTAACATGGAGGCAGCCTCCAAATTTTCATGGGTAAGGGGCCACTGATCCACCCACACAAGAGTCTGAGTCTCCCAAATAATTTTATCTGCATGGGGTACAGGAGGGTCAGGGACTGACACTAAAAATCCAAATATCCAAGTCCATATGTATTTTTTTTATGGGTTGTATAAGCCCCACCAGTCCTTGTCTCAGCCTCCCAAGGCCTGTACCAGGGACAAAATTCATACGGAGCATTTGATGAGTCACCATGGAATTGGGACTGGCAAGAATAACTTCCATTTGACTCAAAATATCTCGGGCCCATAGGTAAACAGGGAGGTCAGGAACAACGAAAGAAGTGACAGTTCCCTTATTACCCTCTTTATCAGTCCAGCTAAGAGCAGTAGAGCTGACCAGAGGATTTTTTGACTATCCTATCCCTTTAAGGTCAGTCAAGGATGGGGTGAGGGGCCAACCAGATCGCCAGTATTTTTGAGAAATAATTGTCGCATCAACTCCAGTAACTAAAATTGCTTGGAATTCCTTTCCTTCAATAAGTAAGGTAAGGGTGTGTTTATTATGAGAAATGGGATGAACTCAATATACCTCAGAGGAGCCCAAGGAGGCAGTCCCCCACAGTAGGTTTGGGTGGTGGAAGTGCCCCTTAATCTAAGGGAAGGAGTATTAATTGTGCAAGACTTTTTCCTCCTGGGATGGCCGCAACTCTATTAATAACTGTGGCCAGTATTTTTATTTCTCCAGTGATATCATTATCATTAATGCCAGGGAAGACCTGAACACCTTCTAAGGTAGTAGAGGCTCTTCCAAGAAGAAGGGCACACGTATGAGATGGAGGGGGACCCATAATTCCAGTTGGTATTATCTGGGGCCCTTGCATTGAGTCTAATGTTGTATCAGTGGTGGTACAGAGGTCCAATCCTGCACTGCCTGGAGTGGGTAGTTGGAGGGAGCCAATTGTGGAGAAGGATATTGAGGTAGGTTGGGAGTTTGGAAGGGAACAAACCTTATTGCCCCAGGGAGTTTCCTGAGAAGCAGGAAGAAATAGGCTGTCCGAGGGCATTTGTCATTGATCTACACTCACTGGCCCAGTGATGAACTTTACCATATCAAGGACAAAGTGTAGCTGGGGGCGGTTTAGCTCCAGTTTGAGGAGACGCTATTCTTACTCTTTGTTTGCCTGTCGGACACTTGCGTGCAAAATGGCCTGGTTGTTTACAAGTAAAGCAAATACGTGAACCAGGATTGTAAAAGGCCTTGGTAAAGGGAGCACTAGAGTGAGACCCATGGCATGGGCTGCACCCACCCCTGCACAGACTCTAATAAAGTCAGAAAGTTTCCCTTTATCCTTATGATGTCGAAGAACATCCTGACATGCTGGGTTGGCGTTTTCAAAGGCAAGATGTTTTACAAAGGTGCTTTCGCTTTCGCTTGGTCCAAGCAAGCATTCTGCAGCTAGGTTAAGAGGGGGAACAAAGTCGCTATAAGGCTCGTCGGGCCCTTGTCGAATTCTGGCCAGGGAAGTGATAGCCGAGGCCCTTTCAGGGAGGCGTCTCCAAGTATGTAAGCCAGCCATCTAAATCTGCGCAAAAAGTCCAGCAGGGAAACGTGCCTGTTTAGTTTTAGTGTCAAAAGTTGCATTGCCCACTAGCTTAACATAAGTCCAGGATTTAGAGGAGGCCTTTGTTAAATTTTTTTTGAGCAGTTTCTGACAGGGCTCTTTGAAATCTGCATTCCATAGTAGGAAGTCTCCGGCACTGAGGGCAGCTCTGTCTAAAAATTTCCAATCATTGGGAGTAAGAAATTGTGTGTTGTGGCTTTCTAATAAAGCCAACGTGTAGGGCACAGTGGGGCCATAGTGAGCACAAGCCTTTTTAAGTTTTTCAAGAAAATGGAGGCTAAATTTTTTGTAGACACTCTGGGTTCCTTCCTGCCTAGGGGTGAACTTCTCATCCTCTAAGTCCTGATCTCCTTGATCCATTTCCTCCGCTTCCTCCTCTTGATCCTCGTCTAAGTCTTTGACCTCAGCCTGAGCAGGCTTATCTATCTGACTGTTGGTGACTGGGAAGGTGAGCACAGGCCGATGGAGCGGCTTCGCCTTTGTATTAGACCACTGTGGGTCAGCTTGTGTTGACTCCATTCCTAAGGCTAATGGAGAGAGCTCAGAGTCAAGGGATCTTTATTCTTTTAAAAATTGGATCTGTTCCCATCCATGTTGGAGAGACTCTCTCAAGGGAGCCGGATTAGGCAAGGGAAGTGGGGAAAAAATATCTGGGGGGACATTTGGCCCCTGAAGGGCCAGAGCACAAAAGGCAGGAGGGATATAGGAGGGAGGGGAATGTCTAAGTCCTATAGGCTGTGGCAGGGTCCTGAGAGGTGGCGGGTCTTCTGAATGGTAGCGAGCTGCTTCCTTCTCCAAGGTAGCCTCCTCCCCAGGGGTCAATGTTTCTCTGGGATTTAAAACTGCATAAAGGCTGTTGGAAACCATTGGAGCCTTATTCATTAGGGTGGGATTTTGAGGAAGATCAGGAAGGTTCCCAGGGTCCTGGGGAGACTAAGAAGGGTCTATGTCTATACTAACTGATGGGCATGCCGAGAAGGGACGAGAGGTCTTTTGCATAGTCTCTTCCCCAATCCTAACAAGTATTTAGGTACCATTGTCAAAGGGTGAACTTTTAAGAATTTCACTAATTTATTTCCAGAAAGAAAAGGTAGGAACAGACACTTTTTCTGGGTCAAAGGATTCATAATAATCTTTTAAAATGTCTCCTACTCTAAGCCATCTTTTACCATCAATGGTCCCTTCAAGGGGAAACCATGGAAACAATTTTTCAATGTATGAAAAGAAAAATTTTAAGTCATTTTTCTTAACACATGCCCCCATGTATTTAAGGATTCCTTTTGGCCTGACAAAAACAAATCATGTGACGAAATTGCTTTTCCCATGGTGGGTCACTCACTGTGCGTCATCCCCACTCTCCTCCTGGATCTGTCTCTCAGTGGTGTCTGCTGAGGCAATCGTGAGCTCCACTTGTCCAAATCTTCCCCCAGTCAAAGGCTCGAGCCCCAGTCGTTGGGCGCCAGTTGTCCCAGCCTGCAGGACACATCAACGTGGGTAGCGAACCTAGATGGGGAGGAATGAAGGGACAAGAGACATGAGAGATGACAGCAAGACAAAAGTTCTGATCAAGATGCAAACTTTTATTGTTCACACAGGGGAATTTATATGCTGGAGATTTGAAAGCTCTCTTATCGGCAGTTCCTGGATGTCTTCACAAGGTGAGATAACCTCAGAATATTTCAGGAAGACAGATGGCCACAGGATGTCTCAGGAACACAGATGACTACAGGATGTCTCCCAGACAGGATGTCTCCCTGGGGGCTGTTTCTTGTAAGTGTCAGGCTATTCTTTGAAAAAGAATTCCTTCTACCCCTTACAGTCAGGGATTCAGTATTTCAAATGAAAAATTGGAGAAAGAATCCAATGTGTATGCAAATATGTGCTACCCAAAAATCTTCACACTCTCATTCAGAACAATGCCTTGACATTACCTTCACCCCAACTAAGACACAATTAGAGGAGAAGAGTTAGAAAATCTGTGAATACACATCAAGAATGGAAAATGCTCAGGAGTTCACAACTTTGGAGGTGGTAGAGGAATTTCCAAATGTAAGGGAGAGGGTAAAACTCCACAAACATGGAGCTCTGCTGGACTAAAGACTTCTTGAGAAACTGCCTCTGAGGTTGGGCACTTGAAATATATGTTGTTGTCAGGAGCTTTAGCTCCCTTTGTAGTGAGACCATTAAGCTGGGTCTGCATGTATGTTACCTGGAGGACATGGTTTCTTATTTTCCAAAGGACATGAGGCAGCAGTGCTGAATTCTCTTTTTGTAGGTAAACTGTTGTCACTGGGGGCTAAGTGTCTTCCAGTTTGGAAGCCATTTGCTCATCCTCCACTTTTTGTTGTGTTTCTTGCAGCTGCACTGGAAGTTTGGTATTTGCTTCATGAAATACGAAGAGTTCAACTGGGACACAGTACTGAAAAGAGTTCTGTCACATGTGGTGGGTAAGGGTCTGCAGGAGAATGCACCAATCAGGCTTCTATCCCACATAGCTTGCCCCCTTCACCTTAGCAATCTGATTCTAAACATTGCACTGAAACCTCTCCATATAACAACATGCCTTTACATACAAGGGTCTGGGGGCTGCACCATGTCAGTCACAAACAATTTGAAAGCCAATGGCAGATGCACATCACCCAACCACAGATGTTTTAACACACACCTTCACACCACTTTTCTAGGCCAACTACTCAGCAGGCTCCAAATTACTGCCATCTCTGTTCTACACCATTTTCATGAAACCCAGTCAATCAGGCACTGTCTGGTACACTCGTGATCATCAATAGGACATCCAAAGATTCTACAGTGTGAAGTGGTCATGGGAATTTCAAAAATTTCATGTTTTTTATCAGGCATTTCTCAAGGATGAAGTTGGAGGCACTGTGGGTTTCAATTCATTCAGGAACCATTAAATGGAGAGGAAGGTCATTTCAATAAAAGCTCTGGAGAATTCTAACAGGCAAGGCTTCCCAAAGACAGGCAAAAAGGTCACATTAAGCCAGGCGTTTGAGGTCTACAATGTGTGGTCCATTTGTGTTTTGACTTGCAACTATGGCTGCCAATTCTTTAAGAATAAAATCATGTGATATTCTTCCTGAGATTCCCAGTGCTCTGTGGAAAGCCACCCTGGGCCTGGATCTCAGTTTCCAAGGGCAACTCTCATGCGTGGCATCCTAAAATCCCAAAACAATACATGGCAATACTTCTTTGAGGTCCATTCCATAACTCAGTCTCTAAGGGGAATCACACCAGTGTTCAAGACCAGGTGGACCCATCATCTTTTCCAACAGCCACAAAAATGACCACAATTAAAAGCAAAACACTTCCACATGGCCCTCATCTTCTTTCATATAGACACTCATCATAACCTCAGGCTGTAGTTTTTCATGAGGGGCACAGCCAAAGACAGTATCCAAAATAAGGTCCCTTGCCCCCATTTGCCTAAAGTCAGTGTGGCTGGGACACCCTTCCTGTGAACCAGGAGTGATCAAAGAGGCCTGCCCATAATACTGCTCTGCTTCTCCATTTTGAGGCCTAATGACTGTGGGGTTTAGATTCTTTATGTTAATTGGAGTCATGAGAAACCTATGAACGTATGGTCTAGTCTCTGCAGGGCTTTGAAGAACTCACTGGACCCAAAGGATCCCTATTCTCATAGATGGACGTCAGGAACCTTACAGAGGAAGGTGAGAGACTTCATCCACAATGACTGCTCTTTTGGCTCTTTTGGTTTTGGATGCAAACGTGGGATGTTTCTTTCGATCCATTAGGTGCTGAGAATCTAAGCCGTAGCCTCACACAGGGCCAAGAGGCTGATTCATACACATCCCTTTCCAAAGCAATTAAGCAAGGAGCCACAGATGATGCCCATTCATTTCCATTTGAAAACTCTTTTCTTCAGGCTTCCCAAAGGGGTGGCCTGAGGCAAAAAACTTCCTGACATTCAGAGCAACAGAACAATAGGTAATTAAAAATACCAAAGCAGGGTTTCTTCACTGAGACTTGTCAGAAGCCAGTGGTGAGCCACTATCTCTTTTCTCATACAAGCCCCCTCTTCAGAGCTTCCCTGGCATATGGCCATTCTCACATCTGTAGGTACCAAGATAGACTGACTCTGTCCTTGGTAATTCAAAACTAGTGACACCACTGGGAGTGGGACTGGGACAGGCTCTGTGTGCTTGGCTTCCTGGATGTCAATTTCCATCACTGAGGAAGTGAGGTGAGGTTACTTCCTTCAGGATCTGAATGAAGTCACTGCCTTGGCAACCACTTTGTCCTAACAGTTGCTTCCAAGGGTCCCATGAGATGGAGGCTTCCCCTACTTAATGTGACAATTTCACAAGTTAAAATGGTATATCAACCATAGGCACCTGGGAACAGCTCTCCATACAGGCCTGATTTGGTCCATCTTCTCTACATTAAGAAGAGAGAGGCTGATTAAGACACAACCCTTCATCCTGACCAGGTTGTTTGCCATGGAAGATGACTTGTGCTCTCTCAGGTCCTTCATAACTGCCTACATATTCTCCAGTGATCCTTTCAGCATGGATCTTTGAAGTTCTCAGCAGGTAGAGGATCCCTACATTCCAGTATTATAAGACCACCTCTGTCCCTGCTCTTCTGTAAAGTAAGATTGAGGGAACAATGTATGTTTAGGGTTAATAAAAGGTTCAATTTGGGTTAGGAATCATTTTGTGGATGAATAATGGTATTGGCAACCTGCGAAATTTATAAGAATATAGAGGTGAACAGTGTGTATGAAAACAGAATTCCAAGTAAGATTGGAAGCCCAGAAGGGCATTGGGCCCTTGATTGTGATACTTAGCATTGAATTACATTCTGCACAGATGTCTCAGATAAATCAATATACAATGGCATGGGACCTTGTACCTTGGATGATTGAATGTAGAAGGGAACATCCAGTCAAAAAGGGATAGTCAGTAGGAATAGGAAGATTGTAGGTAGGTATAGAAAAAAGGGTGAGTGTATGATTTGGAACAAAATTTCTTTAGCGATAGGGTTTCGGTTAGAAAATGAATTTAAATGTCAGCACATGTGAAGAGTCTGTCACAATGATGAAGTGGGAAAAATATGTAGGTAAGCAGATATCAATAGGGACATTATGAAATCAGGCAAAGTAAAAAGTGAGAGATCGGCTTAGACATTTTCAAAGGGTTGAGTTTGAATATGCAATCTTAGGGAGAAACAAATATGTAGTCATCAATAGGATTGACATTTGAGAGCATAAGTAATCTTGGACATGGATGATTTTAGTAATCCATGTTAATTTTCCATTTTGGCTTTGGTACAATCATAAATGTGAACTTTGAATTTAGTGTCCAGTATATTTCTGTGAATAAATGTATATGAAGATCAGGTGACATGAGTATTTTTCCACCATTTCTGGGAGCAATATTGACTGACTACTTCTGATTGATAGGTACAGATTCTTTATGTGAATTGGAATCATGAGAAACCCAAGCACCTCTTTAGGGATTGAAGAACTCATATGACAAAAAAAAATCCCTATTCTCAATTGATGGAGGTCAGGAATCTAATAGAGGAAGGGAAGATACTTCATCCAAAATGAGTGAACTTTTTGCCATTTTGGTTTTGGATGCACACATGGGATCTTTCTTTAGATCCATCAGGTGCTGAGAATCTAAGTCACAGCCTCACACAGGGCCAAGAGGCTGATTCAGACACATCCCTTTCCAAAGAAATTAAGCAAAGAGCCATAGGTGATGCCCATTCATTTCCATTTGAAAACTGTTTTCTTCAGGCTTTACAAAGGGTTAGCCTGAGGTAAAGAACTTCCTGACATTCAGGGCAACAGAAAAATAGGTAAGCAAAAGGCCCAAAGCAGGGTTTCTCCACTGAGACTTTCCTGGTCACACTGTCCCTGCTCTTCTGTAAAGTTAGATTGAGGAAACAGTGTATGGTTAGGGTTAATATCACGTTCGATTTGGGTTAGGAATCATTCTGCAGGATGAATATTCGTTCTGGGAATCTGCAATATTTACAAGAATATATAGGTAAAATAAAAGTATGAAAACAGAAATCTAGGCAGGATTTGAAGCTCAGATGGGCATTGGGCCCTTGAGTGGGTTACTTATCTTTGAATTATGCTCTGCACAGATGTCTCAGATAAATCGATATACAATGACATAGGACCTTGTACCTTGGATGATTGAAAGTTGAAGAGAACATCCAGTCACAAAGGGAAAGTCCGTAGGTTTAGGACGATATTCTCTAGGTTTAGAAACAACAATGAGTATAGGATTTGGACCAAAAGATTTTTAGCAATTGGTTTTCAATAAGAGAGTGAATGTAAATATCAGCACATCTGAAGAGTGAGACACAATGATGAAATGGGGAAAATATGTAGGAAAGCAGATATCAATAGAGACATTAAGAAATCAGGCAATGTATTAAGGGAGGGGTAGGATTAGACATTTTGAACAGGGTTGAGTTTGAATATATAATCTTAGAAAGAAACAAATACATAGGATTTATCAATAGGATTTACATTTTACAGCATTAAGAAACCGGGACATGGATATTTTTAGTAATCCATGCTCACTTTTCTTTTAGGCTTTGCTACAATCATAAGAGTGACTTTTGCTTTCTGTGTCCAGAATATTACTGTTAAAATTTATATGTAGATCAGGTGACATGAGCATTTCTTCCACCATTACTGGGGGCAATATTTTGAAGACGTATAAATATTGGGGGAAAAAAGTGGAGTACCCTGTGTCAATGGATATAGAAATAATGTATGAATAGACCATACTGTGAATAAATAATATAACTGGTTCCAACTTTAAATAGTGGATTGATTTGATATCTGAAAATATACTGGAAATCTTAAATTGATATTCATACATTCATTACAACCAGTTATACATCTAACGGTAATATTAGGGTTATGGTTTATCATGAAGAGTGTGTGAGTTTTGCTTCAAATATGATTATGAAAATCAAAAATAATGTGTTTGGAAAGAAGTCTCATGACAAGACCAGTCAAGAACCCTGGAGGAATATATGTGTTCTGAAGCAGGAGGTGATTGAAATTGAAACAAATGCCTATAAATTTTGTGAACTTGTGGATGAAATATATATCATATGATGTGCATAAACTGAAGAAATAGTAATGTACCACTGTTTAATAAAAATGAACTGCAAAATACACATCATGTCCCATAGGAAAATGCTTGCATTGATGTTGAACTAGGTTTTACTGTAGAAATATTAGGATTTGTGTGCACCATTCACTGAAGTTAGTCTTCAGTACTAGGAAACAAATCTGTATTTAAGGTGGATGAATATTTCTGAGAATAATCTTGTGAATAGTTGATCATAAATCCACATACATAAATATGAATGATTTTAAGGAGTGTATAATAAGATTCATATATTTCATATTTTGAAAAATTTGGAGAGTATATATATATATATATATATATATATATATATATACACACACACACACACACACACACACACACACACACACAGACAGACATTAAAACTAGCAATATATTTGCCAATCGAAATTCATCATGAAATATGTATCATCCACAGGTGCCAAAATATTGATTTCACTGAAAATGGATCTATATATAATGTTCTTCTACTAGCAAGCTCACCCATAGGTTGAATTTTCAATTCCAACAGTATTTAAGAGGAGTGATCTCTTCTCATAACTTGTATCTGCCTAGTCAGCAACCTCACAAAAATGTACGTGTGATAACAGGTAGGATTCTATATGTGCATATAAAAATACACGTGCTGAATAGTCTACAGAGAAAGGAGACACCAATTTGTTGAAAGCCACAGCTTAAGGGGCCCCATTAAACTTCCAGCTACCAGCAACATTCCCCTGCCAGATGATTATTGGCTCACAGCAGCCCCAGCAACATCTAGCTGATTGGCTCCTCTGCGGTGATGCTCATTGGGCAGTTTCCCTGCCCTTTCAGACCACAGAGCTGCTCATTGTGGGACTTTTTTGGCTCCACCCACCTGACCCAGCTAAATAGCCTCAAGAGCAGGAGGATTGTGGGAGGTGGAGAGGCTTGTGGGTGTGACAGAAACTTTGCAAGGAAGCCAGTGGTGGCAGTTGGGCTCTGAGGGTTTTTCCTGAGGAGCTGTTTTGTTTGGCATGTGTGGTTCTAAAAATAAAGTTTGTTTCTTTTGAAAAGTGGCTCTTGAATCGTGCCCAGCCAGACTACAGCATTTTTATGGCTTGCACGGGGAGCCACTGAGGGTAAGTGATAAGGTAAACTGCTCGCCCCTGAGCGAAGGGCGAGAGGATGGGTAGCCATTTAAGATTCCTCTTTTGTTTTGCTTCACTTTTGTTGCCTGTCCATGGAGATGAGTGAGATGGATGAAAAACCGCTCACATCTGAGAAAAAATTATTTACTTCTGAGGAACAGATAGGGAGAAAGGACGGATGCACATGTCAGTAGGATATAAAGGCTATAATGACTTTTTGTTGTTCCCTTTTTATTTTATTCTGTCTCGGTTTTGTTTGGCATCGTCTTGTTGGGTTGTATTATAGTAGAAATACGGGATCAGAAATTAGTAAAAAAACAAACTGAAAGAGTGTTAAGTAAATTGTTAGAGGAAGGAGGCATCTCAGTAAAGTCAAGAACAGTCACGGCATACGTTGATACAATACAAAAATGTAGCCCATGGATTTTTAAGGAGTTGTTAAATATACCATAATGGAACCATCATGGTGAAGATTTAAAAGGGGGTAAAAGAACAGCCCAGGGACTCTGCCAGTTGGCACATTGCCATTGAGGACGTTCATATCTGGTTTGCTTAGTCCAAAGGCTTCAGTTCAGACAAAGACAGAAGAACAAAGCTTAGGGCAGAAAAAGCCATCAGGGGCAAAGTTACAAAAGGAGACTGCTACTAACAACTTTCTATCACTAGAGGGCGTAAATGTCCAACCAACAGCGCCTCCTCTACAGGAGACTGTTACTAACACCTTTCTATCACCAGAGGATGTAAATGTCCAAATAACAAGGCCACCTCCATATGCTGGGAGGCCCCCAAACCCCACAGTTGATAGTTCGGATCCTGAGACAGGATCTCAAGTATGAACATGCCCTGATTTTGAGGTAGGAGGGCAGCGAATTCACCATGCTTTAAATTTCAAAATAGTGAAGCAGCTAAAAGGGGCTGTAACAACCTATGGTCCTCAAGCACCCTTCATTGTAAGCTTGGTCGAATCCATTAACAACTTGAATATGACACCAGTAGATTGGTCTAATATGTGTAAAGCTGTGCTAAATGGAGGTCAATACCTTTTATGGAAGGTTGCCAATGAGGAATTTTGCAAGGACACGGCTAGGCGTAATGCAGAAACTGGTTATCCTCAGAGAAATCTAGATATGTTGTTAGAAAGGGACCTTATGAGGATGAGCAGCAACCATTTGCATATGATCCTGGCGTATACGCAAAAATTGCTGCAGAGGCGGTTAGGGCATGGAAGACTTTACAACGACATGGAGGTTTACAAGGTCAATTATCTAAGGTAATACAAGGAGCTAATGAATCTTCCACTGAATTTGTAGATAGGCTTATTCAAACAGCTATCAGAGTTTTGGGGAATACAGAACAAGCAATGCCATTAATAAAAAACTGGCTTATGACCAAGCGAATCGTTGGTGCAGAGATATCACTAGACCATGGAAACATGAAGATTTAAACACATATATTAAATTATGTAAAGACATTAATGAATAAGAGAAAGTCATGGCAGCTGCAGTAAAACAGGCTTTAGATGCCAGAGACATCAATGAACAAGGGCAATTTGTGGCAGCTGCAGTAAAACAGGCTTTAGATGCCAGACCAGGAACATGCTACAATTGTGAACAAACAGGACATTTTAAAAGGAATTGCTCCATAGGAAGAGGGTTTAACAAAACTAGGTACCAAAGGAGTAGAATACGTGGGTATTTGCCCACGATGCCGTAGAGGGAGACATTGGGCTAATGAATGCCGTTCTCAAACCACCATAGAGGGTACTTCATTATCAAAAATGAACAAGGACTAGCTGTTTAACCACGATATCATGGAGAAAGGCATCGGGCTCCATTGCCAAAAAATGGACAGGGGATCCCAATGCTCTGGGGCCCAAAACCACAAATATACAGAGCACTGGAGGAACCCAGCAACCCCATCAGTGTAGTGCCCAGGACACATTGTCCATCAGACGCTTCATCAGACAAATCAGAGGGAGCGCAGGGTTAGATATCTGCACCTCCGTCAGATCAGTACTAACTGTAGAGATGGGGGTTCAAATCATTCACACAGGGTGAGAGGACCTCTTCTCAAAGGAACGGTAGGCTTATTATTGGGACGCAGCTCTTCTAATCTAAAAGGACTTATGATAAGTCCTTGGGTAATTGATCCCGATTATGAAGGTGAAATAAAATTATACCCAGTTCTCCAAAGGACATATCAGTAATTTCACCAGGAGATAGAATAGCACAGTTACTAATAATACTCAGTCTGCATGATAAATTTTCCAGTCGTGCTGTAGAAAGAGGTTTCAAAGGATTGTCTCCACAGGTGTAGATTTGGTTATGCTTTCTTTAAATTTAGATTCTCGCCCCAGGCTAAAACTAAATATTCAAGGACATGAATTTAATGGGCTACTTGATACAGGTGCAGATGTTAGCATCGTCTCTCATCAAGAATGGCCAAAACATTGGCCATTACAACAGTACACTAAAATACTTTGAGACCTAGGAGTGGCAACTAATCCCCATAGAAGTGCAATGGCATTGGATTGGAAGGATCCTGAAGAATGTGAAAGAACTATACAGCCATATGTATTGGATCATCTTCCCGTAAATTTATGGGGATGAGATGTCCTAGATCAATTAGGTTTGACATTAACAAATAACATCAATCAAAATGCACCCACTATTATGGCTAGAGAAGGTTTTAGGAAAGGAAAAAGATTAGAAAAACAAGATCAAGGTATATCAGCACCAATACAAATAGACCAAGCAACAGACAGACATGGGTTGGATTTTCAGAAAGGGCCACTGAGACAATAAAAATTACTTGGAAATCAGAAAGACCAGTATGGCTTCTTCAGTGGACCCTGACTAAAGAAAAGATACAAGCAGCCCAGTTCCTGGTCAAACAACAATTAGCGGAAGAACATATACAACCTTCTGTATCTCCCCATTATACTTTCATTCTTGTCATCAAAAAGAAATCTGGTAAATGGAGATTATTGGAAGATTTAAGAGCCATTAATAATGAGATGGTTATTTTGGGACCTGCTCAATCAAGGATTCCTCAATTGTCTTCTTTGCCAAAAACTTGGTATGTTTTAGTTATACATATTAAAGATTGTTTTTTTTTTTCATTTCCAATTCTTCCTGAGGATAGTCCAAGTTTTGCATTTACTATCCCTGCACTGAATCATGAAGGTCCTGATCAAAGGTATGAGTGGAAAGTATTCCCTCAAGGGATGGCTAACAGCCCAACTATTTGTCAAATTTATGTTAACAAAGTAATCCAGCCACTTAGAAATCAAAATCCTGAACTACAAATATTTCACAATATGGATGATGTGTTATTAGCACACAAGTTAAAAACCCATTGCTAGAATGTTATGCCACACTTACAAACTTATTAAGAAATTATAATCTAGGGATATCAATTGATAAAGTACAATTAAATTTTCCAATTAATTATTTAGGAGTTCTATTATCCTCAACCATGGTCAGTCCACCAAAAATTCAAATACGAGTAGATCAACTCAAATCAATTAATGACTTTCAAAAGTTATTAGGAGACATTAATTGGATAAGGCCTTATCTAGGTATACCAACAGGAGAGTTGGGACCTATATTTGATATCCTAAAAGGTCCATCTGATCCAAATTCACCCAGAATGTTAATGCCTGAAGCAAGAAAGGCATTAAAAATCATTGAAACATATATGGGAAATATGCATTTGGATAGATTTGATAAAATAATGCCTCTATTATTCATTGTGCTACCAACAAAAAAATATTCCTACAGGAGTATTTTGGCAAGAAGGTCCATTATTATGGATACATTTATCTTATTCTTCTAACACTATTATTACTAGGTATCCTGAGGCTTAGGGACAATTAATACTAATAGGAATAAAAGCAGCAAAGGGAGTGTTTGGAATTTCTCCCAATAAAATTATTACTCCATACACTATGAATCAAATTGATGAATTAGCTAATGAGTTAAATACTTGGGCAATAATCCTGTGTAAATCTAATGTTTCATTTGATAACCACTTACCATCTAATCTTTTATTGTCTTTTGGGTCATTGCATCCTGCAATTTTTCCAAAAATTACAAGAAAACACCTATCATGAATGCTCCAAATATATTCACTGATGGGTCAAATAATGGTACAGCAGCAATAGTTACACCTGATCAAATTTTTACATTTTTAGCATCCCAACAATCAGCTCAAAAGGTAGAGCTTAATGCAGTATTATAAGCTTTTGTGATGTTTAAAGATTCTGTGTTTAATTTATTTTCCAAAAGTCAGTATATAGTTAATGCTATAGTATCCCTTGAAGATGCTGGTAGGATTTCCCCTTCCTCTACTGTTTTCTCTTTGCTTTACAGTATACAAAGTCTAATCTGGGACAGAAAAGATCCATTCTTAATAGGACATATCTTGGCACATACAGGATTGCCTGGAGCCCTTAGTTTGGGCAATGATTTAGCAGGTAAAACTACACATGACATACATACATATTTTCTCTACACTAGAAGAAGCTATAAATTTTCATGAAAAGTTCCATATCAATGCTAATACTTTACAAAAGCATTTTAAAATAACTAAGGAGCAAGCTAGACAAATAATAAAACAATGTCAAAATTGTGTGACCATTTTACCACATTTTAATCTTAGAGTCAATCCTAGAGGATTGATACCTTACCATATATGGCAGATGGAAGTCACACACTTGCCAGAATTTGGAAAAGTAAAATATTTGCATGTTACAGTTGATACTTCTTCTGGATTTTTGATGGGCTCCCTTCATGGGGGAAAAAAAAACTAAAGATGTTATAGCTCATTGCTTACAAAATTTTGCCACTGTGGTCATTCCAAAACAGTAAAAAACAGATAATGCCCCCGGTTATACTTCTACCTCTTTTAAACCATTTTGCTCATCATTTGGCATTACTCATATAACAGGAAACCCATACAATCCACAGGGACAAGCCATAGTTGAAAGAGCACATCACACTATTAAAATGTACTCATTAAAGTAAGAAGACAGAATTGGGAAGGAATATAAATTCCCCAAAGATAAAATTAAAATAACCCTTTTTAATCTAAACTTTTTAAATTTGGATTTTCAGGACTTAGTGCTGCAGAAAGGCATAAGTGTCCAAAAAATGTGTATAAGCCCGAGGTACTTTGGAAGGATATTCTAACAGGAAAATGGAAAGGTCCTGACCCATTAATTTTCTGGAGTTGGAGGTCTGTTTTTGGGTTTCCACGGGAAGAACAGCAGCCGATTTGGATTCCAGAGAGATTAACTAAGGTCCCGACCCAGTGATTGCCTGGAGTCGGGGGTCTGTTTATGTGTTTCCAAAAGGAGAACAGCAGCCGATTTGGATTCCAGAGAGATTAACTGAAGCGCTTTCAATAGACCAAAATAAGATGATTTGGCTCAAATCCATAACAGCTGATATCGAAAACTCCAGTTTGGCTATCCTTACATCTGCGACAGAACAGGGATGCTTTTTTCAATATCTATTTTATTATTGCCCTTTCCCACATCATGAAGTTCTCCTTTGTTTTTTTTTGAGCTCATACAGACCTAGGATAATGTTTTGCTTATCAGTTCTATTTTTTGACTATAGAGTTTTTAAACATTGCAATGATGATTTCACATGTAAAAAGTTATAAGGCCTTTACTATTATATTATGTGTTGTATGTATTTATTATGTGTGCACACTTGTGTTTTGTGTTATATATTTGAATGTGCATATGTCCATATATCACATATGATGAGTGCTAATGAAATAATATATCCATTTTTTTTATTCACGTGAATTAAATTGTTTAATTTAAATTGGGAAAACAACTGTTCAGGATTGTCTTAATATGTGAAAAAATAGGAGGTTAACAGACGTGCTTGTTTACTTTCACTTTTCCTTTTCATTATATTTAATTATTCTCTTCAAGATAATGTAAATTGTTAAGAAAATTGTTTTCTTTTAGTGCCCTCAGGAATGTTACATAATTTTTTCTTTAGCCATTACTGCCAGAATTCCTATTTTCATCCCAGTGCCAGTGAAGACAAAGATAAAACCAATCTACAGATTCTGCAATAGCCATCACTGAACTGCTTGCAGAACTTGCCTGGATTATGTATCACTTGTATGCATTGTGAACTCACTTGTATGCATTGTGAACTATCTGCTGCTGCAGCGAATTGTCGTAGTGTTGGGGTACTTATGCTGATGCTGTCATCAGTGATAGAATTTTTCCAATAGGAGCCATCAATTGACTTGGTGTATCTTTCCTATTCTCACTTTATAGAGGTCAAAAAACTTACAGAGGGAGGCGAAAGACTTCATCAGCAATGACTGCTCTTTTGGCAATTTTGGTTTTGGATGCACACATGGGATTTTTCTTTAGATCTATCAGGTTCTGAGAATCAAAGCCACAACCTCACACAGGGCCAAGAGGCTGATTCAGACACATCCCTTTCCAAAGTAATTAAGCAAAGAGCCACAGGTGATGCCCATTCATTTCAATTTGAAAACTGTTTTCTTCAGGCTCCACAAACGGGTGGCCTGAGGCAAAGACATTCCTAACATTCAGGGCAAGGGAACCATAGGTAAGCAAATTGCCCAAAGCAGGGTTTCTCCACTGAGACTTTTCTGGTTACACTGATCTCTGAGGTTTCTGATGTTCCCATTCCATTCAGCTATCCAGTATATGGCTATGTCACAGAGTTTGGAGGTGGTACATATCTTGGACACAAAACCATGAGCCTATTCTGGAGAGAGGAGAGAAATCAGGAGGTGAACAGGAACTTGGGAAGATAGTAGGTGTTGTCTATCCAAAAGGCAAGCTGCAGTCCATTCATAAAAAGGGCAGAATAAATTCCTGGAAGCTTCCGACTAGTCAGGACACCTCCATTGATGTATTGGCTTTTCTAATAACTACAACCACGGACACAGTGGATACACAGACATAGAAAAACTCGCCTTCTCAAACGACTTACTAGAAACAGTCGACTCCAAACCAAACAAACCACCTTTGCTACCTATTCTCAGAACATGAGACAAAACCACGAACTCACACCCACACCCACTAAGGCACCTCATTCCCACAACTAGGTCTGTGACTATCCGGAGTGTCCTCTGACTGGTGGACCATACTATGTTCCCCCCAAATGGCCTGTCCTGTATAAGATCAGGTCCCTTTTGCCAACTCTGTTAAGTTGTCAGGAGCCAGCAATGAGCCACTACCTGCTTTCTCAGGAAAGGCCCCTCTTCAGAGTTCTCCTGGCATTTGGTCATCCTCACATCAGGAGGTACCAAGAAAGACTGACTCTGTCCTTGGAAAATTCAAACAAGTGTGCCCACTGGGAATGGGACTGGCACTGGCTCTGGGTGCCTGGCTTCCTGGATCCCAAGTTCAGAGAGTTGTATCACCAAGGAAGTGAGGTAGGTCACTTCCTTCAGGAATTGAATGAGGTCAATACCTTGGCAACCACTTTGTCCTAACAGTTGTTTACAAAGGTCCCATTAGATGGAGGCTGCCCCTACTTTCTCTGACTCAGTCATAAGTTAGAATGGTATATCAACCACAGGCACCATGGAACAGCTCTCCACACAGGCCTGGTTTTGTCCATCTTCTCTACATTAAGAACAGAGCGACTGATTCAGACACAATACTTCATCCTGACCGGTTTTTTTGCCATGGAAGATGATTTTGCGCTCTCAGGTCCTTCATAGCTGCCTAAGTCTTCTCCAGGGATCATTTCTGCATGGACCTTTGAGGTTTCAGCAGGTGGAAGATACCCTAAATTCCTGTATTGTAAGACCAACTCTGTCCCTGCTCTATTGTAAAGATAGATTGATGGAACAGTGTATGCTTAGGGTTAATAACAGGTTTGATTTGGGTTAGGAATCATTCTGTGCGATGAATAATGGTTTTGGGAACCTGCGATATTTACAGAATATATAGGTGAAATATAAGTATGAACACAGAAATCTAGGTAAGATTTGAAACCCAGAAGTGCATTGGGCCCTTGATTGGGATACTCAGCTTTGAATTATATTCTGCACAGATGTCTCAGATAAATTGATATACAATGGCATAGGACCTTGTACCTTGGATGATTGAATGTTGAAAAGAACATCCAGTCAAAAGGATAGTCAGTAGGATTAGGAAGATATTCAGTAGGTTAAGAAAGCAGAGTGAGTATAGGATTTGAACCAAACGTTCTTTAACAGTAGGGTTTCGGGTAGAGAATGAATGTAAATATCAGTACATGTGAAGAGCCAGTCACATTGATGGACTCTGGAAAATATGTAGGAAACCATATATCAATAGAGACATTAGGAAATCAGGCAAAGTATAAAGTAAGTGATAGGATCAGGCATTTTCAACAGTGTTGAGGTTGAATATATAATCTTAGGAAGAAACAAATATGTAGTCACCAATAGGATTGACATTTGATAGCATTAGGCAACCTGGACATAGATGTTTTTAGTAATCCATACTCACTTTCCATTTAGACTTCGGTACAAACATAAGTGTGACCTTTGCATTTTGTGAAAGAAGTCTCAGGAAAAGACCAGTCAAGAAACCCTGTGGAAAACATGTTTTCTGAATTAGGAAGTGATGGAAAGTAAGACAGAATGCCTATAAATTTCTGAACTAGTGGATTAAATATATATCCTACCATGTGCATTAACTGAAGAAAAAGTAATGTACCAGTATTGAATAGAAATGAAAGACAAAATACACATCATGTCCCATAGGAATCTACTTGCATTGATATAAAACTGTGTCAGTTACTGCAGAGATATTAGGATTTGTATGCACCATTTACTGTTAGTTTTCAGTACTAGGAATCAAATATGTAGTTCAGGTGGATGAATATTTCTCAGAATAATCTTGTGAAAAGTTGATTATTAATCCACATACATGAATATGAATGAATTTACGGAGTGTATAATAAGACACATATATTTCATATTTTGAAAAATCTGTAGAGTGTGTGTGTATATATATATATAAACACACACACACACACACACACACACACACACACACACAGAGGCACGCACACAAACAGACATTAAAAAGTAGCAATATAAGCCAATTGAAATTCACCACGAAATATATGTCATCCACAGATCCAGATAAATTCGTTTTACTGAACATGGATTCATGTATAATTTTATTGTACTAGGAAGCTCATCAATAGTTTGAATTTTCAGTTTCAACAGCGTTTAGTAGGAGTGATCTCTTTTCACAATTTGTGTCTGCCAAGTGAGCCACCTCACAAGAATGTACGTGTGGTACCAGGTAGGATTCTATATGTGCATGTAAAAATACATGCCCTGAATAGGATACAGAGAAAGGTAGACAGGAATTCACATATTTGTTAACTTGAAAAACACATGGAGAACCATTTCAACAAAAAATTGACTAGATTTATAACTCCTACCCTATATAAAGCAAAAGGCAATTCCAATGATACACCATTCGTCCTCTGAACTGCTTGTATTTCTATTCTGTTTGGGTTAATTTTCTCCATCATATTAGAATTAGTAGTCAGAGTCTAGTTGGCATGGGTTTGTGTCAGGGATTTGGAATCATTTGGAAAATGATTCCAATGTTTATGCAAATATATGCTACAAAAGTATCTTCCCACTCTCATGCATAACAATGCCTTGAGATTACTTTGGCCCCAAGTTAGACACAATTAGAGGAGAAGAGTTAGAAAATCTGTGAATACATATCTGGAATCAAATATGCTCACGAGTTCACAAACTTGGAGGTAGTAGAGGAGATTCCAAAAGTAAGGGACAGGGTAAACACTCCACAAACATGGAGCTCTGCTGGACTAAAGACTTCTTGAGGAACTACCTCTGAGGTTGGGCACTTGAAATATGTGTTGTAGTCAGGATATTTAGCTTCCTTTGTAGTGAGACAATCAAATCTGGGTATGCTTCTATGTGACCTGGAATACATGATTTCTTATTTTCCAATAAACATGAGGAAGCTGTCTTTAATTTTCTGTTTGTAGGTAAACTGTGGCCACTGGGGACTAATTGTCTACTCTTGTGGACTCTGAAGCCATTTGGTCATCCTCCAGTTTTCCTGGTGTTTCTTGCTGCTGCACTGGGAGTTTCGTATTTGCTTCAAGAAATACAAGGAATTCACCTGGGACACAGTGCTGGAGGGAGTTCTGTCACCTGTGGTGGGTCAGGGCCTGCAGAAGAATGTACCAACCAGGCTTCTCTTCCACATAGCTTGCCTCCTTGACCATAGCAACCGGATTCTGAACATTGGCCTGAAACCTCTTCATATAAAAAGATACCTTTACATAGAAGCGTCTGCTGGCTGCACCATGTCAGTCACACGCCAATTGGAAGGCAATGGCAGATCCACATGGCCCCACCACAGATTTTTTTTTATCACACACCTGCCCTTCACTGCACTAGGCCCACTACTCTGCAGGGTCCAACTTCCTGGAATCTCTGTTATACACCATTTTCATGAAACTCAGTCAATCAAATCACTGTCCTGAATAATCATGTTCAGCAACAGGACAACCAAAGTTTCTCCAGTGCCATCTGGTCATGGGAATTTCAAAAATTTCATGGTATTTATCTAACAATTTTTCAAGGATGAAGTTGGCAGCATGTGGGTTTCAATTCATTCAGGGACCATTAAATGTTGTGGAAGTTCATTTCAAATGAAGTTCTGGAGAACTCTCACTGGCAAGGTTTCCCAAAGATTGGCCAAAGTGTCACATAAATCCAGGCCCATTGAGGTCTACAATGTAACGTCCATGTGTGTTTTGACTCTCAACTAAGACTGCCAAGTCGTTAAGAATAAAATCATGTGATATCAAGCCTGAGATTCCCAGTGGTCTCTGGAAAGCCACCCTGGGCCTAGATCTCAGTTTCCAAGGGTGACTCTCATGCTTGGTCTTCTAAAATCCCAACACAATTCATGGCAATACTTCTCTAAGTTCAGTTCCTGTACTCAGCCTCTAAGGGGAATCACACCAGAGTTCAAACCCAGGTGGACTCAGTCATCCCTTCCAACTGCCACAAAAATAACCACAATTAAATCCAAAACACTCCCACATGGCCCTCATCTTCTTCCATATAGACACTCATCATAACCTCTGACTGGAGATTTTCATGAGGAATGCAGCCCAAGAGAGTGTCCAAAATATGCTTTCTTGCCCCTCATTTACCTAAATTCTGCGTGACCTGGACACCCTTCCTGTGAACCAGGAGTGATCAAATAGGCCTGCCGTTAATACTGATCCTCTTCTCAAATTTGAGAACTACTGACTGTGGGGTTTAAATTCTTTATATGAATTGGAGTCATGAGAAAACCCAACCACCTATGGGCTAGCCTCTGCAGGGAACTGAAGAACTCATTTGACCTAAAGGATCCCTATTCTCACTTGATTGATGTCAGAAACCTTACAGAGGAAGGCGAAAGACTTCATCCACAATGACTGCTCTTTTGCTATTTTGGTTTTGGATGCACACATGGGATCTTTCTTTAGATCCATCAGTTGCTGAGAATCTAAGCTACAGCCTAACACAGGGCCAAGACGCTGATTCATACACATCTCTTTGCAAAGCAATTAAGCAAAGAGCCACAGCTGATGCCCATTCTTTTTTATTTGAAAAAGGTTTTCTTTAGACTTCGCAAAGCACTGTCCTGAGGCAAAGACCTTCCTGACATTCAGGGAAACAGAACAATAGGTAAGCAAAAGGCCCAAAGCAGGGTTTCTCCAATGAGACTTTACAGGTTAAACATTTATGTGAGTTTTCTGAGATGCTCGCAATTCACTTCAGTTATTCAGTACATGGCCATGTCACAGAGCATGGAGGTGGTACATATCTTGGATACAAAACCATGAGCCTATTATGGAGAGTGGCCAGATTTCAGGAAGAAAACAGGAACTAAGGAAGATCGTAGGTGTTGCCCATCATTATGGCAAGCCGCATTCCATTTATAAATTGGGCAGCATGAATGCTGGTAAGCTTTCTAAAAGACAGGACACATCCATTGATGCTTTCTCTTTTCTAATATCTACAATAACGGACACAGCGGGATACAGCGACACAGAAACACTCGCATTGTCAAATGACTTACTAGAAACAATTCACCCCAAACTAAACAAACCTCCTTTCCTACCTCTTCTCAGAACATGAGCCAAAACCACAAACCCACACCCACACCCACAAAGGCACCTCTTTCCTCCAAGTAGGTTGTGACTATTTGGAGTGTCCTCTGACTGTGGGCCATTCTATGTTCCCCCGAAATGGCCTGTCCTGTCTCAGATTTTGTGTCCTTTGCCAACTCTCTGAAGTTGTCAGGAGCCAGCAGTGAGCCACTACCTGTTTTCTCAGGAAAGGCCCCTCTTCAGAGTTTTCCTGCCATTTGGCCATCCTAACATTAGTAGGTACCAAGAAAGACTGACTCTGTCGTTGGGAAATTCAAAAAGTATAACCACTGAGACTGGGACTGGGACTGTCAATGTTTGACTGGCTTCCTGGATCGCAAGTTCACAGAGTTCCATCACCAAGGAAGTGAGGTGAGGTCACTTCCGTCAGAAACTGAATGAGTTCACTGCCTTGGCAACCAATCTGTCCTAAGAGTTGCTTCCAAGCTTCCCATGAGATGGAGGCTGGCCCTGCTTCCTGTGACACTTTCACAAGTTAGAATGGTATATCACCCATAGGCACCCAGGAGCAGCTCTCCACACAGGTCTCATTTGGTCCATCTTCTCTACATTAAGAATGGAGAGGCTGATTCAGACAGAACACTTCACCCTGACCAGGTTGTTTTCCATGGAAGATGACTTTTGCACTCTCAGGTCTTTCAGAGTTGCCTACATCTTCTCCAGAGATTATATCTGCATGGACCTTTGAGGTTATCAGCAGGTGGAAGATTCCCTATATTCCTGTATTGTAAGACCAACTCTGTCCCTGCTCTTCTGTAAAGTTAGATTGAGGGAACCATGTATGGTTAGGGTTAATAACATGTTTGATTTGGGTTAGGAATCATTATGCTGAATAAATAATGGTATTGGGAACCTGCAATATGTATAAAAATATATAGGTGAAATATATGTATAAAAACAGAAATCTAAGTAACATTTGAAGCCCAGAAGGGCACTGGGCCCTTGATTGGGATACTTAGCTTTGAATAAATTGATATACAATGGCATAAGACCTTGTACTTTGGATCATAGAATGTAGAAGAGAACATTCAGTCAAAAAGGATAGTCGGTAGTGAAAGGTTAATAAAATAGGTACTTGTCACTTCCTGTTTTTCTGTATGCTTAACAAAACACTGTTAAAATCTTGAGAACTGTTTGCTAATCTTGTTCCCAGAATGTGCTGTCCCCAAGTGCCAAAGTGTAGAATGTACTCCCTCACCCGGTTGCACGCAAACCGACCACTCGCCCTGAACCATCAGTAAACTTCCCTCCCTGCCCTCTCCAAGGAAAATATATATGTTCTGCTTAAACTGTTCTCAGGGCTCTCTGATCTATTCAAGTGAGCTCCGAGCCCCAGCATGCTGGACCCAGAATAAACCCTTTGCTGTTGGATAAGACAGTCTGTTAGTGGTCTCTTCCTTCCATGCTCGCCCGACCTTTACATATGGAGATTCCACCGAGTTTTGGCAGCGGCAGACAAAAGACCCTAACGGGTTCCTCTCGGGTTAAGTAAGGCCCCTCTTTCTTGTTTCAGTGTTAAGGTTAGGGCTTGGCAAAATGGCTGTCGATGAAGAGCGTGAGTTCTCTCCAATGGTGGCTGACAGACGTGTCACAGAGCCACAGGCCACGTCCCTGGGGGACTTCCCAAAGACTCGGGAAATCGAGGAACAATAGTCTCCTCAACTCAGTAATATTTTGTATCAGATTCGGAATTGCCAGGCCATTGGGTTTTGCTGGCTACTCAGTCCTGGTCTCAGTTTTGGATGTCCATTGAATGTCTTTATTGTCTTGTCTTGTCTGTGTCGTGTGTCTTGCATTCACTCTTTGTGTATCTTTCATTATGGGACACAGCACTTCATTGCCCCTGTCCCTGACCCTTGATCACTGGACCAAAGTCCGCTTAAGGGCTCAGAATCTTTCTTTTTTAGTAAAACGTTGGACCTTTCGGAATCTCTGTGCCTCAGAATGGCCCACCTTTGAATTTGGATGGCCCCTAGAAGGATCTTTCTATTTCCCACTAATTTAAGAAGTCAGAGATATTGTCTTTCACCCAGGCACACATAGCCATCCGGATCAACAGCCATATATCTTAACTTTGCAGGACCTCTGCAAATCTCCTCCTCAATGGGCGAAGCCTTTCTTTGTCCCTTCCCCTGCTCCTACTCCTTCCCCCATGATCTCTCAAACCCTCTGCTCCTCCTCCTCCTCCACCCTTTGTAATCCCTGAGTCACAAGATTTGACTCTACTGGACTCTCTTCCCCCGTATTATACCCTGCCCTCGTCCCCCAACCACCAACACCCTCTAAGTGATTCTCCTGCAGTTGACTCAGCCTCTCTACCATTGGAGGAATCTAAGCTGGCCCAGCACCCTCCAGATAACTCCCCCGCAGCACACACAGCCCCTCCTCCGCAGGAGGAAGCTAGCCCAGCTAAGGGAACTTGATGGTGGCGAATGATTGAAAACCCTGGACCTCCTCTGATGCTCCCCCTATGTCCCTACGGACCATTGATTGACGAAGGCCATGGGGGGAAAATGCAAGCCTACAAATATTGGCCTTTCTCCTCTTCCGACCTATATAACTGGAAAAATAACCATCCCCCTTTTTCCGAGGACCCCATCGGGCTCACAGGTCTGGTTGAGTCATTGATGTTTTCACACCTGCCTACTTGGGATGACTGTCAACAATTCCTAGGGACTCTCTTCACGACAGAGGAACAAAAGAGAATCTTCCTGGAAGCTATAAAAAAATGTCCTCCGACCAGATTGGAGACGGACACATCTTCCCAACTTAATCAAAGCTGGTTTTCCCTTGAAACAACCCAACTGGGACACCAACAACATTGAAGTTAGAAAGCATCTGTCCACTTATCACCAGGTTCTAATAGTGGGCCTCCAAGTGGCCACTAGGCGACCAACTAATTTGGCCAAGGTAATAGAGATTATTCAAAGGCCTGATGAATCTCCCTCTATGTTTCTAGAGAGAATTATGGAGGCATGTAGGAGATATACTCCTTTCGATCCACAGGCAGAGGATCAAAAGGCATCTGTCATGATGGCCTTTATTGGGCAAACTGCCCTGGATATTAAAAGAAAGTCACAATGCTTAGATGGATTACAAGATATGACTTTGAGAGATTTAGTCAGAGAAGCCAAGAAAATATACCTTAAGAGAGAAACTGAGGAAGAGAAAGAAGCAAAGTGAGGATAAAAGAAACAAAAGACAGACTAAGGCGTTGACTAAGGTCCTGGTCACAACAATAAAAGGGCCAGAAATTAAGAAACAGGGAGACAGGAAGGGATACCTGGTCCCATGCCAGAGGCCACCCCTGGCCTCAGATCAATGTACCAACTGTAAAAAAAAAAAAAAAGGACACTGGGCCAAAGAGTGCCCTAGAAAGGGACAGCCACGCTAGTCAGCCATTCTGACTCTGGAGGATGAGTATGAAAGTCGGGGCTCAGATCCCCTCCCCGAGTTCAGGGTAACTTTTGAAGTGGAGGGGACCCCAGTAATCTTTGAAGTGGATAAAGGGGCAATATACTCACCCCTAATGTCACATTGGGCCCTCTATCAAATAAAAGGTCTCTAGTTCAAGGGGCTAATGACAGTAAATATCGGGCTTGGACAACTAAGAGGATCATGGAACTGGGGAAAGGAAAAATCCATCACTCCTTCCCAATAATCCCAGAATTCCTAGCCCCATTGATGGGCAGAGATCTGCTCACCAAGTTCCGGTCCAAAATAACTTTTAACCCTGAAGGCCCCCAAGTGGAATTTCTAAATCCTTTAGTAAAAACTCCTATAGTCACAGCTCTAAATATGTCAGTAGAAAATGCACATCAACTCACTCACCTTGGTTCAAAGAAACTGCAGGTATTTCTGAAGTATCAAGAACAGAGTTTTCCACTAACTGACTCACAGCAAAAAGAAATAACTGAATGGGTAAAAAAAAGCCTGTCGAGTCCATCAATTGGTAAATTCTTACCGTTCCAAGCTTCCTGCAGGAAAGCACCTACGAGGAACCAGACCAGGACAATTCTGGGAAGTTGACTTTACTGAAATTAAGCCAGCAAGGTATGGACATAAATATCTTCTAGTCTTTGTAGATACATTTTTAGGATGGATTGAAGCCTTACCCACTAAAAGAAAAAAAAAAGAAACAGTGCAAATGGTGGTCAAGCAGATCCTGAAAGACATTTTTCAAAGATACGGCCTGCCAAAGGTAATACGGTCTGATAATGCACCGGCGTTCATGTCCCAAGTAAGTCAGGGGTTAGCCAGGAACCTGGGGATTCATTGGAAGTTTAATTGTGCTTACAGACCCTAGAGTTCAGGACAGGTAGAAAGAATAAATAGAACCATTAAAGAGACCTCAACGAAATTAAGCTTAGAGACCAGCATAAATGATTGGACTATGCTCATGCCTTATACAATGTTTCGTGCAAGAAATATGCCCTCTGTTTCTTTGAGTAACCACACCCCCTGTGAATATCTAGGGTGCCTCTCTTCCAGTAACGGACCAAAGCCCAACTCTAAGACCTAATGATCCCTTTCACACCCCCTTGTTTGACAGACTTAAAGCTCTTGAAAGATCTCAGTGATACCTGTGGAAACAGCTGGCCACTCCCTACCAAACTGGGGACGAGGGGACTCCACATCGATATCAAGTAAGAGACTTCATCTACGTAAGATGATATCAGGTGTCATCCCTGGAACCCCACTGGAAAGGACCATACCAGGTGCTACTTATAACATCTATAGTGGTAAAGGTAAACGGAATCACTTCCTGGATCCATGCCTCTCATCTCAAGCCTGCGCCCTGTCCACACTCTGGCTGGAAACTGGAAAAGACTGGTAACACTTTCAAATTGCATATTCACCGTGTGGAATAGCCTATAGACTCTCCCCTTGGCCACAAGTAGTCCTAACCCTCATCAGCCCATTCAGCAGCGATGGCTGATCACAAATTCTACTGGAAAAGAAGTATAATCTATCTTGCATGCAGCCCACTTAGGGACCTGGTGACCATCTCTCCACCCAGACATTTGTCAGCTGGCTATAAGTCTTTCCTAATGGGATATCCCTGATGAAGAGGATCCCACTAAAATTCCATTAAATCCCTTCCTTACCATAGATAATGGAAACAGATATTATGGATGTAGGGACACAAGAGCCAGATGCAGGTTGGCTAGCCTAGATTACTGTGTTTACCCGGCCGACTGTCAAAGCCAAAAACAGCCATGGCTGTGTGGGGGAAAAGCCGACTTCTTCTGTAAGTCATGAGGATGTTAGCGTACAGGGGCTGCCTGATGGAACCCAAACCCTGCATTAAATTCAGTAGACAGCATTGGCCATATTACGAATTAGATAACAAAAACTGATGGCCACCAGAGGGGATTCTAGATCCTCAAATCCTGCATGACCTTTTTAACATCTGCTAGTGCTCAAAAGGGTGAAAGGAGATTCCACTATGTGGAGGCCTTTTCCCTTCTTGGCTCACATCCTGAACTATGCTTATCCAATAGATCCTCACCTTCAGCCTTCTGTTCCAGAGTCTCTGCTGTCACTCCCACCTCAGCAACCTGATTTCTCCACTACAATTATTAGATCAAAAACCCAAACCTCTGCTGGTTCTCAGACCATTGACCCCTTGCTGAGGTAGCAGGTACTGAGGTACCCCTCCACCCACTCACTCCTCTCTTCTGTTGACAGTGCCCGCACTGGGTCCCACCAGGTCCTCTTACCAACTAACCCAAAGCTCAAACCAGCTGAGGAGAGCCCTCAGACCTCTATCCAAGATGTAATGAAAATGGCCTTTAAAGTTGCTTTGTCATCACTGAAAACAGTTTACTACAAATTTAAAGTCCCTCTGCGTTTTGGGATACTCACTACCATCTTCCCCTCTGCTTGACCTGTTCTACTGCTCAAATATTTGTTGCTAGGAAAATTCCAAACCACTTTCCCATTATTTTTTTACATCTCTCTTTTCTCATTCTCAGATCCTCGGAGCTGCTCTCAGCCCCACCTTCTCCGTCTTTCCCCTCTATACCAGGCCCACAGAAAAGTCTTTAACTGACCTTCTCCAGAAGTCTTCACCATGGCTGACTTTAGGACTTTCAGCAAAAGAGTCCCTATAAAAAAGTTCAATGTAGTTAAACTTCCTATTTTCATGTTGCCCTGTTCTACTTGGCCACTGGCTAAAAAATTAGCACTCCTAATCCAGACACGCCCTTACTAGTTTTTCACAAAAATATGTGAACAAGGCCTCTGGCCTTGACGTGGGGCTTCACAGAGATGGCTACATTTCTAAGTTAAAGAAGTTAGCAACTGGTCTCCGTAGTAACAGCTGGCAATGGGAAAATAAGAAAGGGAAGAAAAAGCTCTTTCCCTCCCAGGTGTCCTTGAAAAGTTAACTTGCCCAGAACCGAGGAAAAAACAGAAACAAAAACTGCTTTTTTCAACTTCTGCAGACTGTGAACTTCTGAGCCCCTTCCCTTACATGTTGGGTACAAAATTCTGAAACTACCTTAACTTGGGTTTCAGAGGATTAGTTGATTACAACAGAATCAATGCCCTCTGAATCTGGTTGCAACCAAATAGGACTGTTTCTCTGTCTTCAGTGCTATCTTAGGTGCGTTGCATTGTCCTTCCCTACTACAGCATGATTCTATATACTTAAACATTGTTAATGTTTTCATGAAATGGTCAACAGATGTGATTAATTGTGTAATCGTGCAGATGTTTCCCAGAGTGCTCTATCACGACGCAGATTCATTTGAAGATCAAATAGGGGGGCATTCAACCCGGTTCCACTGAAAATATATATCTCTCAATGTAGGCATCCTATTAGGAATAGAAATTGCTGCACTGGTGGCCACGGGAACCACTGCCTTTGTCCAAGGGACTCAACAAATGACCCAACAAATGACAGCAATAGACCAAAACTAAGATATTAGAAACCTCCATCAGAGCTTTGCATGAGTCTTTTACCTCTCTCTCTGAAGTTGTTTTTCAGACCACTCGAGGGTTGGACCTCCTCGTCATGAGAGAAGGGGGCTTTGTGCTACATTGAGAGAAGAAAGTTGTTTGTATGCTGAGCATACTGGACTTGTAATAAAATCTAAGAGTAAATTAAAAAGATGCCTTGAAAAGCATCAACGAGACAGAGAGGCCCAAAAAAGGTGGTTTGAGTCTTGGTTCACACAGTCTTCCTGGTTAACTACGTTTTTATCAACCCTGGCCGGTCCAATAGTAATCCTCATGTTATTGCTAACTATTAAACCCTGTTTTCTCAACCGTGTAATTTCTTTTCTCCAGGCTCAAATTGGACGAGTTAAACTTATGGTAATACCCTACTAGTATACATAGAATGTGACACCCCCCCAATGATCATTTTTATGATTAAAAGTAGCCAGAAGAAGAAGTGGGGAATAAAAGGTTAGTAAAATAGGTACTTGTCACTTCCTGTTTTTCTGTATGCTTAACAAAACACTGTTGAAATCTTGAGAAATACTTGCAAATCTTGTTCCCAGTATGTGCTGTTCCCAACTGCCCAACTGCAGAATGTGCTCCCTCACCCAGTTGCACGCAAATCCCCCACTCACCCCGATCCATCAATAAACTTCCCTCCCTGCCCTCTCCAGGTAAAGTATATAAGCTCTACTTAAGCTATTCTCAGGGCTATCTGCTCTATTCAACTGAGCTCTGAGCACCAGCATGCTGGACACTCAATAAACCCTTTGCTGTTGCATGAGATAGTCTGTTGGTGGTTTCCTCCTGTGAAGCTCGCCGGACATTTACTATAATGATTGAATGTAGAAGAGAACATCCAGTCAAAAAGGGAGAGTTGATAGAAATAGGAAGATAGTACGTTTAGGAAGAAGTGTGAGTATAGCATTTGGAACAAAAGTTCTTTAACAATAGGGTTTAGGTTACAGAGTGATTGTTAAAGTCAGCACATATGAAGAGTCAGTCACTATGATGAGCTGGAAAAAAATGTAGAAAAGCAGATATCAATAGAGACATTACGAAATCAGGCAAAGTATAAAGTGAGTGATAGGATTAGACATTTTCAACAGGGTTGAGTTTGAATACATAATATTAGGAAGAAAAAAATATGTAGTCACCAATAGGATTGACATTTGAGAGCATTAGGCAACCTGGACATAGATGTTTTTAGTAATCCATGTTCACTTTCCATTTAGTCCTTCGTGCAATCATAACCGTGACCATTACATTATTTGTCCAGAATACTACTGTGATAAAATGTATATGTAGATCAGGTGACATGAGTATTTCTTCCACCATTTCTGGAAGCAATATATTCAAGACGTAAAATTAGTATTGGGTTTACAAAGAGGTGCACCCTGTGTCTATGAATTTAGAGATAATGTACGAATAGACAATACAGTGAATAAATAATATAACTTGTTCCAACTTTAAATAATGGATTGAACTGATATCTTAAAAACTACAGGAAATCTTATATTGATATACAATCATTCATTCCCACCAATTATACATCTAATGGTAATATTAGTGTTTTGGTTTATCATGAACAGTGTGTGAGTTTTGTTTCAAAAGTGATTATGGAAATCGAAAATAATATGTTTGGAAAGAAGTCTCATGAATAGACCAGTCAGGAAACCTGGAGGAATGCATATGTTGTAAAGCAGGAAGCGATTGAAATTGAATCAAATGCCTATAAATTTGCTAATTTGTGGATGAAATATATATCCTATGATGTGCATAAACTCATGAAATAGTAATGTACCATTGTTGAATAAAAATGAACGTCAAAATACACATCATGTCCCATAGGAATCTACTGGCATTGATTTTAAACTGGGTCAGTTACTGTAGAAATATTAGGATTCTCGTGCATTATTCACCGAATTTATTTATCTTTTTTTTAAAATTTTTATATATGGTTGCTCAAAACATTACATAGTTCTTGATAAATAATATTTCACACTTTGATTTATGTGGGTTATGAACTCCCATTTTTGCCCCGTTTACAGATTGCAGAATCACATCACTTACACATCCATTGATTCATATATTGCCATACTAGTGTCTGTTGTATTCTGCTGCCTTTCCTATCCTCTACTATCCCCCCTCCCGTCCCCTCTCCTCCACTCTTCTCTCTCTACACCCTCTACAGTAATAAATTTCTCCCCCTTGTATTATTTTTCCCTTTCCCCTCACTTCCTCTTGTATGTAATTTTGTATAACCCTGAGGTTCTCCTTCCATTTCCATGCAGTTTCCATTCTCTCTCCCTTTCCCTTCCACCTCTCATCCCTGTTTAATGTTAATCTTCTTCTCATGCTCCTCCTCCCTACTCTGTTCTTAGTTACTCTCCTTATATCAAAGAAGACATTTGGCATCTGTTTTTTTAGGGATTGGCTAGCTTCACTTAGCATAATCTGTTCTAATGCCATCCATGTCCCTGCAAATTCTATGATTTTGTCATTTTTTAATGCACAGTAATACTCCATTGTGTATAAATGCCACATTTTTTTTATTCATTCTTCTATTGAAGGGCATCTAGGTTGGTTCCACAGTCTTGCTATTGTGAATTGTGCTGCTATGAACATCGATGTAGCAGTGTCCCTGTAGCATGCTCTTTTTAGGTCTTTAGGTATTAGACTGAGAAGGGGAATAACTGGGTCAAATGGTGGTTCCGTTCCCAGCTTTCCAAGAAATCTCCATACTGCTTTCCCATTTGGCTGCACCAATTTGCAGTCCCACCAGCAATGTACAAGTGTACCTGTTTCCCCAGATCCTCGCCAGCACTTGTTGTTGTTTGACTTCATAATGGCTGCCAAACTTACTGGAGTGAGATGGTATCTTAGGGTGGTTTTGATTCACATTTCTCTGACTGCTGGAGATGGTGAGAATTTTTTCATGTACTTGTTGATTGATTGTATGTCCTCCTCTGAGAAGTGTCTGTTCAGGTTCTTGGCCCATTTGTTGATTGGGTTATTTGTTATCTTATTGACAAATTTTTTGAGTTCTTTGTATACTCTGGATATTAGTGCTCTATCTGAAGTGTGAGGAGGAAAGATTTGTTCCAAGGATGTAGGCTCCCTATTTACCCCTCTTACTGTTTCTTCTGCTGAGAAAAAACTTTTTAGTTTGAGTAAGTCCCATGTGTTGATTCTAGTTATTAACGCTTGTGCTATGGGTGTCCTATTGAGGAATTTGGAGGCGACCCCACAGTATGTAGATCGTAGACAACTTTGTCTTCTATCAAACACCATGTCTTGATTTGATATCAAGCTCCTTGTTCCATTTTGATTTAACTTTTGTGCATGGCAAGAGAAAGGGATTCATTTTCTTTTTGTTACATATGGATTTCCAGTTTTCCCAGCACCATTTGTTGAAGATGCTATCATTCATCCATTGCATGCTTTTAGCCCCTTTATCAAATATAAGATAGTTGTATTTTTTTGGATTGGTTTCTGTTTCCTTTATTCTTTACCATTGGTCCTCCCACCTGTTTTGGTACCAGTACCATGCTATTTTTTTTACTATTGTTCTGTAGTATAGTTTGAAGTCTGGTATCGCTATACGGCCTGATTCTCACTTCCTGCTTAGTGTTGTTTTTGCTATTCTGGGTCTTTTATTTTTCCATATGAATTTCATGATTGCTTTCTCTATTTCTAAAAGAACTGCCGTTGGGATTTTGAATTGCATTGCATTACACATATAGAGAACTTTTGGTAATATCGCCATTTTGATGATGTTAGTTCTGTCTATCTATGAACAGGGTACATTTTTACATCTTCTAAGATCTTCCTCTATTTTTCTCTTTAGGGTTCTGTAGTTTTCCTTGTATAAAACTTGCACCTCTTTTGTTAGGTTGATTCCCAATTATTTTTTTTTTTAGTATATTGTGAATGGAGTGGTTGTCCTCATTTCCCTTTCAGAGGATTTGTCACTGATATTCAGGAATGTCTTTGATTTATGTGTTGATTTTATATCCTGCCACTTTGCTGAATTCATTTATTAGCTCTATTAGTTTCTTTGTAGACCCTTTTGGGTCTGCTAGGTATAGAATCATGTCATCTGCAATAGTGATAATATAAGTTCTTCTTTTCCTATTTATATGCCTTTAATTTCTTTTGTCTGTCTAATTGCTCTGGCCAGTGTTTCGAGAACTATGTTGAACAGAAGTGGTGAAAGAGGGCATCCCTGTCTTGTTCCATATTTTAGGGGGAGTGCCTTCAATTTTTCTCCATTCAGAATGATGCTAGCCTGAGACTTAGCATAGATTGCTGTTACAATATTGAGGTATGTTCCTGTTATCCCTAGTTTTTCTAGAGTTTTGAACATAAAGGAATGCTGTACTTTGTCGAATGCTTTTTCTGCATCTATCGAGATGATTATATGGTTCTTATTTTTAAGTCTATTGATGTGATGAATAACATTTTTTGATTTCCGTATATTGAACCAGCCTTGCATCCCACGGATGAATCCTACTTGATCATGGTGCACAATTTTTTTGATATGCTTTTGTATCTGATTTGCCAGAATTTAATTGAGGATTTTTGCCTCTAGGTTCATTAGAGATATTGGTCTGTAGTTTTCTTTCTTTGAAATGTCTTTGTCTGGTGTAGGAATCAGAGTGATGTTGACCTCATAGAATGAATTTGGAAGAATTCCCTCTTTTTCAATTTCCTGAAATAACTTGAAAAGTATTGGTATTAGTTCCTCTTTAAATGTTTTGTAAAACTCTGCTATATACCCATCAGGTCCTGGGCTTTTCTTACTTGGTAGTGTTTTGATGGTTTTTTCTATTTCCTCAATTGATATTGGTCTGTTCAGGTTGTCTATATCCTCCTGACTCAATCTGGGCAGATCATATGACTTAAGAAATTTATCGATGCCTTCACCATCTTCTATTTTATTAGAGTACAAAGATTCAAAATAATTTCAGATTATCTTCTGTATATCTGAAATATCTGTTATGATGTTGTCTTTTTCATCCCATATGCTAGTAATTTGAGTTCTCTCTCTTCTTGTCTTCGTTAGCATGGCTAATGTTCTGTCGATTTTTTTAATTTTTTCAAAGAACCAAATGGGTTGACGTGTCTGCCGCACTTGCAGGCCGCTGGGCCTGTTCCGCCTGTCGGTTGCAGGTCTGCCTACCTTGCGGGAGCGGGTGGTGGCTCTGCTCTGGCCCTACTGCCATTGGGGTGTCGTGACTACCATGCTGGCAGATCGCTGGGCCTGTTCTGGGTGCGGGCAAAGGCTCTGCTCTGCCCCTACTCCAATTGGGTTGACGTGACTACCACGCCGGTGGGCCGTTGTGCTTGTACTGGGCGCAGGAGAAAGCTCTGCTCTGCCACTACTCCAATTGGGGTGTCATGTCTACCATGGTGGCAGGCCGCTGTGCCTGTTCCGCAGGTCAGTCACAGGTCTGCTTTTGTTGCGGGCGTGGGCGGAGGCCTGCTTGGCCCCTACTACAATTTGGGTGACGTGACTACCACACCAGCTGGTGACTGGGCCTTATCCGGGCACGGGCAGCCGCACTGCTATTTCCCTACTCCATTTGGGGTGACGTGGCTACCATGCCTGCAGGCCTGATGAATCTTCCTCTATGTTTCTAGAGAGAATTACAAAGGCATATAGGAGATATACTCCTTTCGATCCTCATGCAGAGGATCAAAAGGCATCTGTCACAATGGCCTTTATTGGGCATGCTGCCTTGGATATTTAAAGAAAGTTACAATGCTTAGATGGATTACAAGATATGACTTTGAGAGATTTAGTCAGAGAAGCCCAGAAAGTATACTATAAGAGAGAAACTGAGGAAGAGAAGGGAGCAAAAGGACGATAAAAGAAACAAAAGACAGACTAAGGAGTTGACTAAGGTCCCGGTCACAACAACAAAAGGGCCAGAAATTAAGAAACAGGGAGACAGGAAGCGATACCTGGTCCCACGCCAGAGGCCACCCCTGACCTCAGATCAATGTGCCTACTGTAAAGAAAGAGGACACTGGGTTCAAGAGTGCCCTAGAAAGAGGCAGCCACGCCAGCCAGCCATTCTGACTCTTCAGCATGACTACGAAAGTCGGGGCTCAGATCCCCTCCCTGAGCTCAGCGTATCTTTTGAAGTGGAGGAGACTCCAGTAAACTTTGAAGGGGATACAGGGGCAATAAACTCAGCGCTTAAGGCCCCATTGGGCCCTCTATCAAATAAAAGGTCTCTAGTTCAAGGGGCTAATGGCAGTAAATATCGGACTTGTACAACTAACAGGATCATGGACCTGGGGAAAGGAAAAATCCATCACTCCGTTTTAGTAATTCCAGAATGCCTGGCCGACTTTTTCTGTACGTCATGGGGATGTGAGCATACAGGGGCTGCCTGATGGAACACAAACTCCTCATCAAATTCAGTACACAGCATTGGCCATATTACCAATTAGATAACCAAAACTGATGGCCCCCAGAGGGGTCTCTAGATCCTCAAATTCTGCGTGACCATTTTTTTTAAAGAGAGAGGCGAGAGACAGAGAGACAGAGAGAATTTTTAATATTTATTTTTTAGTTTTTGGCGGACACGACATCTTTGTTTGTATGTGGTGCTGAGGATCAAACCCGGGCCGCACGCATGCCAAGCGAGCGTGCTACAATTGAGCCACATCCCCAGCCTTGTGTGACCTTTTTAACTTCTGCAAGTGCTCAAAAGGGTGAAAGGAGATTCCCCTATGGGCAGGCCTTTTCCATCCTTCACTCATATCCTGAACTATGCTTATCCAATAGATCCTCACCTTCAGCCTTGTGCTCCAGAGTCTCTGCTGTCACTCTCACCTCAGCAACCTGATTTCTCCCCTCCAATTATTAGATCAAAAACCCAAACCTCTCCCAGTTCTCAGACCATCGCCCCCTTGCTGAGTTAGCAGGTACTCAGGTTCTCATCCACCGACTCACTCCTCTCTTCTCCTGTCCGTGCCCGCACCGGGTCCTACCAGGTCCTCTTACCAGCTAACACAAATCTGAAACTAGCAGAGGAGAGCCCTCAGACTCCTATCAAAGATGTAATGAAAATGGCCTTTAAAGTTGCTTTGTCATCACTGAAAACAGTTTACTAAAAATTTAAAGTCCCTCACATGCATTTTGGGATACTCACTCTTGTCTTCTCCTCTGCTCTACCTGTTCTGCAGCTCAAGTTTTTGTTACTAGGAAAATACCAAACCCCTTTCCCATTATTCTTTTACATCTCTCCTTCCTTATTCTCAGATCCTCGGAGCTGCTGTCAGCCCCACCTTCCCTGTCTTCCCCTTCTGTACCAGGCCTACAGAAAATTCTTAACTGACTTTCTACAGAAGTCTTCACCATGGCTGACTTTAGGACTTTCAGCAAAAGAGTCCCTATAAAAGAGTTCAATGTAGATAAACTTCCTCTTTTAGTGTTGCCTTGTTCTACTTGGCCACTGGCTAAAAAAATAAGCACTTCTATGCTAGACACCCCATTACTTGTTTTCCACAAAATATTTGAACAAGGCCTCTGGCCGTGAGCTGGGGCTTTACAGAGATGGCTATATTTCTAAGATAAAGAAGTTACCATCAGGGCTCCATGGTAACAGCTGTCAGGGGCGAAAAATAAGAAAGGTAGGAAAAAGCTCTTTCCCTCCCAGGTGTCCTTGAAAAGTTAACTTGCCCAGAACTGAGGAAAAAACAGAAACAACCACGGCTTTTTTGAACTTCTGCAGACTGTGAACTTCTGAGCCCCTTCCCTTACATGTTGGGTACAAAATTCTGAAACTACCTATACTTGAGTTTCAGGAGAATAATTGATTACAACAGAAGCAATGCCCTCTGAATCTGGTTGCAACCAAATAGGACGGTTTCGCTGTCTTCGTTGCTATCTTAGGTGCCTTGCCTTGTCCGTCCCTACAACAGCATAATTGTATATAATTAAACATTGTTTATGTTTTCATGAAATGGTCAACAGATGTGATTAATTGTGTAATGGTGCAGATGTTTCCCAGAGTGCTCTATCATGATGCAGGTTCATTTGAAGATCAAATAGGGGGGCATACAACCCGTTTCAACTGGGAACATATATCCCTCACTTTAGCCATCCTATTCGGAATAGGAGTTGCTGCAGGGGTGGGCACAGGAACCACTGCCCTCGTCCATGGGACACAACAAATGACCCAATTAGAAGAAGCAATAGACCAAAACTAAGATATTAGATACCTCCATCAGAGCTTTGCATGAATTTTTAACCTCTCTCTCTGAAGTTGTTTTAAAGAACAGGCGTGTGACACAAAACACACACACACAGAGAAAAAAATAGCAACATATATGTCAATCAAAATTCATCATAAAATATATATCATCCACAGATCCAAAAATATTCATTTTACTGAACATGGAAGCTCACCCATTGGTTGAATATTCAGTTCCAACATGGTTTAGTAGGAGTGATCTCTTCTCACAATTTGTATCTGCCAACTCATCCACCTCACAAGAATGTATGTGTGGTACCAGGTATGATTCTATATATCCATATAAAAATATATGTGCTGAATGGGCTACAGAGAAAGGGAGACAGGAATTCACAATTTGTTAACTTTAAAAACACATGGAGAACTATTTCAACAAAAAATTGACTAGATTTAACTCCTACTCTGTATCATGCAAAAGGCAAGTCCAAATATACACCATGACTCCTCTAAACTGCTTGTATTTCTATTCTGTTTGGGTTATTTTTCTCCATCCTATTAGAAATAGTATTCAGAGTCTGATAGGGTATGTGTTAGTGTCACATACTTCCCACTCTCATCCAGAACAATGCTTTAACATTACTTTCGCCTCAAGTAAGACACAATTATAGGAGAAGAGTTAGAAAATCTGTGAATACCTATCTGGAATGGAAAATGCTCCAGATTTCACATCTTTGGTGGAGGTAGAGGACTTTCTAAAAGTAAGGGACAGGGTAAACACTCCACAAACATGGAGCTCTTCTGGCCTAAGGACTTTTTGAGAATCTCACTCTGAGGTTGGGCACTTGAAATTTAGGTTGTTTTCAGGAGCTTTATCTTCTTTTGTAGTGAGAACATCAAAGGTGGGTCTCCATCACTTTGACCTGAAGGACATGGGTTCTTATTTTCCAATTAACATGAAGCAGGAGGCCTGAATCCTCTCTTTGTTGGTAAACAGTGACCACTGGTGACTAAATGTCTCCCCATGTGAACTGTGAAGTCATTTTGTCCTTCTCCACTTTTTGTGGTGTTTTTCCTGCTGCACTGAGAGTTTAGTATTTGCTTCATGAAATACAAGAAGCCCAACTGAGACACAGTGCTGGAGCGAGTTATGTCACGTGTGGTAGGTCAGGGTGTGCAGGAGAACGCACCAATCTGGCTTCTATCCCTCATAGCTTGCCCCATTGCCCCCTTGTCCATATGACCCTTATTCTGAACATTGCCCTGAAACCTCTCCATATAAAAAGATGACTTTACAAATAAGGATCTGCTGGCTGCACCATGTCAGTCACAAGCCATTTGGAATCCAATGGTAGATCCTCATGGCCCTACTAATGATGTTTTTTCACACACCTGCCCACCAGTGCTCTAGGCCCACTACTCAGCAGACTCAAACGTACTGGCATCTCTTTTCTACAACATTTTCATGAAATCCAGTCAATCAAGGCACTGTCTGGTATACTCATGATCAGCAACAGGACATTCAAAGGTTCTCCAGGGCCACCTGGTCATGGAAATTTTAATAACTACATGGTATTCATCTAGCCATTGTTAAGGATGAAGTTGGAGGCACTGTGGGTTTCAATTCATTCAGAAACCATTAAATAATGAGGAAGCTCATTTTCAATGAAAGCTCTGGAGAACTCTCACAGGCAAGGCTTCCCAAAGAGTGGCCAAAAGGTCACATGAAGCCAGGTAAATTGAGGTCTACAATGTGAGGTCCATGTGTGTTTTGACACTCAACTATGGCTGCCAAGTCTTTCAGAATAAAATCATGTGTTATCCTGGCTGAGATTCTCAGTGCTCTGTGGAAAGCCACCCTGGGCCTAGATCTCAGTTTCCAAGGGCGACTCTCATGCGTGGCCTCCTAATATCCCAACACAATTCATGGCAATACTTCTCTGAGTTCAGTTCCAGAACGCAGTCTCTAAGGGGAATCCAACCAGAGTTCAAGCCCAGGTGGACCAAGATATTTCTTACAACCACCACACAAATGACCACAATTAAAACCAAAACACTCAAACAAGGTCCTCATCTTCTTCCATATAGTCACTCATCATAACCTCTGGCTGAAGGTTTCCATGAATGGCTCACCCAAAGACAGTGTCCAAATAAACTCCCTTGCCCCTCATTTGCCTAAAGTCATGTTGGCCTGGACACCCTTCCTGTGAACCAGGAGTGATCAAATAAGCCTCCCGTTAATACTGCTATGTTTCTCCAATTTGTGGCCTACTGACTTTCAATTATAGATTCTTTATGTGGTTTGGAGTCATGCAAAAACCTAAGCACCTCTGCAGTAATTTGAAGAACTCATTTGACCCAAGGAATACCAATTCTCACTTGATGGAAGTCAGAAACCTAACAGAGGAAGACGAGAGACTTCATCCACAATGACTGATCTTTTGGCAATTATGGTTTTGGATGCACACATGGGATCATTCTTTAGATCCATCAGCTGCTGAGAATCAAAGTCACAGCCACATACAAGGCCAAGAGGCTAATTCAGACACATCCCTTTCCAAAGCAATTAAGAAAGAGCCACAAGTGATGCCCATTCATTTCCATTTGAAAACTGTTTTCTTCAGGCTTCACAAAGGGGTGGCCTGAGGCAAAGACCTTCCTGATATTCAGGGCAACAGAACAATAGGTAAGCAAAAGGCCAAAAGCAGGGTATATCCACTGAGACTTTTCTGGTCACATTGATATCTGAGTTTTCTGAGATGCTGGCCATTCCCTTCAGCTATCCTGTACATGGCCATGTCACAGACCTTGGAGTTGTTACATATCTTGGACACAAAACCATGAGCCTATTCTGGAGAGTGGCCAGAATTCAGAAGAAAACAGAGACTTAGGAAGGTAGTAGGTATTGCCCATCCATAAGGCAAGCGGCACTCTATTCATAAATTAGGCAGGATGCATAATGGGAAGCTTTCTACTAGACAGGACACATCCATTGTTGCATTCTCTTTTCTCATGTCTACAACCGCGGACACAGTGGGATACACAGACATAGAAACACTCATCTTGTCAAACGACTTACTAGAAACAGTTCACTTCAAATCAAACAAACCGCCTTTCGTACCTATTCTCTGAACATGAGACAAAACAACAAACCCACACTCACAAATGCACCTCCTTCCCTCAAGTAGGTCTGTGACTCTCCGGAGTTAACTCTGACTGGTGGGCCATATTATGTTCCCCCAAAATGGCGTGTCCTCTATCAGATCTGGTTTCCTTGACCAACTCTGTGAAGTTGTCAGGAAAAAGTGGCCAGCCACTACCTGCTTTCACAGGAAAAGTATCTCTTCAGAGCTCTCCTGGTATTTGGCTATCCTCACATCAGGAGGTACCAAGAAAGACTGACTCTGTCCTTGCAAAAATCCAATCAAGTGAGCCCACAGGGACATGGACTGGGATTGCCTCTCGGTGTCTTGGTTCTTGGATAGCAAGTTCAGAGAGTTCCATCACCAAGGAAATGAGGTATGTCACTTTCTTTGGAACTGAATGAGGCCACTGCCTTGGCAACCACTTTATCCTAACACTTGCTTCCAAGGGTCCCATGAGATGGAGGCTGCTCCTACTTCCTGGAACACTTTCACAAGTTAGAATGGTATATCAACCATAGACACCTGGGAACAGCTCTCCACACAGGTCTGGTTTAGTTCATCTTCTCTAAAATAAGTAGAGAGATGCTGATTTGGACACATCCCTTTATCCTGACCAGGTTGTTTGACTTGGAATAGGACTTTTGCTCTCTCAGGTCTTTCATACCTCCCTACAACTTCTCCAGGTATCATTTCTGCATGGACCTTTGAGGTTTTCAGCAGGTGGAAGGTCCCCTAATTCCCTGTATTTGAAGAACAACTCTGTTGCTGCTCTTCTGTAAAATGAGATTTAGGGAACAGTGTATGTTTAGGGTTAATAACAGGTTCAATTTGGGTTAGGAATCATTCTGGGCGATGAATAATGGTATTGAGAACGTGCGATAATTACAAGAATATAGAGGTGAAATATCAGTATGGAAACAGAAATCTAGGTATGATTTGAAGCACAGGACCTTGTACCTTGGTAGATTTAATGTAGAAGAGAACATCCAGTCAAAATGGATAGTTGTAGGATTAGGAAGATAGTCGGTAGGTTTAGGAAGAAGAGTGAGTATAGGATTTGGACCAAAAGTTCTTTAGCAATAGGGTTTCTGTTAGAGAATGAATGAAAATTTCAGTACATGTGAAGAGTCAGTCACAACGATGAACTGGGGAAAATAAGTAGGAAAGCAGGTATCAATAGAGACATTATGAAATCAGGCAAAGTATAAAGTGAGTTATAGGATTAGACATTTTCAACAGGGTTTAGTTTGAATATATAATCATTGGAAGAAACAAATATGTTGTCACCAATAGGATTGACATTTGAGAGCATTAGGCAATCTTCACATGGATGTTTTTAGTTATCCATGTTCACTTTCCTTTTAGACTTCGGTACAATCATAAGTGTGACCTTTACATTTTTTGTTCAGAATTTTACTGTGATAAAATATATATGTGGATCAGGTGACATGAATATTTCTTCCACCATTTCTGGGAGCAATATTTTGAAGACATATACATTAGTGTTAGGGGTACACAGAGGTGTACCCTGTGTCTATGAATATAGAGATAATGCATGAATAGACCATCCTGTGAATAAATAATTTAACTGGTTCCACTTTAAATAATGAATTGAATTGATATCTAAAAATATATAAGAAATCTTATATTGATATATAATCATTCATTCCAACCAGTTATACATCTAATGGTAATTTTAGGATTATGGTTTATCATGAAGGGTGTTTGAGTTTTGCTTCATAAGAGATAATGAAAAATGAAAATATTGTAATTGGAAAAAGTCTTATGAAAAGACCAGTCAAGAAACATGGAGGAATACATGTATTCTGAAGCAGGAAGTGACTGATCATTAAACAAATGCCTACAAGTTTTCTAACTTGTGGATGAAATATATATCCTATGATGTGCATAAACTGAAGAAATAGTAATGTACCAGTGTTGAATAGAAATGAACGTCAAAATACACATCATGTCCCCTAGGAATCTACTTGCATTGATGTTACACTGGGTAAGTATCTGTAGAAATATTAAAGTTTGTATGCACCATTCTATGAAGTTACTTTTCAGTACTAGGAAAGATATATGTATTTCAGGTGGATGATTATTTCTGAGTATAATCTTGTGGAAAGTTTGTTATAAATCCACATATATGAATATGAATGAATTTAGGGAGCGTATAATAAGACACATATATTTCATATTTTGAAAAATCTGGAGAATATATATATATATATATATATATATATATATATATATATGCACGCACACGCACAGACATTAAAAAGTAGCAATATAGGAGATCCAACATGGTGGCGAACATGGAGAAATCAAGTCTCTGACCTCTTAAGCTGCGCAGGCATAGGGAGTCATAAACTGTCTAAATGCTGTTTGTTCAGAATCACTAGGCAATGCTGACCTGACATGGATCTGGTGCGAACAGTCTGGGCCCCTCAGAAAACACACAGAGCCCGGATCAGCTGCATAGAAGCTCAGATTTGCCTGCTTCTTGTGTCTCAGAACTAACATTCCCTCTGAAATAACTGGTCGGCCCTTCTGAATTTACAGAGGTAAAAGGCCACTGAATTGAAATGGGGCTTCGGAGACACAGTCAGGACCCATCCGTTGCATTGGTCACCTGGCAAAAGGAATGAACAGTCACCATTTGCATGGGATACCACCATGGAAGAGAACTGACGTCATGGGCAGAGGAGATAACTTCATTGAAACCAGTACGACAGGTGTGTAATTCCCTATGCATCTCTCTCCACAAAGCGGGGAAACATTAAGGGCCCCTTCCAGCTCTCCTTTAAGGGGCCCTCCCAGGTCTCCCGTGAGAAAGATGGCCAGACCGAGGGAATCATGTGTGCTGTGGGACTCGTGGCATGGAATTCCCGGCTACCGCTCCCACCAGTGCTGACAACTGAGGTCTCTTACACCAGCTAATGTGGGCATGGATACCAGAGAGCAAGCAAATTCGCTGAGGGTTCCCAGCCACAAGCTCTACAAACTTAGGGTCTGAGGGAGGCAAACAGGGAGAGAGTGGCAGGCATTGATGAAAACAGGACTACCAGGAACAGAGACCTGACGTGTAGCAAGTATTGTGGTGAGTGTCACAGTTGAGCAGAGCCTGGCTTGAGGAAACACTAGAGAAGGTCCTAGGCACTCAGGATTGGAGACCCGCCCAGTCTGGGAGGAAGACCTGCTGCACAGTGTTTGGTTCCCACCTATTGAGAGGAGAAGCTTGGCCCAGTGAGCACAGCTCCACCTACTGGAAGAGAAGTTAATTGAACTCTATGACTGCATGTATTATTATTATTATTATTTTATTTTTACTTTTTTTCTTTCATTTTCATTTTTTGTTGTTGTTCTTTAACTTATTTTAATGTTTTTATTTTTTAAATTTTACTATTATTATTATTATTTTAAATTTTAATTTTCATTTTTAATTATCATTATTATTTTAAAAAAATTATTTCTTTCTTTATTTTCTATTTTTTTCTTTTGTCTTTTCATTTCTTTTCAATTTTCTTATTCCCTCATCCTTGAATTCTACCTGCCTATTCTCATTCTCTTTAGTGACTTCTTCCCATCCCTTCTAATATTTTTCCTCCCAAGCTTCAAATAAATTTATAAGAATAAGCAGTAACTCAGCACTCAAACAAACAAGAAGTAACATGAGCAGCATAAAAAAGCAAGAAAGAAAAGGAGTACAAACAATGAAGGATAACCTAAATATTCAGGAGGACCTAGAATCATCAGAAAAATGGTCATATAAAAAACTCAAGGAATACCTTAGACAGATGGAATGAAACCTTAAAGAGGATACGAGAGAGCAAATAAATACAGTGAAAGAACACATTGAAAATGAATTACATAAACAGATAAAATAAGAAGTTAATCTTCTTTATCAGGAGATAGAGATTATAAAAATTCAAAGAATAATTCTGGAAATGAAGAAAACGATAAACCAAATTAAAAACTCAATTGAGAGTATCACTAACAGAGTGGAGCAAGTAGAAGACAGAATGTCACATAATGAAGACAAAATATAACATCTTGAAAAGAGTCTAGCCAACACAGAAAGGCTGGTAAAAAATCACGAGAAAAACATCCAAGAGATATGGGATAACATAAAAAAACCAAACTTATGAGTCATCTGGATAGAGGAAGGTACAGAGATTCAAACCATGGGAATGAGTAACCTGTTGAATGAAATAATTACAGAAAATTTTCCAGAAATAAAAAAGGAAACGGATATACAAATTGAAGATGCTTACAGGACACAGAGCACACAAAATCACAGTAGACCAACGCCAAGACACATTGTTATGAAGATATCCAATATACAGAACAAAGAGAAAACATTAAAAGCTTCAAGAGAAAGGAGGAAGATTACATTCAGGGGTAAACCAATATGGTTAACAACCTATTTTTCATCACAGACACTGAAAGTGAGAGGATCCTGGAACAACGTATTTCAAACATTGAAAGACAATGGATGCCAAACAAGAATTCTGTATCCAGCAAAATTCAGCTTCAGGTACGACAACGAAATAAAAATCTTTCATGATAAAGAAAAGCTAAAAGAATTTGCAGCAAGAAAACCACCATTGAAAAGTGTCTTGAGCAAAACACTACACGAGGAAGAAATGAAAAACAACAACCAAAACCATCAGTGGGAAGTGCCTCAGTAATGACAGAGGGCGGGGGAAAAGCTAATCATGGAGTAACAAAGTAAATTTAAAAAAACGATAAATATTCAAACATGGATGGCAGTAGAAACCATATATCAATAGTAGCTCTAAACACTAATGGCTTAAACTCTCCAATAAAGCAACATAGGCTTGTAACTTGGATTCAAAAAACAAATCCAACAATATGTTGCCTCCAGGAGACATATCTGAATGGAAAAGACATACACAGGCTGAAGGTGAAAGGTTGGGAAAAAATATACCATGCACACGGTCCTCATAAGCAAGCAGGGGTGGCCATCCTCAAATCGAATTAAATCGACTTCATGAAGAATTTAATCAAAAGGGATAATGAAGGAAATTATATGTTGTTAAAAGGAACCATTCACCAACAAGACATAAAAATTATCAATATTTACGCACCATTAAATGGTGCTGCAACGTTCATAAAACAAATTCTCCTCAAGTTCAAGAATCAAATAGACCACAACACAATAATTATGGGTGACTTCAACACACCTCTCTCACCATTGGACAGATCCTCCAAATAAAAGTTGAATAAAGAAACTATAGAACTCAATATCACAATCAATAACCTAGACTTAACTGACATATATAAAATATATCAACCATCATCAAGTGGATATACTTTTTTTTTAAGCAGCACATGGATCCTTCTCAAAAATAGACCATATATTATGCCATAAAGCAACCCTCAATAAATATAAAGTGGTGGACATAATACCATGAATTTTATCTGATTATAATGGAATGAAACTGGAAACCAATGAAAAAGAAGGAAGGAAAAATCCTACATCACATTGAAAATGAACAACATTTTACTGAATGATTAATGTGTTACAGAAGACATAAATGAGAAAATCAAAAAATTCTTCGAGATAAATGAAAATACAGACACAACATATCGGAATCTATGGGACACAATGAAAGGAGTTTTAAGAGGGAAATTCACCACCTTGACGTCATTCCTCAAAAATAGGAAAGAACAACAAATAAATGAGCTCACACTTCATCTCAAAGCCCTAGAAAAGGAAGAGCAAAACAACAGCAAATGTAGCAGAAGGCAAGAAATAACTAAAATCAGAGCGGAAAACAACAAAATTGAAACAAAAGAAACTATTGAAAAAATTACAAAACTAAAGCTTGGTTCTGCGAAAAATAAATAAGAACAATAGACCCTTAGTATCCCTTTATGTTCAAAACATTAGAAAAATTAGAGATAACAGGAACTTACCTCGACATTGTAAAAGCTATCTATGTTAAGCCTCAGGCTAGCATTATTCTGAATGGAGAAAAATTGAAGCATTCCCTCTAAAATCTGGAACAAGACAGAGATGTCCTCTACCACCACTTCTATTCAATATAGTTCTCGAAACACTGGCCAGAGCAATTAGACAGATGAAAGAAATTAAAGGCATGAAAATAGGAAAAGAATAACTTAAATTATCACTACTTGCAGCTGACATAATTCTATATATAGAAGACCCAAAAGGGTCTACAAAAAAAAAAAAAACTACTAGAACTAAGAAATGATTTCAGCAATTTGGCAGGATATAAAATCAACATTCATAAGTCAAAGGCATTTCTGTATATCAGTGACAAAACTTCTGAAACGGAAATGAGAAAAAAAACACTCCATTCACAATATCCTAAAAAAATAAAAATAAAATCCTTGGGAATCAACCTAACAAAAGAGGTGAAAGATTTATACAATGCAAACTACAGAACCCTAAAAAGAGAAGTAGAATAAGATCTTAGAAGATGGAGAAATATACACTGTTCATGGATAAGGAGAACTAACATCATCAAAATGGTGATATTCCCAAAAGTTCTCTATAGGTTTAATGCAATGCCAATCAAAATCCTAACGGCATTTCTTGTAGAAATAGAGAAAGCAATCATGAAATTCATTTGGAAAAATAAAATATCCAGAATATCAAAAGCAATTCTAACCAGGAAGTGTGAATCAGGCGGTATAGCGATACCAGATTTCAAACTAAATTTCAGAGCAATAGTAACAATGACAGCATGGTACTGGTACCAAAACAGGCGGGTGGACCAAAGGTACAGAATGGAGGACACAGAGATTAATCCACAATGCTACAACAATCTTCTATTTGATAAAGGAGCTAAAAGCATCAATGGAGGAAGGATAGCATCTTCAACAAACGGTTCTGGGAAAACTGGAAATCCATATGTAACAAAATGAAACTGAATCCCTTTCTCTTGCATGCACAAAAGTTCACTCAAAATGGATCAAGGACCTTGATATCAAATCAGAGACATGGCGTCTGATAGAAGAAAAAGTTGGCTACGATCTACATACTGTGGGGTCGGGCTTCAAATTCCTCAATAGGACATCCATAGCACAAGAGTTAATAACTAGAATCAACACATGGGACTTACTCAAAGTAAAAAGTTGTTTCTCAGCAAAAGAAACAATAAGAGAGGTAAATAGGGAGCCTAAATTCTGGGAACAAATCTTTATTCCTCACACTTCAGATAGAGCCCTAATATCCAGAGTATACAAAGAACCCAAAAAATTAAACAATAAGATAACAAATAACCCAATCAACAAATGGGCCGAGGACCTCAACAGACATCTCAGAGGAGGACATATAATCAACAAGTACATGAAAAAATGCTCACCATCTCCAGTAGTCAGAGAAAGGTGAATCAAAACCACCCTAAGATACCATCTCACTCCAGTAAGATTGGCAGCCATTATGAAGTCAAACAACAAGTGTTAGTGAGAATGTGGGGAAACAGGTACACTTGTACATTGCTGGTGGGACTGCAAATTGGTGCATCCAATTTGGAAAGCAGTATGGAGATTTCTTGGAAAGCTGGGAATGAAACCACCATTTGACCCAGCTATTCCCCTTCTCGGTCAATTCCCTAAAGACCTAAAAAGAGCATGCTGCAGGGACACTGCTACATCGATGTACATAGCAGCACAATTCACAATAGCAAGACTGTGAAACCAACCTATATGCCCTTCAATAGATGAATGGATAAAAAAATGTGGCATTTATACAGAATGGAGTATTTTTTAATTGCTCTGCATTAAAAAATGACAAAAAATCATAGATTTGCAGGGAAATGGATGGCGCTAGAGCAGATTATGCTAAATGAAGCTACCCAATCCCTTAAAAACAAATGCCAAATGTCTTCTTTGATATATGGAGATTAACAAAGAACAGAATAGGTATGAAGAGGATGAGAAGAAGATTAACATTAAAAGAGGGATGAGAGGTGGGAGGGAAAGGGAGAGAAAAGGGATATTGCATGGAAATGGAAGGAGACCCTCAGGGTTATACAAAATTACATACAAGAGGAAGAGAGAAGAAAGGGAAAAATAATACATGGGGAGAAATTTATTAAGGTAGAGGGGGTAGAGAGAGAAGATGGTGGGAGAGGGGAGGGGAGGGGGGATAGTAGAGGATAGGTAAGGCAGCAGAATACAACAGACACTAGTATGGCAATATGTGAATCAATGCATGTGTAATTGATGTGATTCTGCAATCTGTATACGGGGTACAAATGGGAGTTCATAACCCACTTGAATCAAAGTGACAAATATGATGTATCAAGAACTATGTAATGTTTTGAACAAGCATAAATAAAAATTTAAAAAAAAAAGAAAACTAACTTCGGTGAATGATGCACGCGAATCCTAATATTTGTACAGTAATTGACCCAGTTTAACATCAATGCAAGTAGATTCCTATGGTACATGATGTGTATTTTGACGTTCATTTTTATTCAACACTGGTACATACTATTTCATCAGTTTATGCACATCACAGGATATATATTTCATCCACAATTTAGCAAATTTATAGGCATTTGTTTCACTTTCAATCACTTCCTGCTTCAGAACACATGGATTCCTCCATATTTCTTGATTGGTAATTTCATGAGACTTCTTTCCAAACACATTATTTTCGATCCATAATCACTTTTGAAGCAAAACTCACACACACTTCATGATAAAAAATAACCCTAAGATTACAATTAGATATATAACTGGTTGGAATTAATGATTGTATGTCAATATATGATTTCTTATATATTTTCAGATAACAATTCAATCCATTATTTAAAGTGTAACCAGTTATATTATTTATTTACAGTATGTTCTATTCATGCATTATCTCTATATTCATAGACACAGGGTACACCACTTTGTACCCCCAATACTAATTTATATGTCTTCAAATATTGCTCACAGAAATGGTGTAAAAAATACTCATGTCACATGATCTACATATATATTTTATCACAATAATTTTCTGGGCACAAAATGCAAAGGTCACACTTATGATTGTACCAAATCCTAAATGGAAGTTGAATATGGATTACTAAAAACTTCCATTTCCAGTTTGCCTAATGCTTTCAAATGTCATTTCTATTGGTGACTACATATTTGTTTCTTCCTAAAATTATGTATTCAATCTCGATCCTGTTGAAAATGTCTAAACCTATCACTCACTTTACAATTGCCTGATTTTGTAATGTCTCTATTGATATCTTCTTTCCTATATTTTCCGCAGTTCATCATTGGGACTGACTCTTCGCATGTGCTGACATTTACATTCACTGTATAAATGAAACCCTATTGCTAAAGAACATTTGATCCAAATTTTATACTCACTCTTCTTCCTAAACCTACCGACTCTCTTCCTTATCCTGCCCACTATCCCAATTTGAGTGGATGTTCTCTTCTACAATCAATCTTCCAAGGTACAAGGTCCTATGCCATTGATTATCAATTTATCTGAGACAACCGTGCAGAACATAATTAAAAGCTAAGTATCCCAAACAAGGGCCTCATTCCCTTCTGGGCTACAAATCTTACCTAGATTTCTGTTTTCATACTTATATTTCACCTCTATTGTTTTATAAATATCACAGGTTCCCAATACCATTATTCATCCATCAGAATGATTCCAAACCCAAATTGAAGATGTTATTAAAACCCTAACCATACACTGTTCCCTCAATCTAACTTTACAAAAGAGAAGGGACAGGGTTCGTCTTGCAATACAGCAATGTAGGGGATCTGCCACCTACTGAGAACCTCAAAGGTCCATGCATATTTGATCCCTGGAGAAGATGTAGGCAGCTATGAAAGACCTGAAAGACCAAAAGTCATCTTCTATGGCAAACAACCTGTTCAGGATGAAGGGTTGTGTCTGAGTAAGCCTCTCTCTTCTTAATGTAGAGAAGATGGACCAAACCAGGCCTATGAGGAGAGCTGTTCCCGCAAACTGGTGTGGCCAATTTGGAAAGCAGTATGGAGATTCCTGGGAAAGCTTGGAATGGAACCACAATTTAACCCAGCTATTGCCCTTCTCGGACTATTTCCTGAAGACCTTAAAATAGTGTATACCTCTGGGATACTGCCACATCGATGTTCTTAGCAGTACAATTCACAATTGCTGCACTGTGGGCCCAACCTAGATGCCCTTCAATAGATGAATGGATAACAAAAATGTGGCATTTATACACCATGGAGTATTACGCAGCACTAAAATATGACAAAATCATGGAATTTTAAGGGAAATGGATGGTAATAGAGCAGATTATGCTTAGTGAAACTAGCCAATCCCTAAAAAACAAATACCAAATGTCTTCTTGGATATAATGAGAGCAACTAAGAACAGAGCAGGGAGGAAGAGCAGGAAGAAAAGATTTACATTAACAGAGACATGAGGTGGGAGGGAAAGGGAGAGAAAAGGGAAATTGCATGTTAATGGAGGGAGACCCTCATTGTTATACAAAATTACATATAACAGGTTGTGAAGGGAATGGGAAAATAAACAAGGAGAAAAAATAATTACAGTAGATGGGGTAGAGAGAGAAGATGGGAGGGGAAAAGAGGGGGATCATAGAGTATAGGAAAGGTAGCAGAATGCAACAGTAACTAATAGGGCATTATGTAAAAATGTGGATATGTAACCAATGTGATTCTGCAATCTTTATTTGGGGTAAAAATGGGAGTTCATAACCCACTTGAATCTAATGTATGAAATATGATATGTCAAGAGCTTTGTAACGTTTTGAACAACCAAAAAAAGAAAAAAAAGTAGCCATGTATATGCCAATCGAAATTCATCATGATATATATATATATATATATATATATATATATATATATATATATATATATATATATAATCCACAGATGCAAAAATATTCATTTTACTGAACATGGATTTATGTATAATGTTATTGAACTAGGAAGCTCACCCATAGGTTGAATTTTCAGTTCAAACAGCGTTTAGGAGTAGTGATCTCTTCTCACAATTTGTATCTGCCAATTCAGCCACCTCACAAGTATGTACGTGTGATGCCAGGTAGGATTCTCTATGTGCATATAAAAATACGTGTGCTACAGAGAAAGGGAGACAGGATTCCCATATTTGTTAACTTTAAAAACACATGTAGAATTATTTCAACAAAAAATTGACTAGATTTATAGCTCCTATACTATATAATGCAAAAGGCAATTCCAACTACACACCATGCCTCCTCTGAACGGCTTGTATTTCTATTCTGCTTGGGTTATGTTTCACCATCATATTAGGATTATTTGTCAGAGTCTAGTAGGGTATGGGTTAGTGTCAGGAATTCAGTATTTCAAATGGAAAATTGGAAAATGAATCCAATGTGTATGCAAATATGTGATATACAATAATCTTCCCACTCTCATCCAGAACAATGCTTTGACATTACCTTTGCCCCAAGTAAGACACAATTAGAGGATAAGAGTTAGAAATTCTGTGAATACTTACCTGGAATGGAAAATGATTAGGAGTTCACAACCTTGGAGGTGGTAGAGGAGTTTCCAAAAGGAAGGGACAGGGGTGATCACTCAACCTGATCTTTCATTAATATTGGGAGCCATCTTGCCTTAAAGCCATGGAAAGATAATTTTTGCTTTACTATTAATTACTGCAAATTCTGAACCTGCTTGGAATGCCTGCCCATGCCTTGAACTCACCCATGCCTGTCTTACTGACCAGATCACAGCCCTCTCTGAAACCTTACTGACACCTCATAAATATTGGCCTTCCCTGGCCAGACAACGACCCTCTCTGAGGCTCTAATGGTCCTCATAATTTCTGATGCTGGGGCCAGCAAATAAAAAATGTTAACTACAGTTAGTGTGATGCTTGTCAAAGTTCTGTTTTCTGATACTCCCTTTTTGTGTAACTTTTTGGGCTATAAAGCTGGGGTGTAGGAAAGGTGGGGATGCTGTCTTTTTCCCGCCGTTTTGAGAAGGAGAGTCAGCCTAGCCGGTTGAACTAATAAGCTTGCCTTAATTTGATTTTAATTGGAGTCAGTGGTCTTTTCTTGCATCCTGGTCTAACATTTTGGAGTTCCCCAGCGAGATGACGTGACCAGATCACAAGACCAGACTGCTGGAAATTCTGACGCTGGCCTTTCCTCCAGGGCTCAGGGCTGGAGAGCCAAGTTCCAAAGCCTTGGAGTGAGCCTTCGGTTCAGGGAGCACTGCAGTGAACCATCACACTATGGAGGCCTCCATTGGTAGGTGGTGCCTTTATAACATCTGATATCTGGTTAAGGGAGATGTCTTCTGATTACAGAGAGGTGGCCTGGGGAGGCTCACATGTACTCCTGTCCAGGACAGTAACAAGAATTGTTCTGTCCTCTGTTCTGTTCTGTATGGAATTTCTCTGAAAGGGTAGAAAGGTGCAGCCGGGCACGCAGGAGCTCCTACCCCGGAGCTTCAGCAAGACATTTCATTGCTCCTCAGTTTTTCTGTATCTTCACCAGGTTTCTGTTTCTTTGTGTTTTGTTTTGTGTTCTATATGTTTTTTGTTTGTTTGTTTTTGTGCATTTTGTTGTTTGATTTCTGTGGTAAAAACTTAAGGATATTGGACGTAAAAATGGGTAATAAAGCAAGTAAGCCTTACACCCTTTGGACTATGTTCTAAAAAACTGTGATGAAGTTTACCCCCCTTTGTTAAGCAGGATGAGAAAAGCCCCTAGCTGGCAGCCTGGAACTCACCCACTGCAGAGGGCAATGCCTGCTGGCCACCAAGGAACAGAGTATCTCCCAGGTTAACAATGGAAACTCCTTTAAAACCCCTTGTTGCTCCAGTTCAAGAGAGTCACAACCTTTGGGCAGAGTCCCCTGTGTTTCTGCTTTGTTAGCAAAGCAGCAAACCTCCCTTTTTATTTTTCTCAAACCTTGTCCTCATTATTAAATAGGTATTAATTCGCTTCAAGGTCAGAAACCGAAATTTAAGTTACAAATTTGATAACCCCCCGACCCTGGAACTTTTTGAGAGGTGACTACTGAAATGTTAGGAGATGGAGCGAGATTGGGGTGGAACCAAACCAGAGGAGCTAGTCCCATAAGGAAAAGGAGGGACTGAGGGACTCCCAGCATCTACCAAAGCCCTGCTGCTTCAAGGAATTCCTTCCTTCGTTTCCTGCACTGTAAGGATTATGCCACCTCTGTATTCTTAAAAAAAAAGAAAAAGAAAAAGGGGACACTAAATGCAGTAAAGTCACCATGGAAACCCTTGATATTACATTTCAGCTTGCCCTCTGTGAAAACATCTGATCCCCTTGTGAGGACATCTATCCTGCCACTGGTGTAGGAAATTTTTCTCTTATCTGCTCTGTTTTTAAGGCTTCTGTCTGTCAGCCATAGTCTGGAGCTCCTTTCTGTCTGTCTTGTGTCTTTGTTTCTGGCCCTTTAAGACATGTGCAATAATGTGCTGATATTATAAATTGTTTCTTGGGAATGATATTAGTTCAATGTGTGTCTAAATGATGATGTTTTATTGTAACAATCTGGTATCTGGATGGGTTTTTGTAGCATTGCTCAATCTTGCAGTTAAAAGTCGGGTTTAGGTAATTGTTTAGTTTATGATTTCAGATAATTCATGCCAGATAACTTAAATACTTAGGATGGAAAACTAAAGCACTCTACTTCCAAGTTGGCAAGTAACTTCCCAAACATTCAATTTTATTTGTCAGTAATTTTGAATTGGGTAGACTGAGAAAATATCACAGTGTGTACCAGTGCATTAATTTGGACAAGGATAGTAAATCATAGTATGGTATCTGTTGACAAAAGAAGATGTAAAGATATAAAATTTTGTGAATTTCATCTTAAAATTGTATCATAATTTTCAACATCCGAACCTCAAAATTATGGTTAAAATGCCTTAGGCCTGAGGTGTCTGCTCAGAATAGCAGTTTTTCCCTGCTCCTTTCAGACCTCAGCCAGGACTTTTGTTGAAATGCAAATGAAAGAAGCCTGCAAGCTCAGTAGGAGACTGATCTGAGGCCTAAGGCAGGAAAAAAGGTAAATTTTATGGTATTTATTTATTACTGGGCAGTCATTTTTTCTAGGACTCTTATTTTTTTCCTTAGATTCTGTATTCTTTTTTTGAGCTCATGAATTTGATCCTAGAGACCTAGGTTAATGTTTTTCTGATCAGCTCTATCTTTGACCAACAGTGGAGTTTTTGAAACATTGCAATGGAGATTTCAACTGCAAAAAGCTAGAAGGCCTTTACTATTATTATGTGTGCACACTTTTGTTATGTGTTGTATGTCTATATATACATATATCCCTATATCATATATATGTTATACAAATTAACACATATAAGGAGCACTCATAAAAAAAGCACTCATAAAAACAAATTTTAAAACGTGGATCCAAAGATCTTTAATTCAAGTGATTTAATTGGTGCAATTTAAATTGGATAAACAGATAAAAATAAATGTCTTTAAATTTAACTTTACACGTTTTTCTAGGTGTTCAAAAATCTAATAAAATATTAATGCCGACAAAAGGTCTAATATGCCTTGGTTCTAGGACTTTTTCTTCAACAAAAAATGGTACACTGTTCAATACATTTGTCTAATATTTTGATAAATAAGTAAAGTAAATTTGATATGGAATTACTCATTCATGAGTACTTTTGTTAGATATCTGATTGATTTACTAAGGTCTGTATAAGTTTGTCCTAAAGTCTGTATAAGATTGTAAAAATCAGTCATGTGTTTAAGAGACAAAAATTTCTTAAAACATAAGTTTACCCATAACATTGTGGTTATTAAGTTTTATTTTTCTAGAGCAAGCAACCATAAAAATTAAACAACTGATTAAATAAGAACTGTTATTTTAGAGCACTGTACTGCCATTTCTTTAAAAGCTAAACTTGGTTAATGTAGAAAAATCAATGCAATTGTGATGCTATTAATGTGCTCATATCTTCCAGGTATACAAGTCTGTAAGGTAGAAACTTTAAAAGAGCATTATATCAAGCTGGTGTTCTGAAGTTGTATGGTAAATATATATATATATATATATATATATATATATATATATATATATATATATATATATATGGATTTATTTACCTGTTGTCAATAAGATATGTAAACTTTTATGTTACTTTTTATATTGGGGAACAATTTAAATGTATTTTAAGTTAATGAGAGCCTAATCTATGTAAATGTTAAAAACTTTCAGCCTTTTTTTAATTCATGTTTTAAATGCTATATCATATGGTGTTAGCTAATGTTCATGTGACCTCAAACAATTTATGTAAACTTTGTAAAATGATATTTAAAAAACAAAGATTAGCTATAGAATTAAAACACTTAAGATTAATAAAGAGCCCTTCCTTACCTGAGATAAGGCTCTGTGTCCCATCTTATTATGTGAGAATGACTACGAAAGCAGTAGATCAGATGTTATTTCATTTAAAGATATTTTCAAAAGTTTTTTTTTTCCTGTCAATATTACTAGCATCTCAAACAGAGGATATAATGTATAACTCAGCCAAAAATTTTAGGGTAGCAATTACACGAACTAAGTTTGTTTACTGTTGTTAATTTTATTTTGTAATTTCCTTATGGGTGATATAAAGATTCCCTGTTAGTGTTTCACAGAAGTGTTGCTTTACGAACACAACATTGGTTAATTTAAGATAATTAGCCATCACCTACAAGACAGACAGAATAATACAGATCCCAAATAATAAAAAGATAAATAATTTTAAATTATAGACATTAAAGCCCAGTACTCTTAATATAAGTCTGTTAAAATTTATTTGATGGATGTTTAAGATTAGGATTTAAAATTAAAGTTATATGAAAAGGGACAAGAGAACCAATATTTGTCTCTTGCCCTCTGAGTCAGTCTGTATCCAGGGAACAGCGGACTTCTCTAAAGAGCTTTGCAACTCTGAACCACATAACTTCCTGATCAGGGAGATTAATGAGACCACTGGAGAACAGAAAGCCAATCAGTGCATTTGCTACGAAGAGGAGAGTCATCAGAGAAGGGAGACATCCCTGATGCTTCCGAGGGAAGCCACATGGTCAAACAAGACCTGGACCCACCTAGCGCAAATGGCACTAGCAGAACTGAGAAGCTGCTCTCAAGTTTCCCCAGGAATGACTCCCATAAAAGCTCAGCTGACTGTTCACAATAGATAGAAACAAAAGTCAGTTTGACTGCTTCATCTTAAACACTTAGAAAAGACAGTTAAAAACAAATTACAGCCATTCCTGGGCATTTTATATAATAATAGTAATAATAATATTTTAAGGTATACACTTTATGTTAGCCTCCCAAAATAAGTAAGACTGGAGGCTACAAAGAAGGATTCTCAGACAGGAATGCCTGATAACTATAAAAAGAGACTATCAAGATTATCTGCCAGAGGCAGAAGATTTTAGTTTAAGGCCTACAGATATTCTTAACCTAAACACATAGGCTTGGTATTTGTTAGTATGATTATCCAGCAATGAGTAAGAGAATTAAAGGTTTCTCTATTAGACACAGAGGTCATACTAGTAAAAGTATTTTGCAAGATCAGATGACATTAAATTATTAAACTGAATCTTATAGGGAGGGACAAATGTAACACTAAAAGTTAAATATTAAGTTGACAGTCCTGATAACTGGGGATATTAAAGACTGGTGAGGGAACTTCTATACAGTGACATGTTCCAGCTGCTACAACATTTATTAAGTACTCATGTTTTTTTGTTTCTCTCATAGAAGAACCCATCCCCAGATGGCTTTACTACCTGTTCTTCCCCATCCAGATTTCAAACCTAACTGACTTCTAAAAGGCAACTAATGTCCCTCAGGCGGTGCCCCCTCACATCACCCTCTCTCAGCTCAGAAGAAGTCTAAATGAGTGACGCCTCTCTTCTTACAACAATGGAGACAAAAATAAATAGAATATCAATATAAGTAATTAATTAAGTCAGGTAAAATCAGGGAGACCTGTTTCTGGGTGAGTTCAAAAAATCGGGAGACTGTTACCTGAGGGATTAAAATTCCCACAGTGCTCTTCCTACCCAATCAAATATATGAAAGGAACACATTAGAAAAGGGGGGAATGATTGACCCAACCTGATCTTTTATTAAAATTGGGAGCCATCTTGCCACAAAGCCATGAAAAGATAATTTTGGCTTAACTATAAATTACACCAAATTCTGAACCTGCTTGGAATGCCTGCCCGTGCCTTGAACTCACCCATGCCTGGCTCTCTGACCAGATAACAGCCCTCTCTGAAACTTTGTTGACACCTCATAAATATTGGCCTTCCTTGGCCAGACGACACTCTCTGAGGCTCTAATGGTCCTCATAAATTCTGATGTTGGAGCCAGCAAACAAAAATGTAAACTACCATTAGTGTGATGCTTGTCAGAATTCTGTTATTTGTAACCCCACTTTTGTGTAACTTTCTGGGCTATAAAGCTGGGCAGCTCTCCTGTTCCCGACGTTTTGGGAGGGAGAGGCAGCCAGGGTGGTGGAGATAATAAGCTTGCTTTAATTTGATTTTAATTGGAGTCAGTGGTCTTTTCTTGCAACCTGGAAGGTAAACACTACACAAACCTGGAGCTCTGCCGGACTAAAGACTTCTTGAGAAACTGCCTTTGACGATGGGCACTCGACATATATGTTGTTGTCAGAAGCTTTAGCTTCCATTCAAATGAGACCATCAAAGCTGGGTCTACATCTATGAGACCTGGAGGACATTGTTTCAATTTTTTCAGAGAACATGAGGCAGCAGTGCTGACTTCTCTCTGTAGGTAAACTGTGGCCACTGAAAGCTAAGTGTCTCTGCATGTGGACTGTGAAGCCATTTGGTCATCCTCCACTTTTCATGGTGTTTCTTCCTACTGCACTGGGTGTTTGGTATTTGCTTCATGAAATGCAATGAGTTAAACTGGGACACAGTGCTGGAGCGAGTCCTGTCACGTGTGGTGGGTCAGGGTCTGCAGGAGAATGCACCAACCAGGCTTCTATCCCACATAGCTTGTCCCTTTGCCCATAGCAACCTGATTCTGAACATTGCCCTGAAACGTCTCCTTATAACAAAATGCCTTTTATGGAGAGGTTTCAGACATATAAGTGATTCCTGACTGTAACATGTCAGCCACAAGTCATTTGGAAGTCAATGTCAGAATCACATGTCCCGACCACAGATGTTTTATCACACAACTGCACACAACAGCTCTTGACCCACTACTCAGCAGGCCCCAACTTACTGGCATCGCTGTTCTACACCATTTTCATAAAATCCAGTCAATCAAGGCACTGTCTGGTACACTCAGGATTAGAAACTGTACATCCAAAGGTTCTCCAGTGGCAGGTGGCCATGGGAAGTTCAAAAATTTCATGGTATTTATCTAGCCATTTTCAAAGATGAAGTTGGAGAAACTGTGGGTTTCAATTCATTAAGGAACCATTAAATTTAGAGGAAGCACATTTCAATGAATAATCTAGAGAACTCTCACAGGCAAGGGTTCCCAAAGACTGGCCAAAAGGTCACATGAAGCCAGCCCCATTGAGGTCTACAATGTAAGGTCCATGTGTGTTTTGACTCCCAACTATGGCTTCCAAGTCTTTAAGAATAAAATTATGTGATATCCTGGCTGAGATTCCCAGTGCTCTGTGGAAAGCCACTCTGGGCTTAGATCTCAGTGTCCAAGGGCGACTCTCATGTGTGGCCTCCTAAAATCCCAACACAATTCATGGCAATACTTCTCTGAAGTCAGTTCCATAACGCATTCTCTAAGAGGAATCACACCAGAGTTCACGCCCAGGTGGACCCAGGCATCTCTTACAACCACCACACAAATGACCACAATTAAAACTAAAACACTCCCACATGCTCCTCATCTTCTTCCACATAGACACTCATCATAAACTCTGGCTGGAGGTTTCCATGAAGGGCACAGCCCAATACACTGTTCAAAATAAGCACCCTTGCCCCTCATTTGCCTAAAGACAGGGTGGCCTGGATACCCTTGCTGTGAACCAAGAGTGATCAAATAGGCCTGCCCTATATCTGATCTGCTTCTCCAATTTGAGGCCTAATGACTGTCTGGGATAGATTCTTTATGTGAATTGGTGTCATAGAAAACCCAAGCCCCTATCGACTAGCCTCTGCAGGGATTTGAAGAACTGATTTGACCCAAATGATCCCTATTCTCACTTGATTTAGCTCAGGAAGCTTACAGAGGAAAGTGAGAGACTTCATCCACAATGACTGCTCTTTCGGCCATTTTGGTTTTGGATGCACACTTGGAAACTTTCTTTAGATCCATCAGGTGCTGAGAATCTAAGCCACTGCCAGCACACCAGGCCAAGTGGCTGTTCCAGACACATCCCTTTCCAAAGCAATTAAGCAAAGAGCCACAGGTGATGCCCATTCATTTCCATTTGAAAACTGTTTTCTTCAGGCTTCACAAAGGCGTGGCCTGAGGCAAAGACCTTCCTGACATTCAGGGTAATAGAAACATAAGTAGGCAAATGGCCCAAAGCAGGGTTTCTCCACTGAGACTTTACTGGTCACACTGATATCTGAGTTTTCTGAGATGCTCCCATTCCCTTCAGCTATCCAGTACATGGCCATGTAACAGAGCTTGGACGTGGTACATATCTTGGAAACAAAACCATGAGGATACTCTGGAGAGTGGCCAGTATTCAGGAAGAAAAGAGGAACTTACGAAGATAGTAGCTGTTCACCATCCATTAGGCAAGCCGCACTCCATTCTTAAATTGGGTGGGAAGAATGCTGGGAAGCTTTATACTAGACAGGACACAACCATTGATGCATTCGCATTTCAAATGTCTACAACCACGGATACAGTGGGATAAACAGACATAGAAACACTCGTGTTGTCAAACGACTTTCTAGAAACTTTCCAGTCCAAACATACAAACCGCCATTCCTACCTATTCTCAGAACATGAGACAAAACCACAAACTCACACTGACACCCACAACAGCACCTCCTTCCCCCAAGTATGACTGTGACTATCCTGAGTGTCCTCTGACTGGTGGGCCATACTATGTTCCCACGAAATGGCCTGTCCTATCTCAGATCTGGTCTTCTTTGCAAACTTTTTGAAGTTGTCAGGAGCCATGGTTGAGCCACTACCTGCTTTCTCAGAAAAAGCAGCTCTTCAGAGCTCTCCTGAAATTTGAGCATCATCTCATAAGTAGGTATCAAGAAACAATGACTCTGTCTTTGGTAAATTCAAACAATTGAGACCACTGGGACTGAAACTAAGACTTGCTCTGGGTGCATGGCTTCCTGGATCCCATGTTCAGAGAGTTCCATCACCAAGGAAGTGTGGTAGGTCACTTCCTTCAGGAACTGAATGAGGTCACTGCCATGGAAAACCACTTTGTCCTAACAGTTGCTTCCAATGGTCCCATGAGATGGAGGCTGCCCCTTCTTCCTGTGACACTTTCACAAGTTAGAATGGTATATCAACCATAGGCATCTGGGAACAGCTCTGTACACAGGCCTGGTTTGGTCCATTTAATCTACATTAAGAAGAGAGAGGCTGATTCAGACACATTCCTTCATTCTGACCAGGTTGTTTGACATGGAAGTTGACATGGATTTGACTTTTGCTCTCTCAGGTCCTTCATAGGTAAAAAGGTCGGTCAAAAGTCGGAGGAAAAGACCACCAAGAAACTGTCTCATGCCACAGCAAAGGGTTTATTGGGCGTCCAGCATGCTGCGGCTCAGAGCTATCTTCAGAGGAGCAAAGAACAAAGAGCCCCAAGAACAACTTGAGCAGAGTTTATTTACATTCTTTAGAGAGGGCAGGGACTTTGCATACATCATAGCCTCCTTTTGCAAATCAACATACCACGGGAAAATCAAATAACAACCCAAAAACATGATTAGCATATTCATTGGCACGAAGAGGTCGGACAGGGGGTGATTGGTTAGCCCTGAGAAGGGGTATACGTTTAAACTGATTGGTTGAAGCCCTGAGATGTATACGTGATGAGCTGCACGGTTTCTGGGAAGGGGTTTTTTAGTAACTAGGTGGTCAGGGAAGATTTCAACACACATCTAATTGGCAGTTTCGGGAATTGTCTTAACTGCCACAGGAATTTCAGGTTCTGAGTGCAGCTTGGAAACTTTACAAAACCTGGTTCTTTAAGTTTCAATTTTAATTTCTTTTATTCTTTCATTTCCCACTCCTTTTTCTTACTATATTTAATCTTAAAAGCAATGAATCATAATTATTGTGGGGTCTCACACTCTATTTCTGCCAGTGGAGCGTATTTCTGTCTGATTACCATGAGTTTTTCCTGCCCAATTTGAGCCTGGAGAAAGGAAACTCTGGGGTTAAGCAAACAAGGTCCCAAAGTTAGCAACACCATAAGGATGATCAGGGGTCAAGCTAAGCCTGATAGGAGTGTAGTTAACCAGGGGGACTGGGTAAACCATGACTCAAACCACCCTTGTTGAATCTCCCTTTCTCTCTGGCGCTCTTCAAGGCATTTTCTCAATTTACTCATGGATTCTTTTACAACTCCAGTATGGTCAGCATAAAAACAACATTCTTCTCTCAGTGCAGCACAGAGGCCCCGCTCCCTCATGAAGAGGAGGTCTAATCCTCACCTGTTCTGTAAAACAACTTCAGAGAGAGAGTTTAAGGATTCCTACAGCACTGTGATGGAGGTCTCAAATGTCTTCCAGTCTTGATCTATTGCTGTTTCTTATCAGGCCATTTGTTGTGACCCATGGATCATAGCAGCTGTTCCCATACCCACTCCTGCAGCAGCTCCTATCCTCAATAGGATGGCTAGAGTAAGGGACACTGGATGCCAGCAAAATCAGGTTGTTTGTCCCCCTAGTAGACCTTAAAATGATTCTGCATCATAATAAAGCACCCTGGGGAGTATCTGCACCATTACACGATAATTTACAGAGCTGTCAAATACATGGGTTGAAATGCAAGGAGTTCTGACTGTGTGGAGTTCAGTACAATTAAGGTTCCTTTAATTAGTTCCCAGGGGCAGGAGTCAGCTGTACTCTGGACTGGGGAAGTAGGCAAAGATGGAAACTGGGAAGTATGAGATGGTAGAGGGGTTCTGGTAGATCTAGGCATGGGAGGTTTTGGAGGCTTAATTCCTGGCTTGAGGGGATTTTGCCCTATTGCTGTGGGATTTTCTTTCTTTTTAAGCAGGATGGTGAACCAGTGACCAACGTCATAACGAGGGCCATAAATATAGAATCGCATTTCCCACGTATTTCCCATAGACCATGTTGTTCTGAGGTAGCCAATTCCTTTGGAAGTGAAAGTTATATTGAGGGGGTAACATAGACTATTCTTTCCACAGCGAGTTTTTGACACAACTTGGCTAGCGGCACATTTCTTGGGATCAAACCAGGTGTCATTTTTTCCTACCTGAATGATACTGTCTGGGGAGTTTGGGTTCAACCATGTAGCTCCCGTTTGTTCACAACCCCAAGATCTAAAATAAAAGTCACTGGGTCCTCCACAGGTTTGGGCCTGTTTGCGACTTCGGAAATCAGCTGGGCACACATAAAAATCAAGACTGGCTAGTTTACACCTGAGCTGGGGAAGATGATATCCATAATTCATGGGGTAAGGTGGTCTATGTTGCCCTGGTTTGGGTTTGAGTGGAATCTGTGTGGGGTCCTCTATGTAAGGGAGATCCCAGTCAGAGAGGCCTATGGCAAGCTGACAAATGTCCAGGTAGAGAGATGGCCACCAAGTCCATAAGAGAGCTGTATGTGAAATAGACCACACTACTTGCCCAGTAGGATTTATAGCTTGCCATTGTTGCTGAACAGGCTGATGGGGATTAGGACTGCTGGTGATTAGGGGAAGAATCCATAGCCCTACCCACACGACGGACATGCAACTTGAGAAGGTTACCAGTCTGTTCCAGTTTCCAGCCGGAGGCTGGACAGGGCGCAGGCTTGAGATGGGTGGCATGGATGAAGGAAGTGATTCCATCCACTTTCACCACTGTAGGTGTTATAAGCAGCACCTGGTATGGTCCTTTCCAGCGGCGTTCCAGGGATGATACCTGATGACGTCTCACGTAGACGCAGACTCCCACTTGATATCGATGTGGGGTTCCCTCGTCTCCAGGCTGATAAGCAGTGGAAAACTGTTTCCACAGGTATCGCTGGGTGCTGTGTTTGTTCATGGGATTTAAGTCTGTCAAGCAAGGGGGTGTGAAAGGAATCATTAAGTCTCAGAGTTGGGGTTAGGTCCCTTACTGGAGGAGGGGCACCATAGAGAATTTCATAAGTGGTGAGTTTACACAAAGAGGCAGAGGGTGTATTTCTTGCACGAAACAGTGCTTAAGGCAGGAGCATACTCCAATTTTTTATGCCGGTCTCCAAGCTTAATTTCGTTAAAGTCTCTTTGATGGTTCTAATCATCCTTTCTACCTGTCCTGAGCGCTGGGGTCTATAAGCACAATGTAACTTCCTATTAATCTTCAGGGTCCTGGTGAATCCCTGACTTACCTGGGCAAGGAATGCCGGTTCATTATTGGACCCTATTACCTTAGGCAGGCCGAACTTTGGAAAAATGTCTTCTAGAATCTTTTTGAGCACCGTCTGAGCCGTTTCTTTCTTCATGAGGAAGGCTTCAACCAATCCTGAAAGAGTATCTACAAAGACTAGGGGATATTTAAGTCCATACCTTCCTGGCTTAATTTCAGGAAAAGTCCACTTCCCAGAATTGTCCTGGTCTGGTTCCTCGTAAGCGCTTCCCTGCAGGAAGCTTGGATGGGTAAGCATTAACTAATTGGCAGACTTGACAAGCTCTAGTCACCTGCTAAGCTATTTCTTTCCTCTGTGAGTCAGTCAATAATAAATCCTTTCTTCGGTCCTTTAAGAGTGTCTATATCTTCTTTGAGCTTAAGTGGGTGAGCTAGTGTACGTCTTTGACATAAAGGTGGGCTTTTTGAAATTGTAAACTTGGCTCTGTAGCGTCCCAGAGTTCTGTATCTGTCTCCTCAGATGATAAGTTGCCTGAATGTTCCAGTGTGGCCAAGTCTCCTGAATGTTGATCCCCCTGGTGTGGAAAAAGTTAACAGAGTCACTCCGTTTAGGGCTGCCAATTAAGCTTCCTCATCTGCCCTTCTGTTTATAAGTGCAACGAGGTCGTTTCCCTTCTGGTGCCCTGGACAGTGCACTATAGCTAGTTCCTTAGTGCCCTGCACTGTTGAGAGAAGGTGGAGGATCTCAAATTTGTTCTTTATTTTTTTCCCAGTGGAGGTTATTAGCCCCCTTTGCTGGTAAATAGCCCCGTGCACATTAGCATTGCCAACTGCATAGCGGCTATCAGTGTATATGGTGGCCCTTTTGCCTGTTGCTAGTTCCAATGCTTTCGGAAGGGCAATCAGTTCTGCCTTTTGGACTGATGTCTCTTCTGGGAGACCAGAGGATCAGATGACATTAGTTTTGCTAACTACTGCTGCTCCAGCCTGCCACATACCATCTTGGAGGAAGCTGTTCTCTTTCGTAAACAATACGACTTCAGGGTGAGGCAGTGGCTGGATCCTACAAGTCTCGTCCTATACTGGTTTCCTCTGCCAGTATGTGTTGACACTCATGAGCAACAGGTCCTGATGATTCTTCTGGCAGCCAGGTTGAGTGTTGCAGAAGGTCCAAGAGTTATTCTGTCTTTGCTAATCCAGAGGCTCTGGTAGTGGTTTATTCTGGAGTTTGATAGTCACCTCTCTGGAGGTTGACAGATGATGCTCTCCAGGGCATGGGGGGCTATAATGGTTAGCTTCTGTCCCAACGTTCATTAATGAGCATCTTTTATTAGAAGCGCTGCCGCTGCTATAGCTCTTAAGCAACAGGGCCACCCAGTAGCCACTGGGTCCAGTTTTTTTGATAAGAATGCTACCGGCCTTTTCCAAAGTCCCAAAGTCTAAGTGAACACTCCCCGTGTTATTCCTTTCTTTTCCTCGATGTAGAGAGTGAAGGGTTTATCTATATCTGGGAGTGCTAAGGCCGGAGCAGATAGCAGCACCTTTTTTTGACATTATCAAAAGCTTGTTGGTGCTCAGGGTTCCATTGGAATTGGGCATTCCACTTTATCAGCGGGTATAAAGGGGCAGCCAGAGAGGCGAACCCAGGAATCCATCACCTGCAAAAGCCAGCAGTCCCAAGAAACTCTCTGAGTTGTCTCTTATTAGATGGGGGTGGTATCTGCACAATGGTTTGTTTTCTGTTCTCAGTGAGCCATCATTTGCCACCCCTAAGAGAATAACCCAGGAAGATTACTTCTTGCTGACAAATTTGGGCCTTTTGGCAGAAGCCCTATATCCAAGCTGAGCAAGCTCGGATAATAGTGCTTGGGTCCCAGACTCATAGTTATCCTTGGTGTCCGCTGCCAGTAGCAGATCATCCACATATTGGAGTAGGGTGACTTCGGGGTGTGCAGTTCTGAAGTCATTTATGTCCCTGTGGAGGGCTTCATCAAAGAGAGTGGGGGGGGGGGGTTTGAACCCCTGTGGGAGTCTAGTCCAGGTTAGTTGGCCAGATGTTCCAGTTTCTGTGTCTATCCACTCGAAAGCAAACAGCAACTGACTGTCCTTATGTAGGGGCAAGCAGAAGTAAGCATCTTTTAAGTCCAGCACAGTGTACCATTCCCGCTCCAGATTCAGAGTGCTAAGCAAATTATATGAATTGGGTACTGTGGGGTGAATGTCCTGAACTCTGTTGTTGATGTCTCTTAGGTCTTGAACAGAAGTGTAGTCCCTAGTTCCTGGCTGTCTTACTGGTAGCAGGGGATATTCCAGGCTGATTGACAGGGCCTTAGGACACCAAGGGCCAATTATTTCTGAACATGGGGACTTATCCCATCCTTAGCTTCTTTGCTTAGAGGATATTGTTTAACACTGATTGGAGAGGCAGAGGCTTTTAATTCTACTACTATTGGAGGTTGTTTTATGGCTAGACCTAACCCAGCAGTTTCTGCCCAGGTATTAGGATAATCTTTTATCCATTTCTGTTGTAGTTTGCCTCTTTGATCAGTCCTAGGGGGCACGAAGTGTTGATGTTCATCTTCTACAGACAATGTCAATTCTGTGACTATGGGAGTTTTTACTGAAGGTTTTAGAACATCCACTTGGGGACCATCAGGGTTAAAGGTTACTCTAGCCCCGAGTTTGGTAAGCAGATCCCTGTTCATCAATGGGGCTGGGCATTCTTGGATTACTAGGAAAGAGTGGTGGACTTTTCATTTTCCTACTTCCATAATCCTCTTAGTTGTCCAAGCCCGATATGTAGTGCCATTAGCCCCTTGAACTAGGGACCATTAATTTGATATGGGGCCCAGTGAAGCCTTAAGGGCTAAGTATACTGCTCCTGAATCCACTTCAAAGTTCACTGGAGTCCCCTCCACTTCAAGTGTTACCCTGAGCTCGGGGAGGGGATCCGAGCCCTGACATTCCTAGTCCTCTTCTAGAGTCAGCATGGCGGGCTGCCGTGGCTTCTGCTTTTTGGGGCACTCTTTGACTCAATGTCCTTTTTCTCTACAGTAGGCACATTGATCTGAGGCCAGGTACAGCCTTTGGCGTGGGCCCAAGTATCCCTTTCTGACTCCCTGCTTTTTAATTTCTGGCGTATTTGCTACTGTGAAGAAAACCTTAACCAATGCTTTTGTCTGCCTTTTGCTCCTTTCATCCTCCTTTTGTTCCCTTTCCTTCTCACTCCTCTGTTCCCTCTCCTCCTCAGTTTCTCTCTTATAATATACTTATATACTTATAATATATACTTATAATATATGTCTTATACTTTCTCAGCTTCTCTGTCTAAATCTCTTAAGGTCGTATTTTGTAACCCATCTAGACATTGTAACTTTCTCTTAATATCTTGGGCAGCCTGCTCAATAAAGGCCATTGTAACAAATGCCTTTTGGTCATCTGCCTGAGGATCAAAAGGAGTATATTTTCTATATGCTTCCATAATTCTCTCCAGAAACATAGAGGGAGACTCATTAGGCCCTTGGATAATCTCTCTTACCTTGGCCAAATTGGTCGGCTCTCTGGCGGCCACTTGGAAACCCGCTATTAGAGCCCGGCAATAAGTGGACAGATGCTTCCTACCTTCAAAGGTGTTGGGGTCCCAGTTGGGTCGGTTCATAGGCCCATAGGGATGGAGAGAGAGCATCACAGGGGCTTCTGAGTTTTCTATTATCCGTCGCCGGTGGGTTTCTTTAGGTTGCCCAGCTTCCTCCAGGGGAGGAGGGGTTGCTGCTGCTGCGGGGAAGTCCCCTGGAGGGCTTGGGTCTGGCCCAATTGCCTCTAGCAGTGGAGAGGCTGAGTCAGCGGTGGGAGGATCATCAGGAACTGTGTTGGGGGTTGGGGAGGGAGAGTAGATGATAAGGAGGGGGTGGAGTGTCCAGTCTTGTGACTCAGGGAGAATGGAAGGAAGAGGGAGAGGAGCGGAGAGTTTGAATGATAGGAATGTGGGGGAAGGAGTATATGGCTGTTGATATGAGTGGCCACGTGGCCCCGGCTGAATGACAATATCTCTGAATTTTCGGATTAGAGGAAAGTGGAAGGATTCTTCTGGGGCCATCCGAATTCGAGGATGGGCCATTCTGAAGCACAGAGAGTCTGCCAGGTACGGTGTTTTACTGAAAAAGAAAGATTCTGGGCCCTTGAGCGGACATCAGTCCAATGATCAAGGGTCAGAGACAAAGAAGAGGAAGTGCTTTGTCCCATAGTGGGAGTTACTCAAACAGGGACAGTGAAGACACAAACACAACACAGACAAAGACAAACAGTAAACGTTTAACATGAGTCCATGACAAAGATTAGAACAGAGTAACTGGCAAATATTGATGGGTTAGACAATAAAGACAGACAGTAAACTCAACATGAGTTCAGAAAAATGACCAAAACTGAGTTACCGGCAAAATCTGATGGGCTGGCAAATCGAATCCTGAAGCAAAACATAACCGAGTTGAGGAAACTACTATTCCTTGAATTCCCTAGTCCTCCGGAGTGTCCCTCAGGGACGTGACCTTGGCTCTGTGACACGTCTGTCACACCATAGGAGAGAGCTAATGCTCTTCACCAACAGCCATTTTGCCACACCCTAGCCTGAAACCCAAAACCAGAAAGAGGCGCCTTACTTACCCTGAAAGGAGTCCCTTGAGGTCTTCCGTCCACCGCTGCCGGATATCTCACCTGGGGCCTCCAGATGAAAAGGTGCGGCGAACGTCAAAGGAAAAGACAACAAAGAGGCTTTCTCATGCATCAGCAAAGTGTTTATTGGGGGTCCAGAATGCTAGGGCTCAGAGCTCCCTTCAGAGGAGCAAAGAACAAAGAGCCCCAAGAACAACTTGAGCAGAGTTTATATACATTCTTTAGAGTGCTCAGCGACTTTACATACATCATAGCCTCCTTTAGGAAATCATCATGTACCACGGGAAAATCAAATAACAACTCTAAAACATGATTAGCACATTCATTGGCGGGAAAAGTTGGGGCAGGGGGTGATTGGTCAGCCCTGAGAAGGGGTACACATTTAAACTGATTGGTTGAAGCCCTGAGATGTATACGTGGTGAGATGCACGGCTTCTGAGAAGGGGTTTTTAAGTAACTAGGTGGTCAGGGAAGATTTCAACACACATCTAATGGGCAGTTCCAGGAATTGTCTTAACTGCCACAGGAATTTCAGGTTCTGAGCGCAGCTTGGAAACTTTACAAAACCTGGTTCTTTACATTTCAATTTCAATTTCTTTTATTCTTTCAGAACCTTACAGTGGAAGGTGAGAGACTTCATTCACAATGACTGCTCTATTGGCTATATTGGTTTTGGATGCACACATGGGATCTTTTTTTTGATCCGTCTGTTGCTGATAATCAAAGCCACAGCCTCACACAGGGCCAATAGCCTCATTAAGACACATGTCTTTCCAAAGCAATTACTTCTCTGAGGTAAGTTTCAGAACTCAGTCTCTGAGGAGAATCACACCAGTGTTCAAGACCAGGTGGACCCAGTCATCTCTTCCAACCGCCACACAAATGACCACAATTATAACCAAAACACTCTCATATGGCACTCATCTTCTTACATATATACACTCATTATACCCTTTGGCTAGAGGTTTCCATGAATGGCGCATCCCAAGAGAGTGTCCAAAATAAGATCCCTTGCCCGTCATTTGCCTAACCTCAGGGTGGCCTGAACACCCTTCCTGTGAACCAGGATTGATCACATAGTTCTTCCTTTAATACTGCTCTGCTTCTCCAATTTGAGGCCTACTGACTGTCAGGTTTAGATTCCTTATGTGATTTGGAGTAATTAGGAAACCAAAGCAACTTTGCAGCGCTTTAAAGAACTCATTTGAGCCAAAGGATCCCTATTCTCACTTGGTGGAAGTCAGGAAACTTACAGAGGAAGGCGAGAGACTTCATCCACAATGACTGATCTTTTTGCCATTTTGGTTTTGGATGCACACATTGGATCTTTCTTTAGATACATCAGGCGCTGATAATCTAAGCCACAGCCTCACACAGAGCCACAAGGCTGATTCAGACACATACTTTTCCAAAGCAGTTAAGCAAAGAGCCACAGGTGATGCCGATTCACTTCCATTTGAAAACTGTTTTCTTCAAAATTCACAAAGGGGTGGCCTGAGGCAAAGACCCTCCTGAATTCAGGGTAACAGAACAATAAGTCAGCAAATCCCAATGCAGGGTTTCTCCACTGAGACTTTACTAGTCACAATGATATCTGAGTTTTCTGAGATGCTTGCAATTCCCTTCAGCTATCCAGTACATGGCCATGTCACAGAGCTTGGATGTGGTACATATCTTGGACAAAAAACCATGAGCCTATTCTGGAGAGTGGCCAGAATTCAGGAAGAAAACTGGAACTTAGGAAGATAGTGGGTGTTGCCCATCGAAAAGCAACCAGCAGTCCTTTCCTAAAATGGGCAGGATGAATGCTGGGAAGCTTTCTACTAGACAGGATACATCCATTGATCTATTCTGTTTTCTAATGTGTACAACCAAGGACACAGTGGGATACACAGACACAGACACACTCGCCTTGTCAAAGGACTTTCTAGAAACAGTCCACTCTAAACCAAACAAACCGCCTTTCCTACCTATTCTCAGAACATGAGACAAAACCACAAACTCACACCCACACTAAAAAGTCACCTCCTTCCCCCAAGTAAGTCTGTAACTATCCAGAGTGTCCTCTGACTGGTGGGCCATACTATGTTCCCCCAAAATGGCCTGTCCTGTGTCAGGTCTGGTCTCCTTGTCCATCTCTGTGAAGTTGTGTGGAGCCTGTGCTGACCACTACCTGCTTTCTCATTAAAGGCCCATCTTCAGAGATCTACTTGCATTTTGTCATCCTCAAACCATTAGGTACCAAGAGAGACAGACTCTCTCTTTGGTAAATCCAAACAAGTAAGTCCACTGGTAATGGGACTGGGACTGGCTCTGTGTCCCTGGCTTCCTGGATCCCAAGTTCAGAGAGTTACATCACCAAAGAAGTGAGGTAGGTCAATTTCAACAGGAAGGGAATGAGGTCACTGCCTTGGCAACCACTTTGTCCTAACACTTGTTTCCAAGGGTCCGTTGAGATGGAGGCTGCCCCTACTTCCTGTGACACTTTCAGAAGTTAGAATGGTATATCAACTGTAGACACCCAGGAGAAGCTCTCCACACAGGGCTGGTTTGGTCCATCTACTTTATATCAGTAGGAGAGAGGCTGATTCAGACACATCACTTCATCCTGAACAGGTGGTTTGCCATGGAAGATGACTTTTGCTCTCTCAGGTCCTTCATAGCTGCTACATATTCTCTAGGGATCATTTCTGCATCAAACTTTGAGGTTCTCAGCAGGTGGAAGATCCCCTACATTCCTGAATTGTAAGACCAACTCTGTCCCTGCTCCTTTGTGAAGTTAGATTGAGGGAATAGTGTATGGTTAGGGTTAATAACATATTCTATTTGGGTTAGGAAACATTCTGCGGGATGAATAATGGTATTGGGAACCTGCGATATTCACAAGAATATATAGGTGAAATATAATTAGGAAACCTGAAATCTAGGTACGATTTGAAGCCCTGAAGGGCACTGGGCCCTTTAGTGAGATACTTAGCTTTGAATTATGTTCTGCACAGATATCTCAGATAAATTGATGTGCAATGGCAGAGGACCTTGTACCTTGGATGATTAAATGTCCTAGAGAACATCCAGTCAAAAAGGAATAGTCGGCAGGATTAGGAAGGTAGTCAGTAGGTTTAGAAAAAAGAGTGAATATAGGATTTGGTTTTGAAAAAAGAGTGAATATAATATAAGTTTAATTAGCAATAGGGTTTTGGGTAGAGAGTGAACGTAAATATGAGCACATATGAAGAGTCAGTCACAATGATGAACTGGGGAAAATATGTAGGAAAGCAGATATCAATAGAGACATTAGGAAATCAGGCAAAGAATAATGTAATAGGGTTAGACATTTTCAACATGGTTGAAGTTGAATATATAATCTTAGGAAAAAAGACATATGTTGCCTCCAATAGGTTTGACATTTGAGAGCATTAGGCAACCTGGACATGGTTGTTTTTAGTAATCCATGCTCACTTTCCATTTTGCTTTGGTGAAAGGTTAATTAAATAGGCACTTGTCACTTCCTGTTTTTCTGTATGCTTAACAAACCGCTGTTGAAATCTTGAGAACTGTTTGCTAATTTTGTTCCCAGAATGTGCTGTCCCCAACTGCCAAACTGCAGAATATACTCCCTCACCTGGGTGCACGCAAACCGCACACTCGCCCTGACCCATCAATAAATTTTCCTTTCTGCCCTCTCCAAGAAAAGTATATAAGCTCTGTTAAAGCTGTTCTCAGGGCTCTCTGCTCTATTCAAGTGAGCTCTGAGCCCCAGCATGCTGGACCCCCAATAACCTCTTTGCTGTGGCCGAGTGAAATGGTATACTGTTCTGTACTTAAAAGATGCTTTCTTTTGCTTGCCTCTGCATAAAGCTAATCAGTTGCTGTTTGCTTTCGAGTAGATAGACCCAGAAACTGGAACGTCTTGTCAACTAACTTGGACTAGACTCCCACAGGGGTTCAAAAACTCCCCCACTCTCTTTGATGAAGCCCTTCACAGACATCTCAACAACTTCAGAACTATGCACCCCGAAGTCATTCTGCTTCAATATGTGGATGTCCAGCTACTGGCAGCCAACACCAAAGAAAACTGTGAGTCTGAGACCCAAGCACTATTATCTGAGCTTGCTCAACTCGGGTAGAGAGCTTCGGACATAAAGGCCCAAATTTGCCTCCAAGAAGTAATCTTCCTGGGGTATTCCCTTAGGCGCGGTAAATGATGGCTCACTGAGCCCAGGAAACAAACCGTTGTGCAGATACCACCCCCATTTAACAGGAGACAACATAGAGAGTTTCTTGGGACTGCTGGCTTTAGCAGGTTATGGACCGGGGTTTGTGTTCTTGGCTCCTCCTTTATACCAGCTGTTAAATGAGAATGCCCAATTCCAATGGACCCTTGAGCACCAGCAAGCTTTTGATAACATCTAAGAACACTAACACTGAACTCCTCAACTTCACTGAGCCCAGGCTGCAATTTCAGAAAGCCCTACACTACGTTAAAAATGTACATCAACTCAATCAACTTGGTTCAAAAAAACTGCAGGCATTACTGTAGGATCAAGAACAGAGTTTTAGACTAACTCACTCACAGTGAAAGGAAATAATTGAATGGGTAACAAAAGCCTGTCAGTTCTGTCAATTGGTTAATGCTTACCCTTCCAATCTTCCTGCAGGAAAGCACCTATGAGGAACCAGACCAGGACAATTCTGGGAAGTGGACGTTACTGCAATTAAGCCAGCAAGGTATGGACTTAAATATCTCCTATTGTTTGTAGATACATTTTCAGGATGGATTGAAGCCTTTCCCACCAAAAAAAAAAAAAAGAAAAAAAGAAAGAAAAGAAAACCGCCACAAATTGTGGTCAAGAAGATCCTGAAATATATTTATCAAAGACATGTCCTGCCTAATGTAACATGGTCTGATAATTGAACAGCCTTCATGGGCCAGGAAAATCAGGGGTTAGCCAGGACCCTAGGGATTAATTGGAATTTACATTGCGCTTATAGACCCCAGAGCTCAGGACACATAAAAAAAATAAATAGAACCATTAAAGAGACCTTAACGAAGTTAAGCTTAGAGACCGGCATAAAAGATTAGACTATGCTCCTGCCTTATGCACTGTTTCATGCAAGAAATACTCCCTTTGTTTCTTTGTGTAACCTCACCCCCTATGAAATTCTCTATGGGGCCCCTCCTCCACTAAGAGACCTAACCCCGACTCTAAGACCTAAGGATCCCTTCCACACACCCTTGCTTGACAGACTTAAATCTCTTTTAAGAACTCAGCTATACCTGTGGAAACAGGTGGCTACTGGCTTCCAACCTGGGGACGAGGGGAATCCACGTTGATATCAAGAAAGAGACTTCCTCTGAATAAGATGACATCAGGTGTCATCCCTGGAACCCCACTGGAAAGGAACATTCCAGGTGCTACTTATAGCACCTACAGCAGTAAAAGTAGAGGGAATCACTTCCTGCATCCATGCCTCTCATCTCAAGCCTGTGCCATGTCCAGACTCTGGCTGGAAACTGGAAAAGACTGTTAACCCTTTCAAATTGCATATTCGCCACGTGGGTAAGGCTATAGACTCTCTCCTTGGCCACCCGTAGTCTTAACGCTCATCAGTCCCTTCAGCAGTGATGGCTGATCACAAATCCTACTAGACAAGAAGTATTATCTTGCATACAGCCCCCTTAGGGACCTGGTGGCCATCTCTCCACCCAGACATTTGTCAGCTGGCTATAAGTCTTTCCTATTAGAATATCCCTGATGAAGAGGATCCCATTAAAATTCCATTAAATCCTTTCCGTACCATAGATAATGGAAACAAACATTATGGTTGTAGGGACAGGCAAGCCAGATGCAGGTTGGCTAGCCTATATTAGTATGTTTGCCCGGCAGACTATCAAAGCCACAAACCGCCATGGCTGTGTGGGGGAAAAGCCGACTTCTTCTGTAAGTCATGGGGATTTGAGCATACAGGGGCTACCTGGTGGAACCCAAAATCCTCATCAAATTCAGTACACAGCATTGGCCATATTACCACTTAGACAACCCAAACTGATGGCCCCCAGAGGAGTCTCTAGATCCTCAAATTCTGTGTGACCTTTTTAACTTCTGCAAGTGTTCAAAAGGGTGAAAGGAAATTCCCCTATGTGAAGGCCTTTTTCCTCTTTCGCTCACATCCTGAACTATGCTTCTCCAATAGTTCCTCAAACTCTGCCTTCTGCTACATACTCTCTGCTGTCAGTCCCACCTCAGCAAACCTGATTTCTCTTCTCCAATTACTAGATCAAAAACCGAAACCTCTGCCGGTTCTCAGAGCATTGGCCCCTTGCTGAGGTAGCAGGTACTGAGGTACCCATCCACCCACTCACTTCTCTATTTTCCTGTCAGTGCCCACACCGGGTCCCACCAGATCCTCTTACCACCTAACCCAAAGCTCAAACCAGCTTAGGAGAACCCTCAGACCCCTATCGAAGATGTAATGAAAATGGCCTTTAAAGTTGCTTTGTCATCACTGAAAACAGGTTACTAAGAATTTAAAGTCCCTCACAGGCTTTTTGGGATACTCAGTCCTGTCTTCCTTTCTGCTCTACCGGTTCTACTGCTCAATTTATGATGCTAGGAAAATCCCAAAACCCTTTCCCATTATTCTTTTACATTTCTCCTTCCTTATTCTCAGATCCATGGAGCTGCTCTCACCCCCCGCCTTCCCCGTCTTCCCCCTCTGTACCAGGCCCACAGAAAAATCTTCACTGAACTTCTCCAGAAGTCTTCACCATGGCTGACTTTAGGACTTTCAGCAAAAGAGTCTCTATAAATGAGTTCAGTGTAGATTAACTTCCTCTTTTTCTGTTGCCCTGTTCTACTTGGCTACTGGCTGGAAAAATCAGCACTCCTAAGCTAGACACCCCCTTAATAGTTTTTCACAGAATGTGTGAAAAAGGCCTCTGGCCTTGAGCTGGGGCTTCACAGAGATGGCTACATTTCTAAGATAAAAAGTTACAAACTGGGCTCCATGGTAACAGTTGGCAGGGGGATAAAAGAAAAGGAAAAAAAAAAAGCTCTCTGCCTCCCAGGTGTCCTTGAAAAGTTAACTTGACCACAATAGAGGAGAAAACAGAAAAAAAAAAGCTTCTTTTTTTGAATTTCTGCAGAATGTGAACTTCTGAGTCTCTTCTCTTTCATGTTGGGTACAAAATTCTGAAACTACCTAAACTTCTGGTTCAGGGAGTTAATTGATTACAACAGAAGCAATGCCCTCTGAATCCGGTTGCAACCAAATAGGACTGTTTCCCTGTCTTTGGTGCTATCTTAAGTGCCGTGCCTTGTCCGTCCCTACAACAGTATAATTCTATATACTTAAACATTGTTTATGTTTTCATGAAATGGTCAACAGATTTGATTAATTGTGTAATGGTGAAGATGTGTCCCAGATTGCTCTATAATGACCCAGGTTTATTTGAAGTTCAAACAGGGGGGCATACAACCCGGTTCCACTGGGAACATATATCCCTCACTTTAGCCATCATATTAGGAATTGGAGTTGCGGCAGGGGTAATCACAGGAACCACTGCCCTGCTCCATGGTACACAACAAATGACCCAAATAGAAGCAACAAGAGACCAAAACTTAAAGATAATAGAAACCTCCATCACAGCTTTGCAGGAATCTTTAACATCTGTATCTGAATTTGTTTTACACACCAGTTGAGGGTTGGACCTCCTCTTCATGAGAGAAGGGGGCCTTTGTGCTGCATTGATATAAGAATGTTGTTCTGATGCCGACCATACTGAGGTTGTAAAAAAAACCTATGAGTAAAATAAAAGGATGCCTTGAAAAGCGTCAATGAGAGAGAGAGGCCCAAAAAGGGTGGTTTGAGTCTTGGTTCACACAGTCCCCCTGGTTATCTACGCTTTTATCAACCCTGGCCTGTCCAATAATAATCCTCATATTATTTCTAACTATAAAACCCTGTTTGCTCAACCATGTAATTTCTTTACTCCAAGCTCAAATTGGACAAGTTAAACTTATGGTAATACCCCACTAGCAGACATAGAATGTGACACGCCCCAATAATCACTTTTATGATTAAAAGTAGCAAGAAGAAGATGTGCGGAATGAAAGGTTAATAAAAAAGGTACTTGTAACTTCCTGTTTTTCTGTATGCTTAACAAAACACTGTTGAAATCTTGAGAACTGTTTGTAATCTTGTTCCCAGATTGTGCTGTCCCCAACTGCCAAATTGCAGAATGTATACCCTCACCCACTTTCACACTAACCGCCCACTCGCTCTGACCCATCAATAAATTTCCGTCCCTGCCCTCTCCAAGGAAAGTATATAAGCTCTGCTTAAGCTGTTCTCAGGGCTCTCTGCTCTATTCATGTGAGCTCTGAGCCCCAGCTTGCTGGACCCCCAATTAACCCCTTGTTGTTGCATGAGACACTCTGTTGGTGATCTCTTCCTCCAACGCTTGCAGGAACATTACTTGGATGTTTGAATGTAGAAGAAAAAATCCAGTCATAAAGGGATAGTCGGTAAGATTAAGAAGATAGTCGGTAGGTTTAGGAAGAAGAGTGAGTATAGGATTTGGAAAACAATATCTTTAGCAATAGGGGTTCGGTTAGAGAGTGAATGTAAATGTCAGCACATGTGAACAGTCACAATAATGAAGTGGGGAAAATATGTAGGAAAGCAGATATCAATAAAGACATTACAAAATCAGGCAAAGTATAAAGTGAGTGATACAATTAGACATTTTCAACAGAATTGAGTTAGAATATATAATCTTAAGAAGAAACAAAATGTAGTCACCAATAGGATTGACATTTGAGAGCATTAGGCAACTTTGACATGGATGTTTTTTGTAATCCGTGCTCACTTTCCATTTAGGCTTTGGTACAATCACAAGTGTGACCTTTACATTTGTCTCCAGAATACTACTGTGATAAAATATATATGTAGATGTGGTGACATGAGTGTTTCTTCCACTATTTCTGGGAGCAATATTTTGAAGACATATAAATGGGTATTGGGGGTACAAAAAGGTGTACACTGTGTCTTTGAACATAGAGATAATGCATGAATAGACCATAAGTGAATAAATAATATAACTGGTTCCACATTAAATAACAGATTGAATAGATATCTGAAAATATATAAGAAATCTTATATTGATATACAATCATTCATTCCAACCAATGATACATCTAATATTAATATTAGGGTTACGGTTTATCATGAAGATATGTTAGTTTTGCTACAAAAGTAATTATGGAAATCAAAAATAATGTGTTTGGAAAGAGTCAGTCACAATGCTGGCAATATGTAAACAAGGCCTCTGAGCTTGAGCTGGGGCTTCACAGAGATGGCTACATTTCTAAGATAAAGAAGTTACCAACTGGGCTTCATGGTAACAGCTGGCAGAGAGAAAAAAAAAAAAGAGAAGAAAATAGCTCTGCCCCATTCCCGGTGTCCTTAAAATGTTAACTTGCCCAGATCAGAGAAAAAACAACAGAAACAAAAACTGCTTTTTATGAACTTCTGCAGACTGTGAACTTCTGAGCCCCTCCCTTACATGTTGGGTATAAAGTTCTGAAACAATTTAAACTTGGGGTGCAGGGGATTAAATGATTACAACAGAAGCAATGCCCTCTAAATCCGGTTGTAACCAAATAGGACTGTTTCCGTGTCTTCGGTGCTATCTTAGTTGCCTTACCTTGCCTTGTCCATCCCTTTTCTCATGAAAAGACCAGTCAAGAAACATGGAGGAATGCATGTGCTCTGAAGCAGGAAGTGATTGATAGTGAAACAAATGCCTATAAATTTTCTAACTTGTGGATGAAATATATATCCTATGATGTGCATTAATTGAAGAAATAGTAATCTACCAGTTTTGAATTAAAATGAACGTCAAAATACACATCATGTCCGATTGGAATCTACTTGCATTGATGTTAAACTGGGTCAGGTACTGTAGAAATATTAGGATTTGTGTGCATCATTCACTGAAGTTACTTTTCAGTATAGGAAAGAAATATGTTTTTCAGGTGAATGAATATTTCTAAGAATAATCTTTGGAAAGTTGATTATAAATTTACGTATATGAATATAAATGAATTTGGTGAGTGTAAAATAAGACACATATTTCATATTTTGAAAAATCTGGAGAGTATATATATATATATATATATGTGTGTGTGTGTGTGTGTGTGTGTGTGTGTGTGTGTGTGACTAAAGTCACTGTGGCCTGGACACCCTTCTTGTGAACCAGGAGTGATCAAACAGGTCTGCCATTAATACTTTTCCACTTCTCCAATTGGAGGCATTCTGACTTTGGCATTTAGATTCTTTATGTGAAGTGGAGTCAAGAAAAAACCGAAGCACCTATGGACTAGCCTCTGCATGGTTTTGAAGAATTCATTTGACCCAAAGGATCCCTATTCCCACTTGATGGAGGTCAGGAACCTTACAGAGAAAGGCGAGAGACTTCATCTACAATGACTGCAATTTTTGCCATTTTGATTTTGTATGCACACATGGGATCTTTCTTTACATCCACCAGGTGTTGGTAATGTAAGCCACAGCCTCACACAGGGCCAATGGACTGATTAAGACACATCCCTTTCCAAAGCAGTTAAGCAAAGAGCCACAGGTGATGCCCACTCATTTCCATTTGAAAACTGGTTTCTTCAGGCTTCACAAATGTGTGGCGTGAGGCAAAGCCCTTCCTGACATTCAGGGCAAAAGAACAATAGGTAAGCAAAAGGCCCATAGCAGGGTTTCTCCTCTGAGACTTTACTGGTCACACTGATATCTGAGTTTTCTGAGATGCTCGCCATTCCCTTCAGCTATCCAGTACATGGCCATATCACAGAGCTTGGAGGTGGTAAATATCTTGAACACAAAACCATGAGCCTATTCTTGAGTGTAGCCAGAATTCAGGAAGAAAACAGGAACTAAGGAAGTTTGTAGGTGTTGCCCTTCGATAATGCAAGCCACAGTCCATTCATAAATTGGGCAGGATTGATGCTGGGAAGCTTTCTACTAGACAGGACCCATACATTGATGCATTCTCTTTTCTAATGTCTGCAACAACAGACACATTGGGATACACAGACATGGAAACACTTGCCTTGTCCAATCACTTACTAGAAACGGTTCACTCCAAACCAAACAAACCACCTTTCTTACCTTTTCTCAGAACATGAGATAAAACCACAAACACACAACAAAAACCACAAAGGCATCGCCTTCCCCCAAGTAGGTCTGTGACTATTCGGAGTGTACTCTCACTGGTGAGCCTTACTATGTACCTCCAAAATGGCCTGTCCTGTCTCAGATCTGGTCTCTTTGGCCAACTCTGTGAAATTGTCAGGAGCCCGTGGTAAGCCACTACTTGCTTTCTCTGGAAAGGCCAGTCTTCAAAGCTTTCCTGGCATTTGGCCATCTTCACATCAATAGATAGCAAGAAAGACTGACTCTGTCCTTGGAATATCCAAATAAGTGAGCCCACTGGGACTGGGACTAGGACTGGCTCTGGGTGCCTGGATTCCTGGATCACAAGTTCAGAGAGTTCCATCACCAAGGAATAGAGATGAGGTCACTTCCTTCAGGAACTGAATGAGGTCACTGCCTTTGCAACCACTTTTTCCTAACAGTTGCTTTCAAGGGTCCCATGAGATACATGCTGTCCCTATTTCCTGTGACACTCTCACCACTTAGAATAGTATATCACCCATAGGCACCCGTGAACAGCTCTCCACACAGGCCTGGATTGGTCCATCTTCTGTACATTAGGAACAGAGACACTGAGTCAGAAACAACCCCTCTCCAGACAGGGTTGTTTTCCATGGAAGATGACTTTTGCTCTCTCAGGTCCTTAATAGCTGCCTACATCTTCTCCAGGGATAATTTCTGCATGGACCTTTGAGGTTTTCAGGAGGTGATATATCCCCTACATTCCTATATTGTAAGACCAAGACTTTCCTTGCTCTTTTATAAAGTTAGAATGAGGGAATAGTATATGGTTTGGGTTAATTACTTGTTCGATTTGGGTTAGGAATCATTTTGCTGGATGAATAATGGTATTGGAAATCTGCAATATTTATAAAAATATAGAGGTAAAATATATGTATGAAAACAGAAATCTAAGTAATATTTGAAGCCCAGAAAGGGATTGGGCCCTTGATTGGGAGACTTAGCTTTGAATTATGTCCTGCACAGATGTCTCAGATAAATCAATGCACAATGGCATCGGACCTTGTACCTTGAATGATTGAATGTCGAAGAGAACATCCATTCAAAAAAGGATAGTCAGTAGGATTTGGGAGATAGTCGGTAGATTCAGAAAGAAGAGTGAGTATAGGATTTATACCAAAAGTTATTTAGCAATTGGGTTTCAGGTAGAGAGTGAATGTAAATGTCAGCACAAATGAACAGTCAAAATGATGAACTGGGAAATTATGAAGGAAAGCCTATATCAATAGAGACATTAGGATATCAGGCAAAGTATAAAGTGAGTGATAGGATTAGACATTTTCAACAGGGTTGAGTTTGAATATATAATCTTAGAAAGAAACAAGTATGTAGTCAACAATTGGATTGACATTTGAGAGAATTAGGCAACCTGGACATGGATGATTTTAGAAATCCATGCTCACTTTAAATTTAGGCTTTGGTACAATCATAAGTGTGACCTTTGCTTTATTTTCCAGAATATTACTGTGATAAAATGTATATGTAGATAAGGTGACATGAGTATTTCTTCCACCATTTCTGGGAACAATATTTTGAAGACGTATAAATGAGTATTGGGGGTAGAATGTGGTGTAGTATCTGTCTAAGAATATAGAGATAATGCAAGAATAGACCATACTGTGAATAAATAATATAATTGGTCCGCTTTAAATAATGGACAGAGTTGATATCTGAAAATATACAGAAAATCTTATATTGATATTAAATCATTCATTCCAACCAGTTATACTTCTAATGGTAATATTAGGGTGATATTTCATCATGAAGAGTGTGTGAGTTTTGCTAAAAGTGATTATGGAAATCGAATATAATGTGTTTAGAAAGAAGTCTCATGAAAAGTCTTGTCAAAAAACATGGAGGAATACATGTGTTCTGAAGAATGAAGTTATTGAAAGTGAAACAAATGCCTATAAATTTGCTAACTTGTGTATGAAAATATATATCTTATGATGTGCATAAACTGAAGAAATAGTAATGTACAAGTGTTGACTAAAAATGAACATCAAAATACACATCACGTTCCATAAATATCTACTTGCATTGGTGTTAAACTGGGTCAGTTACTGTAGAAATATTAGGATTCGTATGCACCATTCACAGAAGTTAGTTTTTAGTTCTAGGAAACCAAATATGTATTTTAGGTGGATGAATATTTCTGAGAATAATCTCTTGAATATTTGATTATAAATCCACATACATGAATACGAATGAATTTAGGGAGTGTACATTAAGACCATATATTTAATATTATGAAAAACTTGGAGAGTGTATACACACACACACGCACACACACACACACACAGACATTAAAAAGTAGCAATATATATGGAAATCGAAATTCATCATGAAATGTATATCATCCACTGATCCAAAAATATTCATTATACTGAACATGATTTTATTTATCATGTTGTTCATCTATGGAAGCTCACCCATAGGTTGAATTTTCAGTTCCAACTGTGTTTAGGTGGAGTGATCTCTTCTCCCAATTTGTATCTGCAAAGTCAGCCACCTCACAAGAATGTATATGTGATAACAGGTACGATTCAATATGTGCATATGAAATTACATGTGCTGAATTGGCTACAGAGAAATGCAGAAAGGAATTCATCTATTTGTTAACTTTAAAAACACATGGAGAACTATTTCAACAAAATATTGACTAGATTTATAAGTCCTACCCTGTATAATGCAAAAGGCAAGTCCAGCAATACACTATGCCTCGTCTAAACTGCTTGTATTTCTATTCGGTTTGGGTTATTTTTCTCCATCATATTAGAATTAGTAGTCAGAGTCTAGTAGGGTATGGGTTAGTGTCAGGCATTTAGCATTTTGAATGGAAAATAGGAAAATGAATCCAATGTGTATGTAAATATGTGCTTCACAATAATCTTCACACTCTAATCCAGAACAATGCCTTGACTTTACCTTCACCCCAAGTAAAACACAATTAGAGTGGAAGAGTTAGAAAATCTGTGAATACATATCTGGAATGTAATATGCTCAAGAGTTCACAACCTTGATGGTGGCAGAGGAGTTTCCAAAAGTAAGGGACAGGTAAATACTCCACAAAAATGGAGCTCTGCTGGACTAAAGACTTCTGGTGAAACTGCCTCTGAGTTTGGGCACTTGAAATATTTGTTGTTGTCAGGAGTTTTAGCTTTTTTTGTAGAGAGACCATCAAAGCTAGGTATGTATCTAAGTGACCTGGAGGACATGGTTTCTTATTTTCTAATGAACATGAGGCAGCAGTGCTGAATTCTCTCTTTGTAGGTAAACTGTGGCCACTGGGGGGAAAATCTTTCCGTGTGGACTGTAAAGCCATCCGGCAATCCTCCACTTGTCGATGTGTTTCTTGCTGCTGCAATGTGAGTTTGGTATTTGCTTCACAAAATACAAGGAGTTCAACTGGGACACAGTGCTAAAGGGAGTTCTGTCACGTGTGGTGTGTCAGGGTCTGCAGGATAATGCACCAACCAGGCTTCAATCCCATCCTTGACCATACCAATCTGATTCTGAACATTGCCCTGAAAACTCTCCATATAACAAGATGCGTTTACATAGAAGGGTCTGCTGGGTGCACCATGTCAGTCACAAGCCATTTGGAAGCCAATGGCAGATCCACATGGCCCCGCCACAGATATTTTATCACACACCTGCACACGACTTTTCTAGGCCCACTTCACATCAGGCTCCAGCTTACTGGCATCTCTGTTCTACACCATTTTCATGGTCATGGGAATTTCAAAAATTTCATGGTATTTATCTAGCCATTTTTCAAGAATGATGTTGGAGGCACTGTGTGTTTAACTTCATTCAAGAACAATTAAATGGTGAGGAAGCTCATTTCAATGAAAGCTCTGGAGAAATCTCACAGGCAAGGCTTCCAAAGAGTGGCCAAAAATTCACAGGAAGCCAGGGCTATTGCTGTCTACAATGTGAGGTCCATTTGTTTTTTGACTCTCAAATATGGCTGCCATGTCTTTCAGAATAAAACCATGTGATATCCTGGCTGAGATTCCCAGTGCTCTGTGGAAAGCAAACCTGGGCCTAGATCTCGGTTTCCAAGGGCGACTCTCATGCGTGACCAACTGAAATCCCAACATATTTCATGATAACACTTCTCTAAGTCAGTTCCAGAACTCAGTCTTTAAGGGGAATCACACCAGAGTTCAGCCCAGGTGTACCCAGTCATATCTTCCAACTACCACACAAATGACCACAATTAAAACCAAAACACTCCCACATGGTCCTCATCTTCTTCCATATATACACTCTCATACTAAGTTCTGTCTGGAGGTTTACATGAGTGGCGAAGTCCAAGACAGTGTCCAAAATAAGCTCTCTTGTCCCTCATTGCCTAAAGTCATGGTGGCCTGGACACCCTTCCTGTGAACCAGGTGTGATCAAATAGGCCTGCCCTTAATACACCTCTGCTTCTCCAATTTAAGGCCTACTTACTGTCAGGTATAGATATTTTTATGTGAATTGGAGTCAAGAGAAAAGCAAAGAACCTATGTGCTAGACTCTCCAGGGCTTTGAAGAACTCATTTGACACAAAGGATGCGTATTCTCACTTGATGGAGGTCAGTAGCCTTACAGAGGAAGGCAAGAGACTTCATCCACAGGGACTGCTCATTTGGCCATTTTGGGTATGGATTCACACACGGAATGATCCATCAGGTGATGAGAATCTAAGCCACAGCCTCACACAGGTCCAAGAGGCTGATTCAGACACATTATCAGGATCAATCACCTGTTTTTTTCCTCTGTCTAACTAGCTAGAGAGACCTTCTCTTTTAATTGAATTTTTATCTCTGTCTGACTAGCTTGAGAGACCTTCTCTTTTACTTGAATATTTCTACTATAACTATAATACAACCCAAGAAGATATCGCCAAACAAAACTGAACCAGAATAAAACAAAAGTGGAACAACAGAAAATCATTATAATAGCTTTTCTATCCTCCTGAAATGTCCATCTCTTTTTTCTCTCAATCAGTTCCTCAGATGTGAGTGGTTTTTCTTCCATCTTACCCATCTCCAGGGACAGGCAACTTAAAACAAAAGTGAAGCAAAACAAAAGAGGAATTTTAAAATGGCTTCCCATCCTCTCGCCCTGCCTTCAGAGGTGAGCAGTTTACCTTATCACTTACCCTCACTCATTCCCCTTGCGGCCCTCCAAATGCCACAGTCTGGCTGGGCAAAATTCAGGAGCCACTTGACAAAAGAAACGAACTTTATTTTAAGAACCACACATGCCAAACAAAACAGCTCCTGAGGAAAACCTTCAGAACCCAACTTCCATCACTGGCTTCCCACAAGCCAGCAGTGACCTACCTCACTTACTTGGTGATGGAACTCTCTGAACTGGAAGCCCGGGACACAGAGCCAGTCCCAGTCTCAGTCCCAGTGGGCTCATTGTTTGGATTTACTAAGGACAGTGTCAGTCTTTCTTGGTACATACTGATGTGAGGATGGCCAAATGCCAGGAGAGCTCTGAAGTGGAGCCTTTCCTGAGAAAGCAGGAAATAGCTGGCTCCTGAAAACTTCACAGAGTTGGCCAAGGAGACCAGATCTGAGACAGTACCGGCCATTTCATGGGAAAATATTATGGCGCACCAGTCAGAGGAAACTCTGGATAGTCACAGACCTACTTTGGGGAAGGAGGTGACTTGTGGGTATGGGTGTGAGTTTGTGGTTTTGTATCATGTTCTGACAATAGGTAGGAAAAGCAGAATGTTTGGTTTGGGGTGAACTGTGTCTAGTAAGTCCTTTGGCAAGGCAACTGTTTCTATGTCTGTGTATCTCTCTGTGGCCGTGCTTGTAGACCATAGAAGGTGAATTAAAAATTATAGCCAGTTCTCCAAAGGGTATATCTGTAATTTCACCAAGAGACAGAATAGCACAGTTACTAATAATACCAAGCCTACATGATAAATTTTTCAGTCATGCTGTAGAAAGAGGTTCCAAGGGATTAGGCTCCACACGTGTAGATTGGGCTATGCTTCTTTAAATTTAGATTCTCGCCCCATGCTAAAACTAAATATTCAAGGACATGAATTTAATGGGCTATTGGATACAGATGCAGAACTTAGCATCATCTCTCATCAAGAACTTAGCATCATCTCTCGTCAAAACATTGGCCATTACAACAATACACTCAAATGCTTCAAGGCCTAGGATTGGTGACTAATCCCCATAGAAGAGCAATGGTATTAGATTGGAAGGATCCTGAAGGATGTGAAGGAACTAAACAGCCATATGTATGGATCATCTTCCCATAAATTTATGGGGATGAGATGTCCTAGATCAGATGAAGGAACTAAACAGCCATATGTATGGATCATCTTCCCATAAATTTATGGGGATGAGATGTCCTAGGTTTGACATTAACAAATAACATCAATCAAAATGTACCCACAATTATGGTTAGACAAGGTTTTAGGAAAGGAAAAAGATTAGAAAAACAAGAACAAGGTATAGCAGCCCCAATACAAATAGATCAAAGAACAGACAGACATGGGTTGGATTTTAAGAAAGGGCCACTAAGACAATAAAAACTACTTGGAAATCAGAAATACCAGTATGGGTTCCTCAGTGGCCCCTGACTAAAGAAAAGTTACAAGCAACCCATGACCTGGTAAAACAACAATTAGCGGAAGGACATATACAACCGTCTGTATCTCCCCATAATACTCCTATTTTTGTCATCAAAAAGAAATCTGGTAAATGGAGATTATTGCAAGATTTAAGAGCCATTAATAATGAGACGGTTATTATGCGACCTGCTCATTTGGGAATTCCTCAATGTTCTGCTTTGCCAAAAACCTGGTATGTTTTAATTATAGATATTAAAGATTGTTTTTATTCAATTGCAATTCATCCTGAGGATAGTCCATGGTTTGCATTTACTATCCCTGCACTGAATCATGAAGGTCCTGATCAGAGATCCAAATGGAAAGTACTCCCTCAAGGGATGGCTAACAGTCCAACTATGTGTCAAATTTATGTTAACAAATTAATCCAGCCACTTAGAAATCAAAATCCTGAACTACAAATATTTCACTATATGGATGGTGTATTTTTAGCACAGAAAGCTAAAAACGCATTGATAGAATGTTATGCCACACTTACAAACATATTAAAAAATTATAAACTAGAGATAGCAATAGATAAAGTACAATTAAATTTTTCAATTAATTATTTAGAAGTTCTTTTATCCTCAATCATGGTCCATCCACCAAAAATTCAAATACGAATAGATCAACTCAAATCACTTAATGACTTTCAAAAGTTATTAGGAGACATAAATTGGATAAGGCCTTATCTAGGTATACCAACAGGAGAGTTTGAACCTTTATTTGATATCCTAAAAGGTCTATCAGATCCAAATGCACCCCGAATGTTAACACCTGAAGCAAGAAAGGCATTAAAAATCATTGAAAAATGTATGGAAAATATTCATTTGGATAGAATTGATTTAAGAATGCCTTTATTATTTATTGTACTACCACCAAAAAAATATTCCTACAGAAGTATTTTTGGCAAGAAGGTCCATTATTATGAATACATTTTTCTTGTTCTCCTAACACTATTCTTACTAGGTATACTGAGGCTTTAGGACAATAAATACTCAAAGGAATAAAAGCAGCAAAGGGACTGATTGGAATGTCTTCCAATAAAATTATTACTCCATATACTATGAATCAAATTGATGAGTTAGATAATTAGTTAAATACTTGGGCAATAATCATGTGCAAATCTAATGTTTCATTTGATAACCACTTACCATCTAATCCTTTATTGTCTTTTTGGTCATCACATCATGTAATTTTTCCAAAAATGAGAAGAAAAACACCTATTATAAATGCTACAAATATATTCACTGATGGGTCAAATAATGGTACAGCAGTAATAGTTACACCTGATCAAACTTTTACATTTTTAGTACGAAAACAATTAGCTCAAAATGTAGAGCTTAATGCAGTATTACAAGCTTTTGTGATGCTTAAAGCATCTGTAATTAATTTATTTTCCGATAATCAGTATATAGTTATTGCTATAGTATCACTTGAAGATGGTGGAAGGATTTCCCCTTCCTCTACTCTTTTCTCTTTGTTTTCCACTATACAAAGTCTAATCTGGGACAGGAAAGATCCGTTCTTTATAGGACATTTCAGGACACATACAGGAATGCCTGGAGCCCTTAGTTTGGGCAATTATTTAGTAGATAAAACAACACATGACATACATACATATTTTCTCTACACTAGAAGAAGCTATAAATTTTTATAAAAAGTTCCATGTCAATGCCAATACTTTACAAAAGCATTTCAAAATAACAAAGGAACAAGCTAGACAAATAATAAAACAATGTCAAAATTGTGTGACCTTTTTACCACAAGTTAATCTTGGAGTCAATCCTAGAGGATTGGCAGATGAACGTCACAAACTTGCCAGAATTTGGAAAATTAAAATATTTGCATGTTACAGTTGATACTTCTTCTGGATTTTTGATGGTCTCCCTTCTTGCTGGAGAAAAAAAACTAAAGATGTTATAGCTCATTGCTTACAAAATTTTGCCACTGTGGGCGTTCCAAAAGAGTTAAAAACAGATAATGCCCCTGGTTATATTTCTACCTCTTTTAAACAATTTTGCTCATCATTTGGCATTACTAATATAACAGGAATCCCATACAATCCACAGGGACAAGGCATAGTTGAAAGATCACATCAAACTATTAAAACATACATATTAAAGCAAAAAGAAGGAATTGGGAAGGGGTATATATTCCCCAAAGATAAACTTAAAATAACCCTTTTACTCTAAACTTTTTAAATTTGGGTTCATCAGGGCTTAGTGCTGCAGAAAGGCATATATGTCCAAATAATGTACATAAGCCCAAGGTACTTTGGAAGGATATTCTAACAGAACAATGGAAAGGTCCTGACCCAGTAATTGTCTGGAGTCCGGGGTCTGTTTTTGTGTTTCTACAGGGAGAAGAGTAGCCAATTTGGATTCCAGAGAGATTAACTAAAGAGATTTCTACAGACCAAAAATAAGATGATTTGGCTCAAATCAATAAGAGCTGATATCCAGAACTCCAGTTTGGCTGTTCTTACATCTGTGACAGAACCAGAATGTTTTTTTCAACATCTATTTTATTATTGCCCTTTCTCATATCATGAAGTTTTATTTTGTTTTTTTTTTAGCTCATACAGACCTAGGTTAATGTTTTGCTGATCAGTTCTGTTTTTGGACAATAGAGTTTTTAGACATTGCAATGGAGATTTCACCTGTAAAAAGTCATAAGGCCTTTAATATTATGTCATGTGTTGTATGTATTATATTATGTGTGCACACTTGTGTTTTGTGTTATATGTTTGATTTCAGCATCTTTTCTGTGTTGACTATATTCTTTTCAAGTTGATATACTTTGTCTTCATTATCTGATGTTCTGACTTCTACTTGATCTAGTCTGTTTGTAATATTCTCATTAGCACTTTTAATCTGATTTACGGTTTCTTGCATTTCTATGATTACAACTTGATTATTTTTAACACCTCTATCTCCTTATAAAGCTCATTCTTTGTGGATTTAATTTGTGTGGTTAGTTCCTCTTCAAAATATACTTTCAATGCTTGGATTTGCTGTCTCATGTCTTCTCTAATATTCCGTTCCATCTGAATTAGGAATGCCTTGATTTCTTTCCCTGTCCATATTTCTGATTCTTCTAGGTCCTCCTGTATATTTACATTGTACTGCATTGTTCGTAACCCTTTTTTCCCTTGTTTTTTCATATTGTTTACGTTGCTTTCCAGCTCTGTTTGACTGCTTTGTAACTGCTTTCTCCTATACATTTGTTTTGGCTTTGTATATCTCTGTTGTCTCTCTTTTGTGGTGGGAGATTATGCCTAGAAATTTTGGGCTTTGTTGTACTTTAAAGCTGATTCATTCAATTCATATAAGGCTTCTAGGTTCTCTATGCATATAATGATTTGCTGTTTGTTCTTAGGACTATATGTTTAGGTTGGGTGCTCTGGTGGTACAATGGTTAGTATGACTTGGCTACTTTAGAAGATTGCTACTCTGAAGGTGGATACTACCAGGCAATTGGATCAGGGTATTGGTAGTAGCTAGGTATTTAGGAGTCTTATAGACAGCCTCGAGATATTCACCTATTTGCATTTAGACAATTACACACAATGGAAGATGTAATGCTTGTGATGAGAGTTGGGCGGTAGGAGAATGAAGGTGCTCTTAAAAAGAAAAAATGATAGAGGGAGAGATAGAGTAGAGGGGAATGAAAAGAACAATAAAACTTGAAATGGGATAGAAAGAGAGAAGGAAAAGGGGGGAAAGGAACAGGGAGAGAAGAAGGAGAGAAAAAAATATCAACAACAGCAACAACAACAACAACAAAAAAAATTAAAGTCTTAGAGATCCACCTTCTTCTCTTCCAGTAGGCAGAGCTGTGCCTTCCAAGCGGAGTGTCTGCTCTCTACCTGCCGAGAGCTATCCCTGTACGGCGTCTTCTGGGGGTTTCTCAGACTTGTCAGTCCAGAGCCATTTCACTTCTCCAGCTCTTAACCCCCTTCCTCCTGTCAGCCTGCCAGCCAGGTCCTGTTTCCCAGAAGTGATTCTCCAGAGATCTAGTTACACTTGCAGCCCCACCGAGTGTCCCTTTTAAGCCCCAGTGCTGTGGTAAACTGGCGGCTAAGACCTTAGGGGTCACCGCTGGTGATATGGGGGCCTTGGGGTCTGGGCTCCCCTCTGCTTCCCTACGGACATGACCCCTGAGAAGTCAATGAAGTTTCCTGGCTGCTTGTATCAGTATGGGGAGTCACGCACCTGCTAAAGTGGATTCTGCTGGGAAGGAATTTCGCCAGCCGATCTCCGATGACGTCAACTCTCTGCTATGGCGGGCCCCAGGCTTCTTGCCGGATTGACCGAGGGGAGGGGTGGGACTGGCCCGGACCGGTTCGCCTCAGCTCCTGGCGCGTGGAGGCTTGGCTAAAGACTTCTTCCTGCCAAGCTGTGTCTCAGCGTCTAGCAGGACCCAGTCACTTTGGCTGCGGGCGGGTGGATGGATCTGCAGCTGTGCCCACGGTGTGCGGACTGTGGCTGGTGAATCTCGAACTCCGTGTCTAGTGGCAGGGTCCCGCTCGTCCGGGTCACACAGACGCTTCAAAAAATTCTAGTAGCTCCCGGGCGGTCTCCCTTCAGTGGAATTTTGCTTTGAGTATCTCCGTTGGTAGAATCCAAGAGTTATCCTTGCGACTTTATGACCCCATCATTGTGAGTGCATTAAAAGCGCAGCCTCTCTGCCTGCCGCCATGTTGGATCCACCTTTTCTTTGCATTATATTTAATAATTCTCTTCGAGACAATGTAAATTGTTAAGAAAATTGTTTTCTTTTAGTGCCTTTTGGAATGTTACATAATTCTTTCTTTAGGCATTGTTGCCAGAATTTCTAACTTTATCCCAGTGCATGTGAAGACAAAGATAAAACCAATCTACAGCTTCTGCAATAGCCATCACTGAACTGCTTGCAGAACTTGCCTGGACTATGTATCACTTGTATGCATTGTGAACTCACCTGCATGCATTGTGAACTATCTGTTGGTGCAGCGACTTGTGGTAGTGTTGGGGTATTTCTCTGATGATGTCATCGGTGGTACAATTTTTTCAAAAAGAGCCATCAATTGCCTTGGTGTATCTTCCTCCCTTCTGCTTGTCATGGTCGTTCAGCTAAAATTTGGGTGCCAACAGAGATGAGGCAAAGAACCTCACCCGCCCCTGGTACAAAGACCTCTCCACAGGTGTGGATGTATACTGGACCTGTAGTCAGTGATGGGTAAGATCCAATTACAATGGTACCAATCTAAGACAGGAGGCTGACACCTTGAGGTCAGCTCATTCGATAATGGGTAAGGACCATATGTACTATTGGACAACCTAAGGCAGGCACGGTCCCTAAGCCACATGCTTGTTGTTTAAACAGAGAGGGTTAGATGTTGAGAGCCACAGTCCAAGGCGCCAAAGCAAACTTTCAGACTGCCAGCTGATGGTTGGCTCACAGCGGCCCCAGCAACATCTAGCTGATTGGCTCCTCTGCGGTGATGCCCATTGGGCTGTTTCCCCACCCTTTCAAATTATGGAGCTGCTTCTTTGGGGACTTTTTTGGCTCTGCTCAAACAACCCAGCCAATCGACCTCAAGAGCAGGAGGAGTGAGGAGGTTGAGAGCTTGTGGGAAGCCGGTGGTGGCAGTTGTGCTCTGAGTGTTTTTCCGGAGGAGCTATTTTTTGGCGTGTGTGGTTCTAAAAATAAAGTTAGCTTTTGACAAGTGGCTCCTGAATTGTGCCCAGCCAGACTGTGGTAATCCTAAATTGATGGAGCAAAATAACCAAAACAGAATAGAAATACAAGCAGTTCAGAGGAGGCATGGTGTATAGCTGGACTTACCTTTTGTATGATAAAGGGTAGGTGTTATAAATCAAATCAATATTAAATTGAAGTAGTTCTCCGTGTGTTTTAAAGATAACAAATACGTGAATTCCTGTCGCCCTTTATCTGTATCCTATTCAGCACATGTATTTTTGTATGCACATATAGAATCCTACCTGGTAACACATGTACACTTTTGTGAGGTGGCAGACTTGGCAGATACAAATTGTCATAAGAGATCACTCCTCCTGAACGTTGTTGGAACTGAAAATTAAAACTATGGGTGAGCTTCCTAGTTGAACAAGATAATACATAAATCCATTCAGAAAAATGAATATTTTTGGATCTGTGAATGATATATATTTCATGATAAATTTCGATTCGCATATATATTGCTACCTTTTAATGTCTGTGTGTTTGCGTGTGTGTGTGTGTGTGTGTGTGTGTGTGTGTATACACACACACTCTCCAGATTTTTCAGAATATAAAATATATGTGCCTTATTATACAATCCCTAAATGCATTCATATTCATGTATGTGGATTTATAATCAAATGTTCACAAAATTATTCTCAGAAATATTCATCCACCTCAAATACATATTGTTTCCTAGTACTGAAATCTAAATTCAGTGAATGGTGCATAGAAGTCCTAATTTTTCTACAGTAACTGACCCACTTTAACATCAATGCAAGTAGATTACTATGGTACATGATGTGTATTATGACGTTCATTTTTATTCAACAATGTTACATGACTATTTCTTCAGTTTATGCACATCATAGGATAAATATTTCATTCACAAGTTTGCAAATTTATAGGCATTTGTTTCACTTTCTATCACTTCCTGCTTCATACACATATATTCCTCCATGTTTTTTGACTGGTCTTTTCATGAGAATACTTTTCGTTTTAGATTTCAATAATCATGTTGAAGCAAACCTCACACACTCTTCATGACAAATCATAACCCTAATATTACCATTAGATCTATAAATGGTTGTAATGAATGTATGTATATCAATATAAGATTTCCTGTATATTTTAAGATATCAATTCAATCCATAATTTAAAGTTGGAACCAGTTATATTATTTATTCACAGTATTGTCTATTCATTCATTTTATCAATATTTGTAGACACAGTGTAGACCTATTTGTACACCCAATACTAATTTATACATCTTCAAAATATTGACCACATAATTGGTGGAAGAAATACTCATGTCACCTGATCTACATATACACTTTATCACAGTAATATTCTGGACACAAAATGCAAAGTTCACACTTATGATTGTACCAAAGCCTAAATGGAAAGTGAGCATGGATTACTAAAAACATCCAAGTCCACATTGCCTAATGCTCTCAAATGTCAATCCTATTGTTTTTAAATATTTGTTTCTTTCTAAGATTGTATATTCAACATCTACCATGCTGAAAATGTCTAATCCTATCACTCAATTTATACTTTGCTTGATTTCTTCCTGTCTCTATTGATATCTGCTTCCCTATATATTTTCCCCAGTTAATCATTGTAACTGACTCATCACATGTGCTGACATTTACATTCATTCTCTACCAGAAACCCTATTGCTAAAGAACTTTTGGAGCAAATCCTATACTCACTCTTCTTCCTAAACCTACTGACTATCTTTCCAATCCTACCAACTACCCTTTTTAAGTGGATGTTTTCTTCTACATTTGATCATCCAATTTACAAGGTCCTATGCCATTTTTTATCGATTTATCTGAGACATCTGTGCAGAAGGTATTTCAAAGCTAAGTATCCCAATCATGGACCCAATGCTCTTCTGGGCTTCAAATCTTACCTAGACTTCTGTATTCATACTTATATTTCACCTATATATTCTTGTAAATATCACAGGTTCCCATTGCCATTATTCATCATGCAGAATGATTCCTAACCCAAATCAAACCTGTTATTACCCTAACCATACACTGTTCCCTCAATCTAACTTTACAGAAAAGCAGGGACAGAGTTGGTCTTACAATCAGGAGTGTAGGGGATCTTCCACCTGCTGAGAACCTCAAATGTCAATACAGAAATAAACCATGGAGAAGATGTAGGCAGCAATGAAGGACCTGAGGGAGGAAAAGTCAACTTCCATCGTAAACAACCTGGTCAGGGTGAAGAGATGTGTCTGAATCAGCCTCTCTCTTCTTAATGTAGAGAAGATGGACCAAACCAAGCCTGTGTGGAGAGCTGTTCCCAGGTGCCTATGGTTGATATATCATTCTAACTTGTGAAAATGTCACAGGAAGTAGGTGCACCCTCCATCTCATGGGACCCTTGGAAGCAACTGTTAGGACAAAGTGTTTGCCAAGGCAGTGACTTCATTCACTTCCTGAAGGAAGTTACCTCACATAACTTCCTTCGTAATGGAACTCTCTAAACTTGGGATTCAGGAAGCCAGGAGACCACAGCCAGTTCCAGTCCCAGTTCCAGTGGTCTCACTTGTTTGGGTAAACCAAGGACAGAGTCAGTCTTTCTTGGTTCCTAGTTATGTGAGGATGGCCAAATGCCAGGAAAGCTAAGAAGAGGGGCCTTTCCTGAGAAAGCAGGTAGTGGATCACCAGTGACTTCTGACAACTTCACAGAGTTGGCCAAGGAGACCAGAACTGAGACAGCACAGTGCATTTCGTGGAAATATAGTATATCCCACCCATCATAGGACACTCCGGATAGTCACAGACCTACTTTGGGGAAGGTGCTGCCTTTTTGAGTGTGTGTGTGAGTTTGAGAATATGTAGGAAAGGCGACTTGTTTGGTTTGGAGAGGACTTTATCTAGTATGTCCTCTGACAAGGTGAGTGTTTCTATTACTGTGTATCCCACTCTGTTTGTGGTCTTGGTATTAGAAAAAGAATGCATCATGGATGTGTTCTGTCTAGTAGAAAGCTTCCCAGCATTCATACTGCCAATTTATGAATGGATTGCGGCTAGCCTTATCAATGGGCAAAACCTACTATCTTTCTAAGTTCCTGTTTTCTTCCTGAATTCTGGACACTCTCCAGAATAGGCTCACAGTTTTGTGTCCAAGCTATGTGGCACCTCCAAGCTCTGTCACATGGCCATGTACTGGAGAGCTGAAGGGAAGGGGAGCATGTCAGAAAACTCAGATATCATTGTGACCAAGAAAGTCTCAGTGGAGAAACCCTGCTTTGGGTCATTTGCTTACCTATTTTTCTGTTGCCCTAAATGTAAGGAAAGTCATTGGCTCAGGCGACCTTTTTGTGAAGCCTGAAGAAAACAGTATTCAAATGGAAATGAGTGGGCATCACCTGTGGCTCTTTGCTTAATTTCTTTGGAAATGGATGTGTCTGAATCAGCCTCTTGGCTCTCGGTGAAGCTGGGGCTTAGATTGTCAGCACCTGATGGATCTAAAGAAAGATCCCATGTGTGCATCCATAACCAAAATTCAAAAAGATCAGTCATTGTGGATGAAGTCTCTCACCTTCCTCTGTTAGGTTCCTGACCTCCATCAAGTGTGATTATGGACCCTTGGGTAAAATGAGTTCTTCAAAGCCCTGCAGATGTGCTAGTGTTTTCTCATGACTACAAACCACATAAAGAATCTATACCTGAAAGTCAGTAGGCCTCAAATAGTAGAAGCAGAGCAGTATTAATGGCAGGCCTATTTCATCACTCCTGGTTGACAGGAAGAGTGTCCAGGCCACACTTACTTTAGGCAAATGAGGGACAAGGAAGCTTATATTGGACACTGTCTTGAGCTGCACCACTTATGGAAACCTCTTGCCAGAAGTTATGATGAATGTCTATATGGAAGAAAATGAGGGCCATGTGGGAGTGTTTTGGTTATAATTGTGGTCATTTTTGTGGCAGTTGGAAGAGATGACTCGGTCCACCAGGGCTTCACTCTTGGGTGATTCCCCTTATAGACTGAGTTCTGGAACTGACCTCAGAGTAGTATTGCCATGAATTGAATTGGGATTTTAGGAGGCCACGCATGAGATTCACGCTTGGAATCTGAAATCTAGTCCCAGGTTGGTTTTCCACAGAGCACTGGGAATCTCAGACAGGATATCACATGATTTTATTATGAAAAACATGGCAGCCATAGTTGAGAGTCAAAACACACATGGACCTCACATTGTACAGTTCAATGGGCCTGGCTTCATGTGACCTTTTGGCCACTTTTTGGGAAGCCTTTCCTGTGAGTGTTGTCCAGAGAATTCATTGAAATGAACTTCCTCACCATTTAGTGGTTCCTGAATGAATTGAAACCCACAGTGCCTCCAACTTCATCCTTGAAAAATGGCTAGATGAATACCATCAAATTTTTGAAATTCCCATGACCAGGTGGCACTGGAGAAACTTTGGATGTCCTGTTGCTGATCATGAGTATACAATACAGTGCCTTGATTGACTGGGTTTCATGAAAATGTTGAAGAACAGTGATGCCAGTAAGTTGGAGCCTCCTGAGTAGTGGGCCTAGAGTAGTGGTGTGCAGGTGTGTGATAAAACATCTGTGGTGGAGTCATGTGGACCTGCCATTGGCTTCCAAATAGCTTGTGACTGATATAGTGTAGCCAGCAAACCCTTATATGTAAATGCATCTTGTTATATGGAGAGTTTTCCGGGCAATTTTCAGAATCAGGTTGCTATGGTCAAGGGGGCAAGCTATGTGGGATAGAGGCCTGGTTGGTGCATTCTCTTGCAGACCCTGACACACCACACATGACAGAACTCCCTCTAGCACTGTGTCCCAGTTGAAATCTTTGTATTTCACGAAGCAAATACCAAACTCCCAGTGCAGCAGCAAGAAACACCACGAAAATTGGAGGATGACCAAATGGTTTCAGAGTCCTCACAGGGAGACACATAGCCCCCAGTGGCCACAGTTTACCTACAAAGAGAGAATTCAGCACTGCTGTCTCATGTTCATTGGAAAATAAGAAACAAGATCCTTCAGGTCACATAGATGCAGATCCAGCTTTAATTGTCTCACCACAAATGAAGATTAAGCTCCTGACAACAACATATATTTCAAGTTCCCAACCTCAGAGGCAGTTTCTCAAGAAGTCTTTAGGCCAGCAAAGCTCCATTTTTGTGGAGGGTTTACCCTGTTCGTTACTTTTGTAAACTCATCTACCACCTCCAAGTTTGTGAACAACTGAGCATATTGCATTCCATATATATATATATATATATATATATATACACACACACACAGATTTTCGAACTCTTCTCCTGTAATTGTGTCTTACTTGGGGCAAAGGTAATGTCAAGGCATTGTTCTGGATAAGAGTGGGAAGATTTTTCATAGCACATAATTACATACACATTGGATACCTTTTCCAATTTTCCATTCAAAATACTGAATCCCTGACACTAACGCATAGCCTACTAGACTCTGACTACTTATCCTAACATGATGGAGAATAATAATCCAAACAGAATAGAAATACAAGCAGTTCAGAGGAGGCATGGTGTATAGTTGAATTTGCCTTTTGCATTATGTAGTGTAGGAGTTATAAATCTAGTCAACTTTTGTTGAAATTGTTCTCCATGTGTTTTTAAAGTTAACAAATATGTGAATTCCTGTCTCCCTTTCTCTGTAGCCTATTTGCACATGTATTTTTATATGCACATATAGAATCCTACAAGGTACAACACATACATTCTTGTGAAGTGGTTGACTTGGCAGATACACATTGTGAGAAGAGATCACTTCTCCTAAATGCTGTTGGAAGTTAAAATTCGAACTCTCTGTGAGCTTCCTAGTTTAACAACATTATACATAAATCCATGTTAAGTAAAATGAATATTTTTGAAACTGTGGATGATATATTTTTCATGGTGAATTTCAATTGGCATATATATTGCTAATTTTTAATGTCTGTGTGCATGTGTGTGTGTGTGTGTGTATATATATATATATATATATATATATATATATATATATATATACAAACTTTCCAGATTTTTCAAAATATGAAATACATGTGTCTTATTATACATTTCCTAAATTCATTCATATTCATATATGTGAATTTATAATCAACTTTTCACAAGATTATCGTCAGAAATATTCATCCACCTGAAATACGTATTTGTTTCCTAGTACTGAAAACTATCTTCAGTGAATGGTGCCTACAAATCCTAAAATTAATACAGTAACTGACCCAGGTTAACATCAATGCAAATTGATTCCTATGGGACATGATGTGTATTTTGACGTTCATTTTTATTCAAAACTGGTACATTACTATTTCTTCAGTTTATGCACATAATAGGATATATATTTCATCCACAAGTTCGCTAATTTAGAGGCATTTGTTTCACTTTCAATGACTTCCTGCTTCAGAACACATGTATTTTTTCATGGTTCTTGACTGGTCTTTTCATGAGACTTCTTTCCAAACACATTATTTTTGATTTCCATAATCACTTTTGAAGCAAAACTCACACACTTTTCATGATAAACCATAACCTTAATTTTACCATTAGATGTATAACTAGTTGGAATGAATGTATATATATCAATATAAGATTTCTTATATATTTTAAGATATGAATCCAATGCATTATATAAAGTGGAACCAGTTATATTATTTATTAACAGTATGGTCTATTCATGCATTAGCTCTATATTCATAGACACAAGGTACACGTCTTTGTACCCCCAATACTAACTTATTAATCTTCAAAATATTGCTCCCAGAAATGATGGAAAAATTACTCATGTCACCTGATCTACATATACATTTTATCACAGTAATATTCTGGACACAAAATGCAAGGTTCACACTTATTATTGTACCAAAGCCTAAATTGAAAATGAACATGGATTACTAAACACAGCCATGTCCAGGTTGCCTAATGCTCTCAAATATCAATCCAATTAGTGACTACATATTGGTTTCTCCTAAGATCATATATTCAAATTCAACCCTATTGAAAATGTCTAATCCTATCACCCACTTTATACTTTGCCTTATTTCGTAATATCTCTATTGATATCTTTTTTCCTACATATTTTCTCCGGTTCACTATTTTGACTGACTCTTCACATGGGCTAACATTTACATTCACACTCTAAACAAAACCCTATTGATAAAGAATATTTTTTTTCCAAAACCTATACTCACTCTTCTTCCTAAACCTAACAACTATCTTCCTAATCCTACCTACTATCCCTTTTTGACTGAATGTTCTTTTCTACACCCAATCATCAAAGTAAACATTGGGCGAGCTTCGGAGGAAGAGACCACCAAAAGACTATCTCATGCAACAGCAAAGGGTTTATAGGGGGTCAGCATGCAGGGGGTCCGAGCTCACTTGAATAGAGCAGAGAGCCCTGAGAAGAGCTTAAGCAGAGCTTATATACTTTCTTTGGGGAGGGCAGGGAGCGAAGTTTATTGATGGGTGAGGGAGAGTGGGCGGTTTGCATTCAACCGGGTGAGGGAGTACATTCTGCAGTTTGGCATTTGGGGACAGGACATTCTGGGAACAAGATTAGCAAACAGTTCTCAAGATTTCAACAGTGTTTTGTTAAGCATACAGAAAAAAAAAGTGACAAGTACATATTTTATTAATCTTTCATTCCCCACTTCTTCTTCTAGCTACTTTTAATCATAAAAGTGATCATTGGGGGGTGTCACATTCTATGTCTGCTAGTGGGGTATTACCATAAGTTTAAATTGTCCAATTTGAGCTTAGAGAAAAGAAATTACACGGTTGAGCAAACAGGGTTTTATAGTTAGCAATAATATGGAGATTATTATCGGACAGGCCAGGGTTGATAAAAAAGTAGTCAAATAGGGGGACTAGGTGAACCAAGTCTCAAACCACTTTTTTTGGTCCTCTCACTCTCTCATTGACGCTCTTCAAGGTGTCTTTTTAATTTAATCATTTTTTTTTTTACAACTACATTATGCTCGGAATAAACACAAAATTCTTCCCAGGAAGTGACAAATACCTATTTTATTAACCTTTCACTTCCGACTATCCCTTTTTGACTGGATGTTCTCTTCGACATTCAATCATCGAAGGTACAAGGTCCTATGCCATTGTATATTGATTAATCTGACACATCTGTGCACAACTTAATTCAAAGCTAAGTATTCCAATCAAGGGCCCAATGCTCTTTTGGGCTTCAAATCTTACCTAGATTTCTGTTTTCATACATATATTTCACCTATATATTCTCATACATATAGCAGGTTCCCAATACCATTATTCATCCAGCAGAATGATTCCTAACCCAAATCACACATGTTATTAACCCTAACCATACACTGTTCCCTCAATCTAACATTACAGAACAGCAGGGACAGAGTTGGTCTTACAATACAGGAATGTAGTGGATCTTCCACCTGCTGAAAACCTCAAAGGTCCATGCAGAAATGATCCCTGGAGAACATGTAGGCAACTATGAAGGACGTGAGAGAGCAAAAGTCATATTCCATGGAAAACAACCTGGTAAGGATGAAGGGTTGTGTCTCATTCACCCTCTCTCCTTAATGTAGAAAAGATGGACCAACCAAGGCCTTTGTGGAGAGCTGTTCCTGGGTTCCTATGGTTGAGATACCTATCTAACTTGTGAAAGTGTCAGAGGAAGTATGGAAGCAACTGTTTGGAAAAAGTGGTTGCTAAGGCAGTCACCTCATTCAGTTCCTGAAGGAAGTGACCTCACCTCACTTCCTTGGTGATGGAACTCTGTGAACTTGGGATCCAGGAAGTCAGGCATCCAGAACCAGTCCAATTCCCAGTACAGTGGGATCACTTGTTTAAATTTACCAAGGACAGAGTCAGTCTTTCTTGGTACCTACTGATGTGAGGATGGCCAAATGCCAGGAAAGTTTGAAGACTGGCCTTTCCAGAGAAAGCAAGAAGTGGCTCACCGCGGGCTCCTGATATTTCGCAGAGTTGGCCAAGGAGACCAGATCTGAGAAAGGACAGGCCATTTCTGGGGAACATAGTATAGCCCACCATTCAGAGGACACTCTGGATAGTCACAGACTTACTTTGGGGAAGGAGGTGCCTTTTTCAGTGTGGGTGTGAGTTTGTGGTTTTGTCTTATATTCTGAGAATAGGTAGGGAAGGCGGCTTGCTTGGTTTGGAGTGGAATGTTTCTAGAAAGTCTTTTGACAAGGCGAGTGTTTCTATGTCTGTGTATCCCACTGTGTCCGTGGTTGTAGACATTAGAAAAGAGAATGAATCAATGGATGTGTCCTGTCTAGTAGAAAGCTTCCCAGCATTCATCCTACCCATTTTAGGAATGGATTGCAGGTTGCCTTATCGATGGACAACATGTACTGTCTTCCTAAGTTCCTGTTTTCTTCCTGAATTCTGGCCACTCTCCAGAATAGGCTCATGGTTTTGTGTCCAAAATATGTACCACCTCCAAACTCTGTGACATGGCCATCTAATCCATAGCTGAAGGGAATGGCAAGCATCTCAGAAAACTCAGATATCAGTGTGACCAGGAAAGTCTCAGTGGAGAAACCCTGCTTTGGCCCTTTTGCTTACCTATTGTTCTGTTGCCCCGAATGTCAGGAAGGTCTTTGCCTCAGGCCACCCTTTGTGAAGCCTGAAGAAAACAGTTTTAAAATGGAAATGAATGGGCATCACCTGTGGCTCTTTGCTTAATTACTTTGGAAAGGAATGTCTCTGAATCAGCCTCTTGGCCCTGTGTGAGGCTGTGGCTTAGATTATCAGCATCGGATGGATCTAAAGAAAGATCCAATGTGTGCATCCAAAACCAAAATGGCAAAAACTCAGTCATTGTGGATGAAGTCTCTTGCCTTCCTCTGTTTGGTTCTTGACCTCCATCAAGGGAGTATTGGGATTTTCTGGGTCAAATGAGTTCTTCCAATCCCTGCAAAGGTGCTTGGGTTTAATAATGACTCCAAATCACATAAGGAATCTATACCTGACAGTCAGTAGGCCTCAAATTGCAGAAAGAGAGCAGTATTAATGGCAGAACTATGTGATCAATCCTGGTTCACAGGAAGGCTGTCCAGGCCACCCTGAATTTAGGCAAATGAGGGGAAGGGAGCTTATTATGGACACTCTATTGGGCTGTGCCATTTAAGGAAACCTCCAGCCAGAGGTTATGATGAGTGACTATATGGAAGTAGATGAGGGCCATGTGGGATTGTTTTGATTTTAATTGTGGTAACTTGTGTGGCTTTTGGATGAGATGACTGTGTTCACCTGGGCTTTAACACTGGCGTGATTCTCCTAAGAGACTGAGTTCTGTAACTGACTTCAGAGTAGTAATTGCTTTGGAAATGGATATGTTTCAGGCTATGGCTTAGATTATTAGCACCAGATGGATCTAAAGAAAGATCCCATGTGTGCATCCAAAACCAATATAGCCAAAATAGCAGTAATTGTCGATGAACTCTCTCGCCTTCCTCTGTAAGGTTCTGAAAGAATAAAAGAAATTGAAATTGAAATGTAAAGAACCAGGTTTTGTAAAGTTTCCAAGCTGCACTCAGCACCTGAAATTCCTGTGGCAGTTAAGACAATTCCCGGATTTGCACATTAGATGTGTGTTGAAATCTTCCCTGAGGACCTAGTTACTTAACAGCCCCTCCCCAGAAACCATGCAGCTCACCACGTATACATCACAGTGAATCCACCAATCAATTTAATTGTATACCCCTTCTTAGGGCTGACCAATCACCCCCTGCCCAACCTGTTCCCGCCAATGAATGTGCTAATCATGTTTTAGAGTTGTTATTTGATTTTCCCGTGGAATATGATGATTTGCTAAAGGAGGCTATGATGTGTGTAAAGTCCCTACCCTCTCTAAAGAATGTATATAAACTCTGCTCGAGTGGTTCTTAGGGCTCTTTGTTCTTTGCTCCTCTGAAGTGAGCCCTGAGCTCCAGCACGCTATACCCCCAATAAACCCTTTGGTGTTGCATGAGAAAGCCTGTTGGTGGTCTTTTCCTCCGATGTTCGCCCCACCTTTTCATCTGGAGGCCCCAGGTGAGATATCCGGCGCAGCGGACGAAAGACCCCAAGGGACTCCTCTCAGGGTAAGAAAGGTGCCTCTTTCTGGTTTCGGGTTTCAGGTGAGGGCTTGGCAAAGTGGCTGTCGGTGAAGAGCATTAGCTCTCTCTGACGGTGGCTGGCAGACGTGTCACAGAGCTACTGGCCACGTCCCTGGGGGACACTCCAGAGGATGAGGGAAATCAAGGAATATTAGTTTCCTCAACTCGGTTATATTTTGCTTCAGGATTCGGTTTGCCAGCCCATCAGGTTTTGCTGGCTACACAGTTTTGTTCATTGTCCCGAACTCATGTTGAGTTTACTGTCTGTCTTTATTGTCTAACCCATCAGGTTTTGCCAGTTACTGAGTTCTAATATTTGTCTTGGACCCATGTTAAACGTTTACTGTTTGTCTTTGTCTGTGTTGCATTTGTGTCTTCACTGTCTCTTTTTGAGTAACTCCCATTATGGGACAAAGCACTTTCATGCTTCTGTCGCTGACCCTTGATCATTGGACTGATGTCCGCTCAAGGGCCCAGAATCATTATTTTTCAGTTAAATGTCAGACCTGGCAGACTCTCTGTGCTTCAGAATGGCCCATCCTCAAAGTTGGGTGGCCCGCAGAAGGATCCTTCTACTTCCCTCTAATCCGAAAAGTCAGAGATATTGTCTTTCAGCCGGGACCACGTGGCCACCCACATCAACAGCCATATACCCCTTCCCCAGGATCCTATCATTCAAACCTTCTGTTCCCTCCCCATCTTCCCCCCATTCTTCCTGAGTCACAAGACTGGACAATCCTCCCCCTCCTTATCCTCTACCCTCGCTCCCCAACCGCCAACACATTCCAGATGATTCTCCCACCACTGACTCAGCCTCTCCGCCACTAGAGGCAATTGGGCCAGACCCAAGCCCTCCAAGGGACTTCTCCGCAACAGCAGCAGCCCCTCCTTTTCTGGTGGAAGCTGGGCCACCTGAAGAAACCCGCCAGCTACGGAAAATAGAAAACTCAGAAGCCACTGTGATGCTCCCTCTTCGTCCTTATGGGCCCATGAACCGACAAAACTGGGACCCCAACACCTTTGAAGGTTGGTAGCATTTGTCGACTTATGACCGGGCTCTAATAGCGGGGCTCCGAGTGGCCGCCAGAGGGCCGACTAATTTGGCCATGGTAAGAGAGATTATCCAAGGTCCTAATGAGTCTCCCTCTATGATTCTGGAGAGAATTATGGAAGCAAATAGAAAATATACTCCTTTTGATCCTCAGGCAGAGGACAAAAAAACCTCTGTTGCAATGGCCTTTATCCAGCAGGCTGCCCTAGATATTAAGAGAAAGTTACAACGTCTAGATGGATTACAAGATATGACCTTAAGAGATTTAGTCAGAGAAACTGAGAAAGTATATTATAAGAGAGAAACTGAGGAGGAATGGGAACAGATGAGAGAGAAGGAAAGGGAACAAAAGGAGGATGAAAGGAGCAAAAGGCAGACTAAATCATTGGCTAAGGTTTTGGTCAGAGCAGCAAATAGACCAGAAGTTAAAAAGCACGGAGACATGAAGGGATACATGGGCCCATGCCAAAGGCTGCCCCTGGCCTCAGATCAATGTGCCTACTGTAAAGAAAAAGAAAACTTGGACAAAGAGTGGCCCAAAAAGAGGCAGAGAAACCAGTATAGGACGAGACTTGAAGGATCCAGCCACTGCCTCACCCTGAAGTCGTATGGTTTACGAACGAGAGCAGCTTCCTCCAAGATGGTACGTGGTGGGCTGGAGCAGCAGTAGTTAGCAAAACTAATGTCATCTGTTTCTCTGGTCTCACAGAAGAGACATCAGTCCAAAAGGCAGAACTGATTGCCCTTACGAAAGCATTGGTACTAGCAACAGGCAAAAGGGCCACCATATACACTGATAGCCGCTATGCATTTGCCACTGCAAATGTGCACGGGGCTATTTACCAGCAAAGGCAGCTATTAACCTCGGCTGGGAAAGAAATAAAGAAATAAAGAACAAAGATATGATCCTCCACCTTCTCTCAGCAGTGCAGGGCCCTACGGACCTAGGCATAGTGCACTGTCCAGGGCACCAGAAGGGAAACGACCCCGTGGCGGTTGGAAACAGAAGGGCAGATGAGGAAGCTAATTGGCAGCCCTAAACGGAGTGCCTCTGTTCACTTTTTCCACACCGGGGGGAACAACAATCAGGAGACTTGGCCACACCGGAACATTCAGGCAACTTATCATCTGAGGAGACAGATACAGAACTCTGGGAACCTACAGAGCCAAGTACACAATTTTCAAAAGCCCACCTTTATCTCAAAGACATATACCAGCTCACCCACTTAGACTCTAAGAAGTTATAGGCACTCTTAAATGACCAAAGGAAGGAATTATTATTGACTGACTCACAGAGGAAAGAAATAACTGCGCAGGTGACTACAGCTTGTCAAGTTGGCCAATTAGTTAATACTTACCCATCGAAGCTTACTTCAGGGAAGTGCTTATGAGGAATCAGACCAGGACAATTCTGGGAAGTGAGCTTTACTGAAATAAAGCCAGCAAGGATTGGACTTAAATGTCTCCTAGTCTTTGTAGATACTTTTTCAGGATGGGTCGAAGCCTTCCCCATGAAGAAAGAAACGGCTCAGCTGGTGGTCAAAAAGATCCTAGAAGACATTTTCCAAGGTTCAGCCTGCCTAAGGTAATAGGGTCGGATAAGTGACCGGTATTCATGGCCCAGGTAAGACAGGGATTTGCCAGGACCCTGGGGATTAATTGGAAGTTACATTGTGCTTATAGACCCCAGAGCTCAGGACAGGTAGAAAGGATGGATAGAACCATCATAGAGACCTTAACGAAATAAAGCTTGGAGACTGGCATGAAAAATTGGACTCTGTTCCTAAGTTATGCACTGTTTTGTGCAAGAAATACCAAGTCTTCCTCTTTGTGTAACCTCACCCCTTATGAAATTCTCTATGGTGCCCCTCCTTCAGAAAGGGACCTAACCCCAACTAGGAGACTTAATGATTCCTTTCACACCCCCTTGCTTGACAGACTTAAAGCCCTTGAACAAAACCAGCACCCAGCGATACCTGTGGAAACAGTTGGCCTCTGCTAATCAGCCTGAAGATGAGGGAACCCCACATCGATATCAAGTGGGAGAGTTCATCTACGTGAGATGGCATCAGGTGTCATCCCTGGAACCCCGCTGGAAAGGACCATACCAGGTGCTGCTTATAACACCCACAGTGGTGAAAGTGGATGAGATCACTTCATAGATCCATACCACCCATCTCATGCCTGCACCCTGTACAGACTCCGGCTGGAAACTGAAACAGACTGGTAACCATCTCAAGTTGCGTGTCCGTCGTGTGGGTAGGGCTATGGATTCTTCCCCTGACCATCAGCAGTCCTAATCCCCATCAGCCTGTTCAGCAATGATGGCAAGTTATAAATCCTACTGGGCAAGTAGGGTGGTGTATTTCACATACAGCCCCCTTATGGAATTGGTGGCCATCTCTCCCCCCGGACATTTGTCAGCTTCCCATAGGTCTCTCTGACTGGGATCTCCCTGACATAGAGGACCCCACACAGATCCCACTCAAATGCAAACCAGGGCAACATAGACCACTTTACCCCATGAATTATGGATGTCATCTCCCCAAGCTCATGTGTAAACTAGCCAGTCAAGACTATTATGTGTGCCCAGCAGATTTCCAAAGTCGCAAACAGGCCCAAACCTGTGGAGGACCCAGTAACTTTTATTTTAGATCTTGGGGTTGTGAACAAACGGAAGCTGCATGGTGGAACCAAAACTCCCCAGACAGCAAGATTTGGGTAGGATGAAATGACACCTGGATTGATCCCAAGAAATGTGCCACTAGCCAAGTGGTGTCAAAAACTCGCTGTGGAAAGAATAGTCTATGTTACCCCCTCAATATAACTTTCACTTCCAAAGGAAGGGGCTACCTCAGAACAAAATGGCCTATGAGAAATACGTGGGGAATGCAATTCTATATTTATGGCCCCGGTTATGACTTTGGTCTCTGGTTCACCCTCCAGCTTAAAAAGAAAAAAAATCCCACAGCAATAGGGCCCAATCCCCTCAAGCCAGGAATTAAGCCTCCTAAACCTCCCATGCCTAGATCTACCAGAACCCCTCTACCATCTCATAATTCCCGGTTTCCGTCTTTGCCTACTTCCCCAGTCCAGAGTACAGCTGACTCCACCCCCTGGGAACTAATTAAAGGAATGTTTATGGTACTGAACTCCACACAGTCAGAACTCATTGCTTTTCAGCCCAGGTATTTGACAGCTCTGTAAATTATTGTGTAATGGTGCAGATACTCCCCAGGGTGCTCTATCATGATGCAGAATCATTCGAAGGTCTACTTGGGGGACAAACAACCCAATTTCACCGGGAGCCATTGTCCCTTACTCTAGCCATCCTATTGGGGATAGGAGGTCCTGCAGAAGTGGGTATGGGAACAGCTGCTATGATCCGTGGGTCACAACAATTGGCCCAATTAGAAACATCAATAGATCAAGACTTGAATACGTTAGAAACCTCTATCACAGTGCTGCAGGAATCCTTAACCTCTCTCTCTCTCTGCATTTGTTTTACAGAACAGGGGAGGACTAGATTTCCTCTTCATGAGGGAGGGGGTCTCTGTGCGGCACTGAGAGAATACTGTTGTTTTTATGCTGACCCTACTGGAGTTGCAAAATAATCCATGAGTAAATTAAGAAAATAACTTGAATAGCGCCAGAGAGAAAGGGAGATTCAACAAGGGTGGTTTGAGTCATGTTTTACCCAGTCCCCCTGGTTAACTACACTCCTATCAGACTTAGCTTGACCCCTGATCATCCTTAAGGTGTTGCTAACTGTGGGACCTTGTTTGCTTAACCGCATAGTTTCCTTATTCCAGGCTCAGATTGGGTAGGTAAAACTCATGCTAATCAGACAGAAATATGCTCCACTTGCAGAAATAGAATTTGAGACGCCAGAATAATTATGAAACATTACTTTTAAGATTAAAAGTAGTCAGAAAAAGGAGTGGGAAATGAAAGAATAAAATATATTGAAATTGAAATGTAAAGAACCAGGTTTTGTAAAGCTTTCAAGCTGCACTCAGAACCTGAAATTCCTGTGGCACTTAAGACAATTCCCAGATCTTCCTATTAGATGTGTGTTGAAATCTTCCCTGACCAGCTAGATACTTAACACCCCTTCCCAGAAACCATGCAGATCTGCACGTATACATCTCAGGGCTTCAACCAATCAGTTTAAATGTTAACCCCTTCTCAGGGCTGACCAATCACCCACTGCAAGACCTGTTCCCGCCAATGAATGTGCTAATCATGTTTTAGAGTTGTTATTTGATTTTGCTGGGGTATAAGATGATTTTCTAAAAGAGGCTATGATGTATGTAAAAACCCTGCCCTCTCCATAGAATGTATATAAACTCTGCTCAAGTTGTTCTGGGGCTCTTTGTTCTTTGCTCCTCTGAAGTGAGCTCTGAGCCCCAGCATGCTGGACCCACAATAAACCCTTTTGCGGTGGCATGAGACAGTCTCTTGGTGGTCTTTTCCTAAGACGTTCGTCCGAACTTTTCAGTTCCTGACTTCCATCAAGTGAGAATAGGGATCCTTTGGGTCAAAAGAGTTCTTCAAAGCCCTACAGTGGATAGTCCATAGGGGCTTGGGTTTTGTCATGACTCCAAATCACAGAAAGAATCAATACCTGACAGTCAGTAGGCCTCAAATTGGAGAAGCAGGGCAGTATTAACGGCAGGGCTATTTGATCATTCCTGGTTCAAAGGAAGGGTGTACAGTCCACCCTGATGTTAGGCAAATGAGTGGCAAAAGAGCTTATTTTGGACACTGTCTTGGGCTGCACCCCTTATGGAAACTTTCAGCCAGAGGTTATGATGAGTGTCTATATGGAAGAATATGAGGCCCATCTTGGAGTGTTTTGATTTAATTGCGGTCATTTGTGTGGCGGTTGGAAGAGATGCCTGTGTCCTCTTGGGCCTGAACACTGGTGTGATTCCCCTTAGAGACTGAGTGCTGGAACAGACCTCAGAGAAGTGTTGCCATGAATTGTGTTGGGATTTTAGGAGGCCTCACATGAGAATTGCCCTTGGAAAATGCGATCAGGGTCGCTTTCCACAGAGAGTGGAAATCTCAGCCAGGATATCACATGATTTTATTCTGAAAGACTTGGCAACCATAATTGAGAGTCAAAACGCACATGGACCTCACATGTAGACCTCAATGGGCCTGGCTTCATATGACCTTTTGGCCACTCTTTGGGAACCCTTGCCTGTGAGAGTTCTCCAGATCTTTCATTGAAATGAGCTATCTCACCATTTAAGGGTTCCTAAATGAATTGAAATCCACAGTGCCTCCAATTTCATCCTTGAAAAATGGCTATATAAATACCATTAAATTTTTGAAATTTCAATGACCTGGTGGCACTGGAGAAACTTTGGGTGTCCTGTTGCTGATCATGAGTATACCAGAGAGTGCCTTGATTGACTGGGTTTCCTGAAAATGGTGTAGAACAGAGAAGCCTATAGGTTGGATGCTGCTGAGTAGTGGGCCTAGAGAAGTGGTGGGCATATGTGTGATAAAACATCTGTGGTAGGGGAATGAGGATCTACCATTGGATTCCAAATTGCTTGGGACTGACATGGTGCAGCCAGCATAAATTTCTATTTAAAGGCATCTTGATATATGGAGAGGTTTCAAGGCAATGTTCAGAATCAGCTTGCTATGTTCAAGGGGGTAAACTATGTGGGTTAGAAACCTGGTTGGTGCATTCTCCTGCAGAACCTGACCCACCACACGTGACATAACTCCCACCAGCACTGTGTCCCAGTTGAGCTCCATGTATTTGGTGAAGCAAATACCAAACTCCCAGTGCAGGAGCAAGAAACACAATGGAGAGTGGAAGAGCAATAAATGACTATACAGTCCACACAGGGAGACACTTAGCCACCAGTGGCCACAGTATACCCACAAAAAGAGAATCCAGCACTCTTCCCTCATGTTCATTGGAATATTACAATTTATGTCCTCCAGGTCACATAGATGCTGACCCAGCTTTGATCATCTCACTAGAAAAAAAGCAAAAGCTCCTGACAACAACATATATTTCAAATGCCCAAACTCAGAGGCAGTTTCTCAAGAAGTCATTAGGCCAGCAGAGCTCCATTATTGTGGAGTGTTTACCCTGTCCCTTACTTTTGGAAACTCCTCTACCACGTCCATGGTTGTGAACTCCTTATCATATTTCATTCCAGATAAGTATTCACAGATTTTCTAACACTTCTCCTCTAATTGTGTCTTACTTGGGGTGAAGGTAATGTCAAGGCATTGTTCTGGATGAAAGTGGGAAGATTTTTGTGTAGCACATATTTGCATACACATTGGATAAATTTTCCAATTTTCCATTCAAAATACTGAATCCCTGACATTAACACATACTCTACTAGATTCTGAATACTAATTCTAATATGTTGGAGAAAAATAACTAAAAAAGAATAGAACTACAAGCAGTTCAGAGGAGGCATGGTGTATAGTTGGACTTGCCTTTTGCATAATATAGGGTAGGAGTTATAAATCCAGTCAATTTTTTTTGGAAATAGTTCTCCATATGTTTTTAATGCCTATTCAGGACCTGTATTTCTATATGCACATATAGAATCCTACCTGTTACCACACGTTCATTCTTGTGTGGTGGCTGAATTGGCAGATACAAATTCTGACAAGGGATCACTCCTCCTAAACGCTGTTGGAATTGAAAATTCAACCTATGTGTGAGCTTCCTAGTTGAACAACATTATACATAAATCCATGTTCAGTAAAATGAATTTATTTGAATCTGTGCATGATATATATTTCTCGGTGATTTTCAATTGACATATAGTGCTACTTTTTAATGTCTGTGTATATGTGTGTGTGTGTGTGTGTGTGTGCATGAGTGTGTATATATACACACACACACACACACGCACACACACACTCTCCAGATTATTCAAAATATGAAATATATGTGTCTTATTTTACACTTCCTAAATTTTTCATATTCATGAATGTGGATTTATAATAATCTTTTCACAAGATTATTCTGAGAAATATTCACATACCTTACTAGAGTCTGACAACTAATCCTAAGATGATGGAGAAAAATAATGCAAACAGAATAGAAATACAAGAAGTTCAGTGGAGGCATGGTGTATAGTTGGACTTGCCTTTTGCATGATAAACGCTAGGTGTTATAAATCTAGTAAATTTTCAATTGAAATAATTCTTCATGTGTTTTTAAAATTAACAAATATGTGAATTCCTGTATCCCTTTCTCTGTATCCTATTCATCACATGTATTTTTACATGCACTTATAGAATCCTATCTGGTATCACAGGTACATTTTTGTGAGGTGGCTGACTTGGCCGATACAAATTCTGAAAAAAGATCACTCCTCTTAAACGCTGTTGGAAACGAAAATTCAACCTATGGTTGAGTCCCCTGGTAGAACAACAATATACATAAATCCATGTTCAGTAAAATATATGTTTTGTCATCTGTGGATAATATATATTTATTGATGAATTTTGATTGTCATATATATTACTACTTTTTAATGTCTCTGTGTGTGTTTTGTGTATATATAAATATGTGTATATATATACAAATACACACTCTCCAGATTTTTCAAACTATGAAATATATGTGTCTTATTTAAATTCCCTAAATTCATTCATGTTCATGGACTTGGATTTATAATCAACTTTTCACAAGATTATTCTCAGAAATATTCATCCACCTGAAAAACATATTTGTATCCTAGTACTGAACACTAAGTTGAATGAATGGTGCATACAAAAACTAATATTTCTACAGTAACTGACCCAGTTTAACATCAATGCAAGTAGATTCCGATGGGACAAGGTGTGTATTTTGACGTTCAATTTTATTCAACACTGGTACTTAATATTTCTTCATATAATGGACATCATAGGATATATATTTCATCCACAAATTCACAAATTTATGGGCATTTGTTTCACTTACAATCAATTCCTGCTTTTGAACACATGTATTTCTCCAGGTGTCTTGATTGGTCTTTTCATTAGACTTCTTTCCAAACACATTATTTTCTATTTCCATAATCAATTTTGAAGCAAAACTCACACACACTTCATGATAAACTATAACCCTAATATTACCAATATATATATAACTGGTTTGAATGAATGTATGTACATAAATATAAAATTTCCTGTATATTTTCAGATATCAATTCAATCCATTATTTAAAGTTGAAAACAGTGATACTATGTATTCACAGTATGGTTTAGTCATGCATTATCTCTATATTCATAGAAAAAGGGTGCACCTATTTGTACCCCCAATACTAATTTATATGTCTTCAATATATTGCTCCTAGAAATGGTGGAAGAAATACTCATGTCATCTGATCTACATATATATTTTATCAGTGTAATATTCTGGACAAAAAAAAAGCAAATGTCACACTTATGTTTGTATCAAATCCTAAATAGAAAGTGTGCATGGATTACTAAAAACACCCATGTCCAGGTTGCCTAATGCTCTCAAATGTCTATCCTATTGGTGACTACATATTTGTTTCTTCCTAAGATTATATATTCAATCTCAAGCCTGTTGAATATGTCTAATCCTATCACTCACTATATACTTTGCCTGATTTCCTAATGTCTCTATTGATATCTGCTTTCCTACATATTTTTTCCAGTTCATCACTGTGACCGACTCTTCACATGTGCTGACATTTACATTCACTCTCTAACCAAAACTCTATTGCTAAAGAACTTTTGGTCCAAATCTTATACTCACTTTTCTATCTAAACCAACACTATCTTCCTAATCCTATCGACTATGCCTTTTTGACTGGATGTTCTCTTAGACATTCAATCAACCAAGGTACATGGTCCTTTGCCATTGTTTATCTATTTATTTGAGACATCTGTGCAGAACATAGTTCAAAGGTAAGTATCCCACTAAAGTGACCAATGCCCTTCTGGGCTTCAAATCTTACCTAGAATTCTGTTTTCATACTTATATTTCACCTCTATATTATTAAATATCACAGAATACCAATACCATTATTCATCCAGCAGAATGATTCCTAACCCTAATCAAACCTGTTATTAACCCTAATCATACACTGTTCCCTAATCTAACTTTACAAAAGAGCAGGAACAGAGTTGGTCTTACAATACAGGAATATAGGGAATCTTTCACCTGCTGAGAAGCTCAAAGGTCCATGTAGATATGATCCCTGGAGAAGATGTAGGGAACTATGAAGGACCTGAGAAAGCGAAAGTCCTATTACATGGCAAAAAAAAACCTGGTCAGGACGAAGGGATGTGTCTGAATCAGCCTCTATCTTTTTAATGTAGAGAAGATAAACCAAACCAGGCCTGTGTGGAGAGCTGTTCCAAGTGCCTATGGTTAATATAACATTCTAACTTGTGAAATTGTCACAGGAAATAGGGGCAGCCTCCATCTCAAAGGACCGTTTGAAGAAACTGTTAGGACAAAGTGGTTGCCAAGGCAGTGACCTCATTCAGTTTCTGAAGGAAGTGACCTTACCTAATTTCCTTGGTGATGGAACTCTCTGAACTTGGAATCCAGGAAGCCAAGCACCCAGAGGCAGGCCCAGTCTCAGTCGCAGTGGTCTCACTTGTTTAGACTTACCAAGGACAGAGTCCGTCTTTCTTGGTAAATACTGATGTGAGTATGGCCAAATGCCAGGAGAGCTCTGAAGAGCGGCCTTTCCTAAGAACACAGGTAGTGGCTCACTGCTGGGCCCTGACAACTTCAGAGTTGACCAAGTAGACCAGATCTTAGAAAGGACAGGCCATTTCGGGGGAACAAAAAATGGCCCACCAGTCAGAGGACTCTCTGGATAGTCACATACCTACTTGGGGGAAAGAGGTATCTTTGTGGGTATGGGTGTGAGTTTGTGGTTTTGTCTCATGTTCTAAGAATACGTAGGAAAGGCAGTTTGTTTGGTTTGGAATGGACTGTGTCTAGTAAGTCCTTTGACAAGGCGAGTGTTTCTATGTCTGTGTATCCCACTGTGTCTGTGGTTGTAGATATTAGAAAAGAGAATGCATCAATGGATGTGTTATGTCTAGTAGAAAGCTTCTCAGCATTCATCCTCCCTAATTTATGAATGGACTGTGGCTTTCCTTATAGATGTACAACACCTACAATCTTCCTAAGTTCCTGTATTCTTCCTGATTTTGGCCTCTCTCTAGAATAGGCTCATGATTTTGTTTCCAAGTTATGTACCACCTCCAAGCTCTGTGACATGGCTATGTACTGGATAGCTGAAGGGAATGGGAGCATATCAGAAAACTCAGATATCAGTGTGACTAGGAGAGTCTCAGTGGAGAAACCCTGCTTTGGGTCTTTTGCTTACCTATTTGTCCGTTGCCCTGAATGTCAGGAAGGTCTTTGCCTCAGGTCGCCCCTTTGTGAAGCCTGAAGAAAACAGTTTTCAGATGGAAATGAATGGGCATCACCTTGGGCTCTTTGCTTAATTGCTTTGGAATGGGGTGAGTCTGAATCAGCCTCTTGGTTCTGTGTGAGGCTGTGGCTTAGATTCTCAGCACCTGTTGGGTCTAAAGAAAGATCCCATGTGTGCATCCAAAACGAAAATGGCCAAAAGAGCAGTCATTGTGCATGAAGTCTCTCACCTTCCTCTGTAATGTTCCTTCCTCCGTCAAGTGAGAATAGGGATTCCTTGGGTCTAATGAGTTCTTCAAAGCTCTGTAGAGTCTAGCCCATTGGTGCTTGGGTTTTCTCATAACTCAAATTCACAAAAAGAATCTAAACTCCACAGTCAGTAGGCCACAAATTGGAGAAGTGAAGCAGTATTAACAGCAGGCATATTTAATCACTCCTGGTTCACAGGAATGGAGTCCGGGCCTTTAGGCAAATGAGGGGTAAGGGAGCTTCTTTTGGACACTGTCTTGGGCTGTGCCTCTCAAGTAAACCTCCAGCCAGAGGTTATTATGAGTGTCTTTATGGAAGAAGATGAGGGATAGGTGGGAGTGTTTTGGTTTTAAATGTGATCACTTGTGTGGCGGTTGGAAGAGATGATTGGTTACACCTGGGCTTCAACTCTGGTGTGATTCCACTTAGAGACTGATTTCTGGAACTGACCTGAGAGAAGTATTGCAATGAATTGTGTTGGGATTTTAGGAGGCCTCGCATGAGAGTCGCCCTTGGAAAATGAGTCTTGGCCCAGGGTTGCTTTCCACAGAGCACTGGAAATCTCAGCCAGGATATCACATTATTTTATTCTGAAAGACTTGGCAACCATAGTTGAGAGTCAAAAAAAACAAGGACCTCACATTGTAGACCTCAATGGGCCTGGCTTCATGTGAACTTTTGGCCACTCTTTGGGAAGCCTTGCCTGTGAGAGTTCTCCAGATCTTTCATTGAAATGAGCTTTCTCACCATTTAATGGTTCCTAAATGAATTGAAACCCACAGTGCCTCCAACTTCATCCTTGAAAAATGGTTAGATAAATACCATGAAATGCTTAAAATTCCCATCAGCAGGTGGCACTGGAGAACCTTTGGATGTCCTGTTTCTGATCATAAGTATACCTGACGGTGCCTTGATTGACTGGGTTTCATGAAAATAATATAGAAAAGACATGCTAGTAAGTTGGAGGCTGCTAAGTAGTGGGCCTAGAGAAATTGTGGGCAGGTGTGTGATAAAAAATCTGTGGTGTGGCCATGTGGATATGCCATTGGCTTCCAAATGGATTAAGACTGATATGGTGCAGCCAGCAGACCCTTCTATGTAAAGGCATCTTGTGATATTGAGGAGTTTCAGGGCAATGTTCAGAATCAGGTTACTATGCTCAAAGAGGCAAGCTTGTGGTATAGAAGCCTGGTTGGTGCATTTTCCTGCAGACCCTGACCCACCAAACGTGACAGAACTCCCTCTAGCACTGTGTCCCAGTTGAACTCCTTGATTCGTGAAGCAAATACCAAACTCCCAGTGCAGCAGCAAGAAACACCACGAAAGATGGAGTATGAACAAATGGGTTCACAGTGCACATGGGGAGACACTTAGCCCCCAGTGGCCACAGTTTACCTACAAAGAGAGGATTTAGCAATGCTTCCTCATGTTCATTTTAAAATAAGTAACCATGTCCTCCAGGTCCCATAGATGCAGACCCAGCTTTGATGGTCTCACTACAATGGAAGCTAAAGCTCCTGAGAACAACATATATTACATGTGCCCAACCTCAGAGGGAGTTTCTTAAGAAGACTTTAGGCCAGCAGAGTTCCATGTTTGTGTGTGGTGAGCCGCTTCTGCAGATTATGGTCGCCATTGCAGGATGGTGCTGGCTCCACTGTGGTCTGTAACAAACAACTCCTTGTTTGGGAGAGTTGGTGCATGGTTTTTCAGCACCCTGTGAGAAAGTTCCACGTGGAAGCATTGCATTGGGGCTTGGAATGCTTTATTAAGGCTGGAAGGGGCATCCAACAAGGAAGAAGAAGAAATATCAAGGGCCTGAATAAACTGCTGAAAGAAGATTCCTGAGTTGCGTCTTCCTTGCGGGCAAGGGGTCGCGACAAGTGGTGCTGAAAACCCGGGAACCAGAACTTTCAGCAGTCAGGGGTGGTGCACCGGTTAGTCCCAGGTAAGTGGGACCCGCGGTCAAAGCGGAGGTTAGTCCCAGGTAAGTGGGACCCGCGGTCAAAGCGGGGATTAGTCCCAGGTAAGTGGGACCCGCTATCAAAGCGGCAGCTCCTCTGTAAAGCCAGAGAGAGCATTACATCTTATTGCAGCTGCACTGTGTACTTTCGCTCTTACTTTCACTTTTGTTTTTTGTGTGTCTTTTGTTGTGTCATGAGTGCCATATCTTCAAGTCCGCTTCTCCTGGCCCTAGATAACCTGTTACGTTGCAAGGGCCTAGAAGTGAAACGTAGTACTTTACAGAGATTTTTACGGAAGACAGATATTGCTGCACCGTGGTTTGCGTTCTTGGGCAGCCTTACTATACCTAGCTGGGATAAGTTAGGCACAGATCTTGACTTTGCTTCTGACCAGGGCATATTAGAGGGTGGGGTGATACCCCTTTGGAAGATGATCCGTAGTTGCCTCCCAGATGGCAGATGTCAGGAAGCACTTACTAAAGGACAAGAAGTTTTTGAGCAACTACATGAGGAAAAGTCTGAAGGATCACATAGTGAAGTGGCAGAGAACATTGGGAGTAAGAGTAGTGAGAAGGCAAAAGAGCCTGAAACTAAAAATAGGAGAAGGCTCTACCCAGACTTGGCTGAATTAAAAATGCCTGAGAACACAAGCGGCTCAGAGAGTTCTGAGGACCTTGATATATTGTTACAACAACTACGAAAGATAAAAGTGAAGAAAAAGAAAAAAGGGATACAGGGCACGCAGGCCTACTGTAAAAAGGGGACGGGATCCAATATCGGTCAACAACACTCTGAGGAGGAGGAGGAAGAATATCTCAAAGAAGATATGGTGCCGGTTGCCCCACCCCCGTCTGTGGGGGGCAGCCAAAATTCCGGGAGATATTTTCATGCACAAGTTTGGAGGACAGTTAATACAGATATGGGACTTGCATACCCTGTATTTCAGGACAATAACAGGGGAAGATATCATGAGCCTTTAGACTTTAAGAAAATTAAAACCTTGGTGGAATCTTTCCGCACTTATGGCGTGGATGACGCTTTCACCCTTACTCAGGTGGAGGGAATTGCTAGATTTTGTATGACTCCTTCAGATTGGGCTAGCCTTGTTCGGGCTTGTGTTTCTTCAGGTAAATATTTGGACTGGAGAGCCTTTCTGCCTGAGGGCGCTGTTGAGCAGGCCGCCCAAAACTATGCGGCGGGACACCCCCATTGGGACAAGGATATGCTTTTAGGACAAGGCAGATTTGCTAATCAACAGACAGGATTCCCTCCTGAGGCATATGATCAAATTAACAACATTTGCATTCGGGCATGGAAGTCACTTCCAAATAGAGGAGAGGTGTCTGGTTACTTGACTAAGATTCTGCAGGGCTCTACAGAACCCTTTTCAGATTTTGTAGCAAGGATGGTGGATGCCGCTGGAAAGATTTTTGGGGACCCTAATAGGCACCTACAGGGGCGTAAGCATCCTGTGCTAGCTCATCAAAAGCTTAACAGGTTTGGTCTGGGTTTTTCCTAGGGGCCACTGGGGCTCAAATACCCATAACATGGCTCACCGAGGAGCCTGTTTTGGTGCCTCAGTGGCCTCTTCCCTCGGCTAAACTGGCAGCAGCCCATGATCTAGTCAAAGAACAACTTGATTTGGGTCACATCCAACCTTCTACTTCTCCATGGAATACTCCCATATTTGTCATTAAGAAAAAATCAGGGAAGTGGCACCTACTGCATGATCTACAAGCAGTTAATGCTCAGATGCAACTTATGGGACCCATTCAAAGAGGGCTGCCTTTGCTCTCCTCTGTTCCTCAAGGCTGGCATATAATTGTTATTGACATTAAAGACTGTTTCTTTTCCATTCCTTTGCATCCTAAAGATTCACAACGTTTTGCTTTCACCCTTCCCTCGTGTAATCACGAGGAACCAGATCAAAGGTTTGAGTGGGTGGTGTTGGCACAGGGGATGGCTAACAGTCCCACGATGTGCCAAATGTATGTGGGGAAGGCACTCGCACCTCTCAGACATAAGTATTCCTCCACCAAGATCATTCATTATATGGATGATGTGTTATTGGCCGCAAAATTAGAACAGACAGTTAATGAGGCTTATAAAGAACTCGTGATGCTGTTGGCTCAACATGGACTGCACATCGCACCTGAAAAGGTTCAAACAGGGGATTCTATCAGGTATTTGGGAGCGACAATTGGGTATGACAAATTAAAACCACAAAAAATTACCATCAGGACTCAAGATTTCCAAACTCTAAATGATTTTCAAAAATTGCTGGGAGACATTAATTGGATAAGAGGATATTTACATATTCCTAATATTGTGCTCCAGCCTTTGTATGCTACTCTTAACGGTGATCCAGATCTTGCTTCCCCTCGTAGCCTCACTACTGAGGCTAGAGTGGCCCTTATAAAAGTAGAACAAGCTATACAGCATGCCACTCTATGCAGGCTCCAGAGTGATAAACCTTTCCAGTTATGTGTGCTTGCCACTATGCGGCTGCCTACTGGAGTACTGTGGCAAGATGGGCCTTTACTATGGATCCACCCACATGTATCCCCAGGAAAATCCTTAGAATATTTTCCTGATGCTGTTGCAGCGTTGGCACTTAAAGGGATTCAACAAAGCATTCAATTTTTCGGCCAATCACCTTCTTCTCTTATCATACCCTACACTAAAGCTCAACTTAATGTTTTATGTCCTACTCTAGACAACTGGGCTATTCTGTGTTGCTCGTTTCAAGGGGGTATTGATAATCACTACCCTTCTCATCCATTACTCCATTTTGTTAAAGAACATCCCATCATTTTCCCTAAGGTAACTTCATCCAGTCCAATTCCGGGGGCTGTTAACATTTTTACTGATGGTTCCAAGTCTGGAATGGGAGCTTATGTAATTAATGACTCTCCCCCTATCCAGCATCAATTTGCTCCTGGAAATCCACAATGGATAGAACTACAAATTGTTATTGAAGTTTTTAAACAGTGTTCTTTTCCTTTTAATCTTATTTCCGACTCCAGCTATGTGGTACAAGCACTAAAAGTCCTGGAGGCCGTGGGAGCTATTAGTGATGCCCACAAGGTGTCTCCTTACTTTACTCAGCTTCAACAGCTTATCTCTAACCACACTGCTTCTTTTTATCCAATGCACATCAGGGCTCACACCTCTCTTCCTGGTCCGTTATCCAGGGTAATGCCTGTGCGTGCGGACTTAGCCACTAGAGGTCAATTGATATGCTTGGCTTCCTCCTTAGAGGGGGCTAAGTTGTTTCACCAAATCTTCCATGTTAATGCATTAACGCTGCACAGGCATTTTTCCATTTCAAGAGCGGATGCTCGGCAGATAGTATTGCAATGTCCCCACTATGTCACATTTCTTCATCCCCCTAATTATGGAGTAAACCCACGGGGATTAAAGCCATTGGTTGTTTGGCAAATGGATGTGACACATATACCTGACTTTGGTGACCTCAAGTATGAGCATGTTTCCGTTGATACGTGCTCTGGAATTATCCATGCTTCTGCTTTATCAGGAGAAAAGGCACGTAATGTCATTACTCACTGTTTAGAGGCATGGGCAGCGTGGGGTGCACCTGCATCCCTTAAGACTGATAATGGACCTGCTTATACTGGCAGACAATTTATAGCTTTTTGTTCTACTATGGGAGTGCAACTTACTCATGGTTTGCCTTACAATCCTCAAGGACAAGGCATTGTTGAGTGTGCTCATCGCACCTTAAAGGAAACTTTACAAAAACAAAAAGGGGGAATTGGAGCTGAACACACTCCTAAAGAACGCCTGTCCTTAGCTCTCTTTACCATTAATTTTTCGAATTTGGATATTCATGGTGGCTTTGCGGCCGATAGACATGTGTCCCCTCAGCCCTCTGTGATTGGCTATGTTAAGTGGAAGGATGTTCTTACGGGCCAATGGAACGGCCCTGACCCCGTGCTGACATGGGCACGAGGATCTGTATGTGTTTTTCCCCAGGATCGTACGGAACCGTTGTGGGTCCCTGAACGCTTGACAAGAAGAGTCTCGACATCAACTGACCAGCAACAAGAGATACCACAACAATTCTGTGATGAGGATCTTCATTCTGCTAAGTGCTCTGGCTCTGGTGCTGGTGCCGATGGCACAGGCGACACCAATGCGGTGGTGGGCAGTGGCACGGGCATGGCCAATGCCGATGCCGGTTCATGGTAATTCTAGTGTCCTCCCCACTCTTTTTTCTACCTCATGTGAGATGTCTGCTCCCTGTGCCTCTCCTAGAGGGGACATGGAGAGAATTTTTAATCAATCTCAAGTTAATCTAACAGGAGTTTTTTGTTTCAGACTTAAAAACGCTAATTGCATTAGCCTTAAGACCAAAAATTTGACTAACTGGGAGGACCCATTGTGGTCCAATCAGGTCTCAGGGAGCATTATCAGTGCTGTATTGAGCAAGGTAGCTTCGGGGAAGCAATCAGGCTCAGGAACCCCCGCAAACAGTAGCTCTGCTCTTAACATAACTACCTTGGCTATTATCTCCGAGGTACTAATTCCAGTGCCTCCTTCTTCTAGTAGTATTCATGATGCCACTCATTTCAAGGCCTCTCCTTACTGTTCCCCTAATCTTGGTTTCCCCCAACATTTACGCCTTGTCAGGATCATTCTTGGGAGAAACATCAAGTTGCTAAAGGTTTCTCCCTTTCCCCCTCTCTTAAGAGGTATGTTTATAACTTTAACAATAGTGCCAGCTCCTCTACAGGAGTAGGTTGGTCCTGGTTTCAATGGCTGATTTCCAATGAAAAGGGGGCTTCAGCCGATATTTCTGCATTGGCTCAGTTGGTAGGAGCCAAAAGTTGGCTGACTAATGTTTCTGGTACTGTTAGGGAAAGTGAACGAGGTAATAGACTTACATCTGTTTCATTCAACTCTCTGTTGTATAATGCCACAATGCCTCCTGCAATGGTCTGTGTCCAATACCCCTTCTTATTCCTTTTGGCTAAGGCCACCTTGTCGGGGATACTGGATTGTTCTCATACTACCAGTCTCTTATCTGAGTGTTGGAATGGTTCCTGGACTGTAGCAGTGGTTATGAAAATTCCAACTTTTGTCATAATCCCGGTCACTGCAGATCCTGATAAATTCCCTATTGTTGAGCTACTTAGAGTCCGCAGAGATTTTGGAATCACAGCGGCTATAGTGACAGCCATGGCGGTATCTGCTGCTGCAGCGGTTACGGCCGGAGTGGCTATGGCCAATCAAGTACAAACTGCTGCCACCATTAATCAAGTTGTCCAACAAACTTCCACCATACTTGAATCCCAAAATACAATTAATAAACATATTTTGTCAGGGATTTTAGCTGCCAACCAAAGAATAGATTTACTCCAAGCTCAGGTAGAAGAATTGGCTGACTTAGTGCTTTTGGGTTGTGTTGACCAACGTGCACATTTATGCATAACCTCTGTCAGATTTAATGATTCCAGGAATGTTTCCTGCATCATTGGGGAATATTTGGCTGGAAATTGGTCCATGGAAGCGGAAGACATGATCCAGTCTCAACTAACCCAGATAGGTGTCTTGAATAACACCTGTGTTGATCCCGTGACTTTGGGTCAATTCACCGATTGGATATCTTCTGCTTTTTCCTTTTTTAAAGAGTGGGTGGGGGTAGGCATTTTTGGTGCAATGTGTTGCTTCGGTATGTTTCTCTGTTTGTGGTTTCTCTGTTGCCTCAAGGCCCGCAATGCTCACGATAAGGCTATGATCATCCAAGCTCTTGCAGCTTTAGAAAATGGCAATTCACCTCAAGTCTGGCTTGCGCATCTTAAACAGTAAATCTTTGACATGGTCGTTTCACCCCAAGTTATAATAACATTGCACTGGGATCGGCATGTCTTTCCTCGTTATTCTCTTAGTGTTGGAAAGCCCTTGCACTCTGCCAGTCTTGCTGCCATTGCACGCAGGTGGGTTTCCACACTAATGCTTCTCTATCGCCTTAAAGTCCGTGCCTTTCTTTCAGGGTGCTGTCAACTCGTTTGTCGTTGTGTACAGCCACAGTTCAGCCTCAGCTGTCCCCCTTCGTCCACCTTCGTCATGATACAGGATGCGAGGCAAGGCACTGCACTTGAGTGATCCTTGAAGTGGACCTCAAGGAGAGCATGTCCTATTGCATGCGGGTTTGATGTCCACGCCCCGCCCCACGAAAAAGGCGTCGGCTGATATGGCTTCAGATCTGGGGAAGGGCCCTCCTTAGGACTGAGCCATACTATGCAGCCACTTCTGCACAGTGGGATAGGACCTCTACTCTCGCCTGTATTGTTTTCAGAAAACAGAAAGGGGGAACTGTGGTGAGCTGCTTCTGCAGATTATGGTCGCCATTGCAGGATGGCGCTGGCTCCACTGTGGTCTGTAACAAACAACTCCTTGTTTGGGAGAGTTGGTGCATGGTTTTTCAGCACCCTGTGAGAAAGTTCCACGTGGCAGCTTTGCATTGGGACTTGGGATGCTTTATTAAGGCTGGGAGGGGCATCCAACAAGGAAGAAGAAGAAATATCAAGGGCCTGAATAAACTGCTGAAAGAAGATTCCTGAGTTGCGTCTTCCTTGTTGGCAAGGGGTCTCGACATTTGTGGAGTGTTTACATTGTCCCTTACTTTTGGAAACTCCTCTACCACCCCCAAAGTTGTGAAAATTGAGCAGTTTTCATTGCAGATATATATTCACAGATTTTTCTAACTCTTCTCTTCTAACTGTGTCATACTTGGGGCGAAGGTAATGTCGCAGCATTGTTCTGGATGAGATTGAAAAGATTTTTGTGTAGCAAATATTTGCATACACATTGGATCCATTTTTCAATTTTCCATTTGAAATACTGAATACATGACACTATCCCATACCCTACTAGCCTCTGACTATTCATCCTAATATGATGGAGAAAAATAACCTAAACAGAATACAAATACAAGCAGTTTAGAGGAGGCATGGTATATAGTTGAACTTTCCTTTTGCATGATAAACGGTAGGTGTTATAAATCAAGTCAATTTTTAATTAAAATAGTTCTCTATGTGTTTTTAAAATTCACTACTATGTGAATTCCTGTCTCCCTTTCTCTGTAGCCTATTCATCATCACATGTATTTTTATATGCACTTATAAAATCCTACCTGGTATTATAGGTACATTTTTGTGAGGTTGCTGACTTGGCAGGTACAAATTGTGAGAAGAGATCACTCCTCCTAAACGCTGTTGGAACTGAAAATTCCACCTATAGGGCAGCTTCCTAGTAGAACAACATTATACGTAAACTCATGTTCAGTAAAATAAATATTTTTACATATGTGGATGATATATATTTAAAGATGAATTTTGATTGGCATATATATTTGTACTTTTTAATGTCTGTGTGTGTGTGTTGTGTGTATATATATATATATATATATATATATATATATATATATATACACTCTCCAGATTTTTCAAACTATGAAATATATGTGTCTTATTTAAATTCCCTAAATTCATTCATGTTCATGGACTTAGATTTATAATCAACTTTTCACAATATTATTCTTAGAAATATTCATCCACCTTAAATACATATTTGTTTACTAGTAGTGAAAACTAACTTCAGTGAATGGTGTATACAAATCCTAATAATTCTACAGTAATTGACCCAGTCAAACATCAATGCAAGTATATTCCTATGGGACATGATATGTAATTTGATGTTTATTTTTATTCAACATTGGTACATTATTATTTCTTCAGTTTTTGCACATCATAGGATATATATTTCATCCACAAGTGAGCAAATTTATAGGCATTTGTTTCAACTTTAATCACTTCCTGCTTCAGAACACATGTATTGTCAGGGTTTCTTGACTGGATTTTTCATGAGACTTCTTTCCAAACACATTATTTTCGATTTCCATAATCACTTTAGAAGCAAAACTCACACACTCTTCATGATAAACCAAAACACTAATATTACCATTAGATGAATAACTGGTTGGAATGAATGATTGTATAGCCATATAAGATTTCCTGTAATTTTTCAGATATCAATTCAAACCATTATTTAAAGTTGGAACAAGTTATATTTTTTATTCACAGTATGGTCTATTCATGCTTTATCTCTATATTCATAAACACAGGGTACACCTATTTTTACCCCCAATACTAATTTATACGTCTTCAATATATTGCTCCCAGAAATGGTGGAAGAAATACTTATGTCACCTGATTTATGTATACATTTTATCACAGTAATATTCTGGACAAAAATTGTAAAGGTCACACTTATGATTCTACCAAAGCCTAAATGGAAAGTGAACATAGATTACTAAAAACATCTATTTCAAGGTTGCCTAATGCTCTCAAATGTCAATCCTATTGGTAACTACGTATTTCTTTCTTTCTAAGATTATATATTCAAACTCAACCCTGTTGAAAATGTCTAATCCTCTCACTCACTTTATACATTGCCTGATTTAGTAATGCCTCTATTGATATCTGCTTTTCTACATATTTTCCCCAGTTCATGATAGTGACTGACTCTTCATATGTGCTGACATATACATTCGCTCTCTAACTGTATCCCTATTGCTAAAGAACTTTTGGTCCAAATCATATACTCACTCTTCTTCCTAAACCTACCGACTATCTTTCAAATCCTAATGACTATCCTTTTTTGAGTGGATGTTCTCTTCTACATTCAGTCTTCCAAGGTACAAGGTCCTGTGCCATTGTATATCAAATTTTCTGAGACATCTGTGCAGAACATAATTCAAAGCTAAGTATCCCAATCAAGGGCCCAATGCCCTTGTGGGTTTTAAATCATACCTAGATTTCTGTTTTCATAATTATATTTCACCTCTAAATTCTTGTAAATATCGCAGGTTCCCAATACAATTATTCATGGAGCAGAATGATTTCTAACCCAAATCAAACCTGTTATTAACCCTAAACATACACTGTTCCCTCAATCTCATTTTACAGAAGAGCAGTGACAGAGTTGTTCTTACAATACAGGAAAGTAGGGGACATTCAACCTGCTGAGAACCTCAAAGGTCCATGCAGAAATGATACCTGGAGAAGTTGTAGGCAGGTATGAAGGACCTAAGAGAGCAAAGGCCAATTTGCATGGCAAACAACCTGGTCAGGATGAAAGGATGTTTCTGAATCAGGCTCTCTCTTCTTATTGTGGAGAAGATGGACCAAACCAGGCCTGTGTGGAGAGATGTTCCCGGGTGCCTATGATTGATATACCATTCTAACTTGTGAAAGTGTCAGAGAAAGTAGGGACAGCCACCATCTCACTGGACCTTTGGAAGCAATTGTTAGGACAAAGGGGTTGCCAAGGCAGTGACCTCATTCAGTTCCAAAGAAAGTGATGTACCTCATTTCCTTGGTGATGGAACTCTCTGAACTTGGTATCCAAGAAGCCAGGCACCCAGATGCATTCCCAGTCCCAGTCCCAGTGGGCTCACTTGTGTGGATTTACCAAGGACAGTTAGTCTTTCTTGGTACCTACTGATGTGAGGATGGCAAAATGCCAGGAGAGCTCTTAAGAGGGACCTTTCCTGATAAAGCAGGTAGTGGCTCACCACTTTTTCCTGACAACTTCACAGTGTTGGCCAAGGAAACAAGAGAGGGTACAGGCCATTTCTGGGGAACATAGTATGGCCCACCAGTCAGAGGACACACCGGATAGTCAAAGACTTACTTGGGGGAAGGAGGTGCCTTTGTGAGTGTGGGTTTGTTGTTTTCTCTCATGTTCTGAGAATAGGTAGGAAAGGCGTTTTTGTTTGTTTGTTTGTTTGTTTGTTTGTTTGTTTGTTTGTTTGGAGTGAACTGTTTCTAGTAAGTCGTTTGACAAGGTGAGTGTTTCTATGTCTGTGTATCCCACTGTGTCCGTGGTTGTAGACACGAGAAAAGACAATGCAACAATGGATGTGTCCTGTCTACTATAAAACTTCCCAGAATTCATCCTGTCTAACTTATGAATGGAGTGTGGCTTTCCTTATGGATGGGCAAAACCTACTACCTTCCTAAGTCCCATTTTTTCTTCCTGAATTCTGGCCACTCTCCAGAATAGGATCATGGATTTGTGTCCAAGAGAGGTGCCAACTCCAACGTCTGTGACATGGCCTTGTACTGGATAGCTTAATGGAATGGCCAGTATCTCAGAAAACTCAGATATCAGTGTGACCAGGAAACTCTCAGTGGAGAAACCCTGCTTTGGGTCATTTGCTAACCTATTGTTCTGTTGCCCTGAATTTCAGGAACGTCTTTGCCTCAGGCCACCCCTTTATGAACCCTGAAGAAAACAGTTTTCAAATGTAAATGAATGGGCATCACCTTGAATTCTTTGCTTAATTTCTTTGGAATAGGATGTGTCTGAATCAGCCTCTTGGCCCTGTGTGAGGCTGTGGCTTATATTCTCAGCACCTGATGGATCTAAAGAAAGATTCCATGTGTGCATCCAAAACCAAAATGGCAAAATGTTCAGTCATTGTGAATGAATTCTATTGCCTTCCTCTGTTAGGTTCCTGAAATCCATCAAGTGAGAATAGGGATCCTTTGGGTCAAATGAGTTCCTCAAATCTCTGCAGAAGGGCTTGTCTTTTCTCCTGATTCCAATTCACATAAAGAATCTAAACCCCACAGTCAGAAGGCCTCAAATTGGAGAAGCGGAGCAGTATTAAGGGCAGGAATATTTGATCACTCCGGTTTCACAGGAAGGGTTTCCAGCCCACCCTGACTTTAGCCAAATGAGGGACATGGAGCTTATTTTGGACACTCTTCGGAATGTGCCCCTCATGGAAAGCTCCAACCAGAGGTTATGATGAGTGTCTACATGGAAGAAGATGGAAGCCATGTGGGAGTGTTTTGGTTTTAATTGTGGTCATTTGTTTGGCGGTGTGGAGAGATGACTGGTCAACCTGGGCTTGAACTCTGGTGTGATTCCCCTTAGAGACTGCGTTCTGGAACTGACTCAGAGAAGTATTGTCATAAATTGTGTTGGGATTTTATGAGGCCACGCATGAGAGTCGCCCTTGGAAACAGAGAGCTTGGCCCAGGGTGGCTTTCCTCAGAGTACTGAGAATCTCAGCCAGGATATCACAGGATTTTATTCTTTAATACTTGGCAGCAATAGTTGAGAGTCAAAACACACATGGAACTCATATTGGAGAACTCAATGGGCCTGGCATCATGTGACCTTTTGTCCACTCTTTTGGAAGCCTTGCATGTGAGAGTTCTCCAGAGCTTTCTTTGAAATGAACTTCCTCAACTTTTAATGGTTCCTGAATGAATTGAAACCCACAGTGCCTCCAACTTCATCCTTGAAAAATGGCTAAATAAATACCATGAAATTTTTGAAATTCCCATGACCTGGTTGCACTGGACAACCTTTGGATGTTCTGTTGCTGATCATGAGTGTACCAGACCGTGCCTTGTTTGACTGGGTTTCATGAAAATGGTGTAGAACAGAGATGCCAGTATATTGAAGCCTGCAGAGTAGTGGGCCAAGAGCTGTGGTGTGCAGGTGTGTGAAAAAATATCTGTGGTTGAGACATGTGGATCTCCCATTGACTTCCAAATAGCTTGTTGCTGACATGGTGCAGCCAGTAGGCTCTTTCTTGTAAAGGCATCTTTTTATATGGAGAGGTTTCAGGGCAATCTTCAGAATAGGGTTGCTATGGTCAAGGAGAAAGCTATGTGGGATAGAAGCCTGTTTGGTGCATTCTCCTGCAGACCCTGACAAACCACATGTGACATAACTCCCTCCAACACTGTGTCCCAGATGAACTCCTTGTATTTCATGAAGCAAATACCAAACTCCCAGTTCAGGAGCAAGAAACACCATGGAAAGTGGAGGATGACCAAATGGCTTCACAGTCCACACGGGGAGACACTTACCCACAGTGGCCACAGTTTACATACAAATGGAGAATTCGGCACTGCTGTCTCATGTTCATTGGACATAGATGCAGGGTCAGCTTTGATGTTCTCACTACAAAGGAACATAGTTTCTGACAAGCTCCTGAGAACAACAAATATTTCAAGTGTCCAACCACAGAGGCAGTTTCTCAAGAAGTATTATTCCGGCAGAGCTCCATGTACGTGGAGTGTTTACCCTGTCCCTTAGTTTTGGAAATTCCTCTACCACCTCCAAGGTTGTGAACTCCTGATTATTTTCCATTGCAGATATGTATTCACATATTTTCTAACTATTTTCCTCTAATTGTGTCTTACTTGGGGTGAAGGTAATGTAAAGGCATTTTTCTGGATGAGAGTAGGAAGATTTTTGTGTAGCACATATTTGCATACACATTGGATACATTTTCCTATTTTCCATTCGACATACTGAATACCTGACAATAACCCATACCCAACTAGACTCTTACTGATAATCCTAATATGATGGAGAAAAATAACCCAAACAGAATAGAAATACAAGCAGTTCAGTGGATGTATCACATATATTTGGACTTGCCTTTTGCATAACAAATTGTAGGTCTTTCAAATCTTGTCAATTTTAATTGATATAGTTCTCCATGAGTTTTTAAAGTTAACAACTATGTGAATTTCTGTCTCCCTTTCTCTGTAGCCTATTCAGCACATGTATTTTTATATGCACATATAGAATCCTACCTGGTATCACAAGTACATTATTGTGAGTGCATGCATTGGCAGATACAAATTGTGAGAACAGATCACCCCTCCTAAACACTTTTGGAATTTAAAATTCAACCTATGGGTGACCTTCCTAGTGGAATATTATACATAACTCCATTTTCATTAAAATATAAATTTTTCCATCTCTGGAGGATATATATTTCATGATGAATTTCGATTGGCATATATATTGCTACATTTTAATGTCTCTGTGTGTGTTTTGTATATATATATATATATATATATATATATATATATATATATATATATATACTGTCCAGATTTTTCAAAATATGAAATATATGTGTCTTATATACACTCCCTGAATTCATTCATGTTCATGTATGTGGATTTATAATCAACTTTTCACAAGATTTTTCTCAGAAATATTCATCCACGTGAAATACATGTTTGTTTCCTAGTACAACAAACTCACTACAGTGAATGGTGGTTACAGATCCTAATATTGCTACACGAACTGACTCAGTTTAACATCAATGCAAGTAGATTCCTATGGGACATGGTGTGTATTTTGAGGTTCATTTTCATTCAACACTGGTATATTACTATTTCTTAAGTTTTTGAACATCATAATATATATATTTCATCCACAAGTTCATAATTTATAGGCATTTGTTTCAGTTTCCATTATTTCCTGCTTCAGAACACATGATTTCCTCCAGGTTTCTTGACTGGCCTTTTCATGAAACTTCTTTCCAAACACATTATTTTCGATTTTCATAATCAATTTTAAAGCAAACCTCACACACTCTTCATGATAAAGCATAACCCTAAAATTACCATTAGATGTATAACTGGTTGTAATGAATGGATGTATATCAATATAAAATTTCCTGTATATTTTCAGATATCAATTCAATCCATTATTTAAAGTTGGAGCCAGTTATATTATTTATTCACAGTATGGTCTATTCATGCATTTTCTCTATATTCAGAGACACAGGGCACACCTATTTTTACTCCCAAAATTAATTTATATGTCTTCAAAAACTTGTTTGCAAAATGGTGGAAGAAATACTCATGTTCCCTGATGTACATATACATTTTATCACAGTAATATTCTGGACACAAAATGCAAAGTCACATTTATGATTGCACCAAATCCTAAATGGAAAGTGAGCATGGATTACAAAAATCATCCATCTCCAGGTTGCCTAATGCTCTCAATTGTAAATCCTATTTGTGACTATATATTTGTTTCCTCCTAAGATTATATACTCAACCTCAAGCCTGTTGAAAATGTCTAATCCAATCACTTACTTTATTCTTTTCCTGATTTCCTAATATCTCTATTGATATCTACTTTCCTACATATTTTCCCCAGTTCATCTTTGTGACTGACTATTCACATGTTCTGACATTTACATTCACTCTCTACTCGAAACCCTCTTGCGAAAGAACTTATGGTCCAAATCATTTACTCACTCTTCTTCCCAAACCTACGGACGATCATCCTAATCCTACTGACTATCTTTTTTTGACTGGATGTTCTCTTCTACATTCAATTATCCAAGGTACAAGGTCCTATGCCATTGTATATGGATTTATCTGAGATAACTGTGCAGAACATAATTCAAAGATAAGTATCCAACTCAAGGGCCCAATTTGCCCTTCAGGGCTTCAAATCTTACTTAAATTTCTGTTTTCATAATTATATTTCCCCTTTCTTGTAAATATCACAGGTTTCAAGTACCATTATTCATCCCACAGAATGATTCCTAACTCAAATTGAACATGCTATTAACCCTAAACATACACTGTTCCCTCAATCTAACTTTACAGAAGAGCAGGATCAGAGTTGGTCTTACAAAAGAGGAATGTAGGGGATCTTCCACCTGCTGAGAACCTCAAAGGTCCATGCAGAAATAATCCCTGGAGAAGTTGTAGGCAGCCATGAAGAACCTGAGAGAGCACAAGTCATCTTCCATGGCAAACATCCTGGTCAGGATGAAGGTTTGTGTCTGAATCAGCCTTTCTCTTCTTAATGTAGAGAAGATGGACCAAACCAGGCCTGTGTGGAGAGATGTTCCTGGGTGCCTATGGTTGATATACCATCCTAACTTGTGAAAGTGTCACAGGAAGTAGGGGTAGCCTCCATCTATTGGGACTGTTGAATGGAACTGTTAGGACAAAGTGGTCGCCAAGGTAGTGACCTCATTCTGTTCCTGAATGAAGTGACCTACCTCACTTTCTTGGTGATGGAACTATCCGAACTTGGGATCCAGGAATCCAGGCACCCAGAGCGAGTCCCAGTCCCAGTTCCAGTGGGCTCAGTTTTTTGAAATAACCAAGGGCAGTGTCAGTCTTCCTTGGTACCTACTTATGTGAGGATTGCCAAATGCCAGCAGCGCTCTGAAGAGTGTACTTTTTCAGAAAGCATGTAGTTGTTCATCGCTTGCTCCTCACAACTCCTCAGAGTTGGCCAAGGAGACCAGATCTGAGACAGGACAAGCCATTTCGGGAAAACATAGTAGGGCCCACGAGTCATTGGACACTCCTGATGGTCACAGACCTATTTGTGAAAACGAGGTGCCTTTGTGGGTGTGGGTGTGAGTTTGTGATTTTGTCTCATGTTCTGAGAATAGGTAGGAAAGGTGGTTTGTTTGGTTTGGAGTGGACTGTGTCTGGTAAGTCCTTTGAGGAGCCGAGTGTTTCTATGTCTGTCTATCTCTCTGTGACCTTGGTTGTAGATATTAGAAAAGAGAATGCATCAATGAATGTGTCCTGTGTAGTAGAAATCTTCCCAGAATTCATCCTACCCAATTTATGAAAGGAATTCAGCTTGCCTTATGGATGGGCAATGCCTACTATCTTCCAAAGTTTCTCTTTTCTTCCTGAATTTTGCCACTCTCCAGAATAGGATCATGGTTTTGTGTCCAAATTATTTACCACCTCCAATCTCTGTGACATAGCCATGTACTGGATAGCTGAAGGGAATTGGAGCATCTCAGAAAACCCAGATATCAATGTGACCAGGAAAGTCTCAGTGGGGAAACCCTGATTTGGGCCTATTGCTTACCTATTCTTCTGTTGCCCTTAATGTCAGGAAGGCCTTTGCCTCTGGCCACACCTTTGTGAAGCCTGAACAAAACAGTTTTCAAATGGAAATGAATGGACATCACCTGTGGCTTTTTGCTTAATTGCTTAGGAAAGGGATGTGTCTGAATCAGCCACTTGGCCCTGTGTGAGGCTTTGGCTTAGATTCTCAGCACTTGATGGATCTAAAGAAAGATCCCATGTTTGCATCAATAACCAAAATGCCAAAAAGTGCAGTAATTGTGGATGAAGCCTCTCGCCTTCCTCTGTAAGGTTCCTGACCTCCATCAAGTGAGAATAGGGATCCTTTGGGTCAAATGAGCTCTTCAAATCCCTGCAGAGTCTAGCCCATAGTTGCTTGTGTTGTCTCATGACTCCAAATCACATACATAATCAATACATGACAGTGAGTAGGCCTCAAATTGGAGAAGCACAGCAGTATTTAGGGCAGGCCTATTTGATCACTCCTGTTTCACAGGAAGTGTTTCCAGGCCACCCAGACTTTAGGCAAATGAGGGGCAAGGAAGTCTATTTTGGACACTGTCTTGTGCTGCACCGCTCATGGAAACATACAGCCAGAGGTTATGATGAATGTCTATATGGATAGAGATGAGGGTCATGTGGGAGTGTTTTGGTTTAAATTGTGGTCATTTGTGTGGCAGTTGGAAGAGATGACTGGGTCCACCTGCTCTTGAACTCTGGTGTGATTTCCCTTAGAGACTGAGTTCTGGAACTAACCTCAGAGAAGTATTGCCATGAATTGTGTTGGCATTTAAGGAGGCCATGCATGAGAGTCACCCTTGGAACCTGAGATCTAGGCCCAGGTGGCTTTCCAGAGAGCACTGGAAATCTCAGCCGGAATATCACATGATTTGATTCTGAAAAACTTGGCAGCCATAGTTGAGAGTCAAAACACACATGGACCTCACATTGTAGACCTCAACAGCGCTGGCTTCATGTGACCTTTTGGACACTCTTTGGGAAACCTTGCCTGTTATCATTCTCCAGAGCTTTCATTGAAATGAGCTTCCTCACCATTTAATGGTTCCTGAATGAATTGAAACCCACAGTGCCTCCAACTTCATCCTTGAAAAATGGCTAGATAAATAAAATGAAATTTTTGAAATTCCCATGACCAGGTGTCACTGGAGAACCTTTGGATGTCCTGTTGCTGATCAAGAGTGTACCAGACAGTTCCTTGATTGACTGGGTTTCATGAAAATGGTGTAGAATAGAGATGCCATTAAGTTAGAGCCTGCAGAGTAGTGGGCCTAGAAAGTGGTGTGCAGTTGTGTGATAATACATTTGTGTTGTGGCCATGTAGATCTGCCATTGGCTTCCAAATTGCTTGTGACTGACATGGTGCAGGCAGGAGACACGTATATGTAAAAGCATGTTTTTATATGGAGAGGTTTCAGGGCAATGTTAAGAATCAAGTTTCTATGCACAAGTTGGCAAGCTATGTGGGAAAGAAGCCTGGTTGGTGCATTCTCCTGCAGACCCTGACCCACCGCAAGTGACAGAACTCCGTCTAGCACTGTGTCCCTGTTGAACTTCTTGTATTTTGTGAAGGAAATACCAAACTCCCAGTGCAGCAGCAAAAAACACCACGAAAAGTGGAAGATGACCAAATGGTTCCACAGTCCCCACTGAGAGACACTTAGACCCATGTGGCCACTGTTTACCTACAAAGAGTGAATTCAGAACTGTTGCCTCAAGTTTACTGGAAAATAAGAAACCATATCCTTCAGGTCACATAGATGTAGACCCAGCTTTGATGGTCCCACTACAAAAAAAGCTAAAGCTCCTGAAAATAACATATATTTCAAGTGCCCAAACTCAGAGAAAGTTTCTCAAGATGTCTTTAGGCTAGCAGACCTCCATGTTTGAGGAGTGTTTACCATGTCCGTTACTTTTGGAAACTCCTCTACCACCTCCAAGGTTGTGAACTCCCGAGAATTTTCCATTCCAGATATGTATTCACAGATTTTCTAACACCACTGTTCTAACTGTGACTTACTTCAGACGAAGGGAATGTCAAAGCTTTGTTCTGGATGAGAGTGGGATGATTTTTGTGTAGCACATATTTGCATACACATTGGATTCATTATCGTATTTTCCATTTGAAATATTGAATCCCAGACAGTAACCCATAACAAACTAGACTCTGACTACTAATCCTAATATGATGCAGTAAAATAACCCAAACAGAATTGAAATGCAAGCAGTTCAGTTGAGGCATGGTGTAGAGTTGGACTTGCCTTTTGCATAAAAAAAGGGTAGGTGTTATAAATATAGTCAATTTTCTGTTGAAATAGTTCTCCATGTGTTTTTAATGTTAACAAATATGTGAATCCCTGTCTCCCTCTCTCTGTAGCCTATTCAGCACATGCATTTTTATATACACATATAGAATACTACCTGGTATCACACGTACATTTTTGTGAGGTGGCTGACGTGGCAGATACAAATTGTGAGAAGAGATCACTCCTCCTAAATGCTGTTGGAATTGAAAATTCAATGTATGGGTAAACTTGCTAGTTCAACAACATTATGCATAAATCTATCTTCAATAAAATGAATATTTTTGGATCTGTGGATGATATATATTTCATGGTGAATTTCGATTGATATATATATATATATTGCTATTTTTAATGTCTCAGTGTGTGTGTGTGTGTGTGTGTGTGTGTGTATACACACACACTCTCCAGATTTTTCAAAATATGAAATGTATGAGTCTTATTATACACTCCCTAAATTAATTAATATTCATATATGTGGATTTATAATCAACTTTTCACAAGATTATTCTCAGAGATATTCATCCACCTGAAATACATATTTCTTTCCTAGTACTGAAAACTAACTTGAGTGAATGGTGCATACAAATCCTAATATTTCTACAGTAACTGACCCAGTTTAACATTAATTCAAGTAGATTCCTATGGGACATGATGTGTATTTAACGTTAATTTTTGTCAACACTGGTACATTACTATTTCTTCAATTAATGCACATCATAGGATATATATTTTATCTACAAGTTAGCAAATATTTAGGCATTTGTTTCACTTTCAATCACTTCCTGCTTCAGAACACATGTACACTTCCGGGTTTCTTGACTGGTCTTTTCATGAGACTTCTTTCCAAACACATTATTTTCAATTTCCATAATCACTTTTGAAGCAATACTCACACACTCTTCATGAGAATCCATAACCCTAATATTACAATTAGATATATAACGGGTAGGATTAAATGTATTATATCAATATAAGATTTTCTGTATATTTTCAGATATCAATTCAATCCATTATTTAAAGTTGGAACCAGTTATATTATTTATTCACAGTATTGTCTATTCATGCATTATCTCTATATTCATAGACACATGGTTCACCTATTTCTATCCCCAATACTAATTCATACATCTTCATTATATTGCTCCCAGAAATGGTGGAAGAAATACTCCTGTCACCTGATCTACATATACATTTTATTACAGTAATATTCTGGACACACAAAGGAAAGTTCACACTTATGATTGTACCAATGTAAAGGTCGGCCGAGCATTGGAGGAAGAAACCAGGAAGAGACTGTCTCATGAAACAGCAAAGGGCTTTTTGGGGGTCCAGCATGCTGGGGCTCAGAGCTCACTTGAACAGAGAAGAGAGCCCTGAGAACATCTTAAGCAGAGCTTATGTACTTTACTTGGTGAGGGCAGGGAGGGAAATTTATTGATTGGTCAGGTCGAGTGAGTGGTTTGCGTGCCAATGGGAGAGGGAGTACATTCTGCAGTTTGGCAGTTGGGGACAGCACATTCTGGGAACAAGATTAGCAAACAGTTCTCAAGATTTCAACAGTGTTTTGTTAAGCATACAGAAAAACAGGTATTACAAGTACCTATTTTATTAACCTTTCATTCCCCACTTCTCATTCTGGTTACTTTTAATCATAAAAGTGATCATTGGGGGGTCTCTGATTTTATGTCTCCTAGTGAGGTATATTGTTGTCTGATTACCATAAGTTTAACTTATCCAATTTGAGCTTGTAGAAAAGAAACTACACGGTTGAGCAAACAGGTTCCTACAATTAGCATTAATATGAGGATTGTTAATGGACTGGCCAGGGTTGATAAAAGCGTAGGTAACCAGGGGGACTATGTGAACAAAGACACAAACCAACCTTTATGTGCCCCTCTCCTTTGTTGATGCTCTTCAAGGCATCTTTTTAACTTACTCATAAATTTTTTTACAACTCCAGTATGGTCGGCATAAAAACAACATTCTTCCCTCAATGCAGCACAAAGGCCCTCTTCTCTCATGAAGAGGAGGTCCAACCCTCGCCTGTTCTGTAAAACAAATTCAGAGAGAGAGGTGTAAGAGAATGGTCTGAGAATGAGAAAGGAGAGATGTAAAAGAATAATGGGAAAGGGGTTTGGGATTTTCCAGGCAACAAAATGTTGAGCAGTAGAACACGTAGAGCAGAGGAGAAGACAGGAGTGAGTATCCCAAAAAGCCTGTGAGCGATGTTAAATTTTTAGTAACCTGTTTTCACTGATGACAAAAAAAAAAAACTTTAAAGGCCATTTTCATTACATCTTGGATAGGGTGCTGAGGGCTTTCCTTAGCTTTTTGAGCTTTGGTTTAGTTGGTAAGAGGACTTGGTGGGACCTGGTGAGGGCACTGACAGGAGAAGAGAGGAGTGAGTGGGTGGATGGGTACCTTAGTACTTGTTACCTCAGCAAGGGGGCAATGGTCTAAGAGCCGGCAGAGGCTTCGGTTTTTGATCTTGTAATTGGAGGGGAGAAATCAGGTTGCTTATGTGGGAGTGACAGCAGAGAGTCTGGAGCAGAAAGCAGAGGGTGAGGATATATTAGAGAAGCATAGTTCAGGATGTGAGTGAAGGCGGGAAAAGGCCTCCACATAGGGGAATTTCCTTCCACCATTTGAGCACTTGCCGAAGTCAAAAAGGTCATGCAGAATTTGAGCATCTAGAGACCCCTCTGGGGGCCATTGGTTTTGGTTGTCTAATTGGTAATATGCCCAATGCTGAGTACTGAATTTGATGAGGAGTTTGGGTTCCACCAGGCAGCCCCTGTATGCTTACATCCCATGACTTACAGAAGAAGTCGGCTTTTCCCCCACACAGCCCTGGCTGTTAGTGGGTTTGATAGTCCGCTGAGCAAACATAGTAATCTGGGCTAGCCAACCTGTATCTGGCTCACGTGTCCCTACATCCATAATGTTTGTTTCCATTACGTATGGCACGGAAAAGATTTAATGGAATTTTAGTGGGATCCCCTTCATCAGGGATATCCTAATAGGAAAGACCTATAGCCAGCTGACAAATGTCTGGGTAGAGAGATGGCCACCAGGTCCCTAAGGGGGCTGTATGCAAGATAGAGCATACTTCTAGTACAGTATGATTTGTGATCAGCCATCGCTGCTGAACAGGCTGATGAGGTTTAGGACAACTATTGGCCAAGGGGAGAGTCTATAGCCTTATGCACATGGCGAATACACAATTTGAAAGGATTACCAGTCATTTCTATTTTCCAGCCAGAGTCTGGACAGGGCGCAGGCTTGAGATGAGAGGCATGGATCCCGGAAGTGATTCCCTCTACCTTTACCACTGTAGGTGTTATAAGTAGCACCTGGTATGGTCCTTTCCAGCGGGGTTCCAGGGATGACACCTGATGTCGTCTTATGTAGATGAAGTCTCTTACTTGATATTGATATGGAGTCCCCTCGTCCCCAGGTTGGTAGGTAGTGGCCAGCTGTTTCCACAGATATCACTGTCTTCTTTCAAGAACTTTAACTCTGTCAACTCAGGAGGTGCGGAAGGGATCATTAGGTCTTCGAGTTGGGGTTATGTCCCTTACTGGAGGAGGGACCATAGAGAATTTCATAGTGCGTGAGATTACACAAAGAAACAGAGGGAGTATGAGTATTTCTTGCATGAAACAGTGCATAAGGCAGGAGCATAGTCCAAGTTTTTATGCTGATATCTAAGCTTAATTTTGTTAAGGTCTCTTTAATGCTTCTATTTATTTATTTTACCTGTCCTGAGCTCTGGGGTCTATAAGCACATTGTAACTTCCAATTAATCCCCAGGGTCCTGGCTAACCCCTGACTTACAAGGCCATGAACGCCAATCCATTTTCAGACCCTATTACCTTAGGCAGTCCGTATCTTGGAAAATTATCTTTCAGGATCTTCTTGACCACAATTTGTGCCTTTTTTTTTGTGGGAAGGCTTCAATCCATCCTGAAAATGTACCTACAAAAACTTGGAGATATTTAAGTCCATACCATGCTGCCTTAATTTCAGTAAAGTCCAATTCCAAGAATTGTCCTGGTCTGGATCTTTGTAGGTGGTTAACTGCAAGAAACTTGGAAGGGTAAGCATTAACCAATTGACAGGCCTGACAGGCTTTTGTTACATGTTCAGTTATTTCCTTTTGCTCTGAGTTGGTTAGTGGAAAACTCTGTTCTTTATTCTTCAGGAATGCCTGAAGTTTCTTTGAACCAATGTGAGTGAGTTGATGTACATTTTTAACGTACCATAGGGCTTTCTGAAAATTCAGGCTGGGCTCAGTGAAGTTGAGGATTTCAGTTTCAGTGTCATTAGATGTTGTCAAAAGCTTGCTGGTTCTCAGGGGTCCATTAGAAATGGGCATCTCCTTTTAACAGCGGTATAAAGGAGCAGCTAAGGACGCAAACCCGCGTATCCATAACCTGCAAAAGCCAGCAGTCCCAAGAAACTCTCTGTATTGTCTGCTATTAGATGGGGGTGATATATGCTCAATGGTTTCTTTTCTGGGCTCAGTGAGCCATCGTTTACTGCCCCTAAGGGAATATCCCAGGAAGATTACTTCTTTCTGGCAAATTTGGGCCTATTTGGCAGAAGCACTATACCCGAGTTGAGCAAGCTCGGAAAATAGTGCTTGGGTCCCAGACTCACAGTTTTCCTTGGTGTTGGCTGCCAGTAGCAGGTCATCCACATATTGAAGCAGGGTGTCTTCAGGGTGCGTAGTTCTGAAGTTGTTGAGATCTCTGGGGAGGGCTTCATCAAAGAGAGTGGGGGAAATTTTGAACCCCTGTGGGAATCTAGTCCAAGTTAGTTGACCAGACGTTCTGTTTTCTGGGTCTACCCACTCGAAAGCAAATAGAAAATGACTATCTTTATGCAGACGCAAGCAAAAGAAAGCATTTTTTTTAAAGTACAGAACAGTATAGCAATTCCGCTCAGGGTTCAGAGTGCTAGGCAGATTGTACAGATAAGGTACCGTGGGGTGAATGTTCTGCACTCTGTTGTTGATCTCTCTTAGGTCTTGAAGGAAGCGATAGACCCCAGTTCCTGGATTTTTTTACTGGTACCAGGGGTGTGTTCCAGTTTGAATGACTGGGCCTTAGGACCCCTAAGGCCAGATATTTCTGAATACAGGGCCTTATCCCATCTTTAGCTTTCTTGCTCAGAGGATATTTTTTGACATTGATTGGGTGGGCTGTAGTTATTAACCCCACTGTTATTGGAGGTTGTTTCATGGCTACGCCTAACTCAGCAGTTTTTTCCTAGGCATCTGCAAAATCTGTTATCCATTTCTGGGGTAGCTTGCCTGTTTGATCAGTCTTGGGGGGGGGGTGACGAGTTGATGTTCATCTTCTACTGACATAGTTAAAGCCGTGACTATAGGAGTTTCTACTGAAGGTTTTAGAAATTTCACTTGGGGGCCTTCAGGGATAAAAGTTATTCTGGCCTGGAGCTTGTTGAGCAGATCTCTGCCCATCAATGGGGGGGGCATTCTGGGATTACTAGAAAGGAGTGATGGATTTTTCCTTTCCCCAGGACCATGGTCCTCTTAGTTGTCTAAGCCCCATATTTACTGTCATTAGGCCCTTGAACTAGAGTCATTTTATTTGATAGATGGCCCAATGGTGTCTTAAGGGCTGAGTATACTGCCCCTGTGTCCACTTCAAAATTTACTCACTGCCGGCAAGTTCTTTGAGTTCTTTTGGCAGGGCCAGCTTCCTCCAGGGAATGAGGGGCTGTGTGTGCCACGGGGTAGTCATCTGGAGAGAGCTGGGCTGGCCTAGATTCCTCCAATGGTGGAGAGTCTGAGTCACCAGCAGGGGAATCACTTAGAGGGAGTTGGGAGTTGGGGGACGAGGACAGGGCTTTAGGAGGGAGAGGAGAGTCCAGTAGAGTCTTGAGACTCAGGGAGAACAGAGGGTGGAGGAGGAGGAGCAGAGGATTTGAGAGATACAATCGTGGGGGAAGCAGTAGGAGCGGGGGCAGGTTCAAGGAAAGGTTTCACCCATGGAGAAGGAGATTTGCAGAGGTCCTGCTAAGTTAAGATATATTGCTGTTGATCTGGATGGCTAAGTGGCCCTGGCTGAAAGACAATATCTCTGAGTTTTTAAATTAGTGAGAAGTAGAAACATCCTTCTGGGGGCCATCCGACTCCGAAGGTGGGTCATTCTGAGGCACAGAGTGTCTACCAGGTCCGGCGTTTTACTGAAAAAGAAAGATTCTGAGCCCTTAAGCAGACTTTGGTCCACTGATCAAGGGTCAGGGACAGATGCGTTGAAGTGCTCTGTCCCATATGAAAGATACACAAACAGTGAAACCAATGACACACGACACAGACAAGACAAGACAATAAAGACAGGCAATGGACGTCCAGTACTGAGACCAGGACAGAGTAGCCGGCAAAACCTGATGGGCAGGCAATACCGAATCCAAAACAAAATATCACTGAGTCGAGGAGACTATTGTTACTCGATTTCCCGAGACCTCCAGGGCGTCCCCCAGAGACATGGCCTGTGGCTCTGTGACACGTCTGTCAGCCACCCTCAGAGAGAGCTCATGCTCATCACCGATAGCCATTATGCCCATCCCTAACCTGAAACCTGAAACCAGAAAGAGGCACCTTACTCACCCTGAGAGGAGCCCATTGTCTGTCTTTCATCCACCACTGCTGGATCTCCCTGCGGCCCTCAGATGTAAAGTTCGGGCGAGCGTTGGAGGAAGAGACCACCAACAGACTGTCTCATGCAACAGCCAAGGGTCCAGAATTCTGGGACTCAGAGCTCACTTGAATAGAGCAGAGAGCCCTGAGAACAGCTTAAGCAGAGCTTATATACTTTCCTTGAAGAGGGCAGGGAGGGAAGTTTATGGATGGGTCAGGGCGAGTGGGCGGTTTGCGTGTAAACGGGAGAGGGAATACATTCTACAGTTTGGCAGTTCGGGACAGGACATTCTGGAAACAAGATTAGCAAAAAGTTTTCAAGATTTCAACAGTGTTTTGTTAAGCATACAGAAAAACAGAAAGTGACAACTACCTATTTTATGTAATTTCACCAAAGCCTAAATGTAAAGTGAGCATGGATTACTAAAAACATTCTTGTCCAGGTTGCCTAATGCTCACAAATGTCAATTCTCTTCGTGACTACATATTTGTTTCTTCCTAAGATTATATATTCAACCTCAACCCTGTTGAAAATGCCTAATCCTATGACTCACTTAATACTTTGCCTGATTTCATAATGTCTCTATTGATATCTGCTTTCCTACATATTTCCCCCAGTTCATCATTGTGACTGACTCTTCACAAGGAATGACATTAACATTCACTCTCTAACTGAAACTCTATTGATAAAGAACTTTGGTCCAAATCCTATACTCACTCTTCTTTCTAAACCTACCGACTATCTTCCTAATCCTAACAACTATCCCTTTTTGACTGGAGGTTCTCTTTGACATTCAATCATCCAAGGTACAACGTCCTATGCCATTGTATATTGATTTATCTGAGACATCTGTGCAGAAAGTATTTCAATGCTAAGTATCCCAATCAAGGGCCCAATTCTCTTCTGGGCTTCAAATCTTACCTAGATTTCTGTTTTTCATACTTGAATCATACGTCTATATTCTTATAAATATCACAGATTCCCAGTACCATTATTCATCCCACAGAATGATTCCTAACCCAAATCAAACCTGATATTAACCCTAACTACACAGTGTTCCCTCAATCTAACTTTAGAGAAGAGCAGGGACAGAGCTGATCTTAAAATACAGAAATGTAGGGGATCTTCCACCTGCTGAGAACCTCAGAGGTCCATGCAGAAAGGATCCCTGAAGAAGATGTAGGCAGCTATGATGGACGTGAGAGAGCAAAAGTCATCTTCCATGGCAAAAAACCTGGTCAGGATGAAGGGAAGTGTATGAATCAGCCTCTCTCTACTTAATGTAGAGAAGATGGACCAAACCAGGCCTTTGTGCAGAGCTGTTCTTTGGTGCCTATGAATGATATATCATTCTAACTTGTGAAAGTGTCACAGGAAGTAGGGGCAGCCTCCAGCTCATGGAACACTTGGAAGCAACTGTTAGAACAAAGTGTTTGGCAAGGCAGTGACCTCATTCAGTTCCTAAAGGAAGTGACCTACCTAACTTCCTTGGTAATGGAACTCTCTAAACTTGGGATCCAGGAAGCCAGGTACCCAGAGCCAATCCCAGTCCCAGTCCCAGTGGGCTCACTTGTTTTGTGTTACTAAGGACAGAGTCACTCTTCCTTGATACCTACTGATGTGAGGATGGCCAAATGCCAGGGTCATTCTTGAGAAAGCAGGTAGTGTCTCACCACAGGCTCCTGACAACCTCACACAGTTGGCCGAGGAGACCAGATCTGAGAATGGATAGTCCATTTCAGGGGAACATAGTATGACCCACCAGTCAGAGGACACTCCGGATAGTCACAGACCTATTTGGGGGAAGGAGGTGCCTTTTTGTGTGTGGGTGTGAGTTTGTGGTTTTTTCTCATGTTCTGAGAATAGGTAGAAAAGGCGGTTTGTTTGGTTTGGAGTGGACTTTTTCTAGTATGTTGTTTGATAAGGCGAGTGTTTCTATGTCTGTGTATCCCACTTTGTCCGTGGTTGTAGACATTAGAAAAGAGAATGCATCAATGGATGTGTCCTGTCTAGTAGAAAGCTTCCCAGCATTCATTCTGCCCAATTTGTGAATGGACTTTGACTCGCCTTATGGATGGGCAATGCCTACTATCTTACTACCTTGCTGTTTTCTTCCTGAATTCTGGCCACTCTCGAGACTAGGCTCATGGTTTTGTGTCCAAGGTATGTATCACCTCCAAGCTCTGTGACATGGCCATGTACATGATAACTGAAGGGAATTGGAGGATCTCAGAAAACTCAGATATGAATGTGACCAGTAAAGTCTCAGTGGAGAATCCTTGCTTTGGGCCATTTGCTTACCTATTGTTCCATTGCCCTGAATGTCAGGAAGGTCTTTGCCTCAGGCCACCCCTTTGTGAAGCCTGAACAAAACAGTTTTTAAATGGAAATGAATTGGCATCACCTGTGGCTCTTTGCTTAATTGCTTTGGAAAGGGATGTTTCTTAATCAGCCTCTTGGTCCTGTGTGAGGCTGTGGCTTAGATTCTCAGCACCTGATGGATCTAAAGAAAGATTCCCTGTGTGCTACAAAACCAAAATGGTCAAAATAGCAGTCATTGTGTATGAAGATTCTCGCCATCTTCTGTAATATTTCTGACACCCATCAAGTGAAAATAGGGATCCTTTGGGACAAATGAGTTCTTCAAATTCCTGCAGAGGCTAGACCATAGATGCTTGGGTTTTCTCATGACTCCAATTCACATAAAGAATCTATAACTGGCAGTCATTAGGCCTCAAATTGGAGAAGTGAAGCCGTAATAAGGGCAGGCCTATTTGATCACTCGTGGTTCACAGGAAGGGTGTTCAGGCCACACTGACATTAGGGAAAATAGGGGCAAGGGAGCATATTTTGGACACTGTCTTGAACTACGCCCCTTATGAAAACCTCCAGCCAGAGAATTTGATGAGTGTCTATATGGAAGAAGATGAGGGCCATGTGGGAGTGTTTTGGTTTTAATTGTGGTCATTTTTGTGGCGGTTGGAAGACATGACTGTGGCCACCATGACTGGAACTCTGGTGTGATTCCCCTTAGAAACTGAGTTCTGGAACTGACCTCAGAGAAGAATTGCCATGAATTGTGTTGGGATTTTAGGAGGCCACTCATGAGAGTCGCCCTTGGAAACTGAGATCTAGGCAAACTCAGATGGAGACTGCTGAATAGTGACACAGAGCTGTGGTGCACAGGTGTGTGATAAAACATCTCTGGTGGGGCCATGTGGATCTGCCAATGACTTCCAAATGGCTTGTGGCTGAAATGGTGCAGCGCGTAATCCCTTATACGTTTGACCTCTTCATATAAAGGCATCTTGTTATATGGAGAGGTTTCAGGGCAATGTTCACAATCAGGTTGCAATGGTTAAGGGGGCAAGCTATGTGGGATAGAAGCCTGGTTGGTGTATTCTCCTGCAGACCCTGACCCACCACACGTATGAGAAATTCCTCCAGCACTGAGTCCCTGTTGATCTCCTTGTATTTTGTGAAGCAAATACCAAACTCCCAGTGCAACAGCAAGAAACACCATGAAAAGTGGAAGATGAGCAAATGGCTTCACAGTCCACACGGGGAGGCACTTAGCCTTCAGTGGCCACAGTTTCCCAACAAAGAGAGAATTCAGCACTGCTGCCTCATGTTCATTTGAAAATAAGAAACTATATCTTCCAGGTCACATATATGCAGACCCAGCTTTGATGGTCTCACTACAAAGGAAGCTAAAGCTCCTGACAACAACATATATTTCAAGTGCCCAAGGTCAGGGGCAGTTTCTCAAGAAGTTTTAGGTCGGCAGAGCTCCATATTTGTGGAGTGTTTACCTGTTAGACCAGGACATGACAAAAGACCACTGACTCCAATTAAAATCAAATTAAACCAAGCTTATTATTTCCACTGGCTTCCTCTCCCTCTAAAAATGGTGGAAACTAGACAGCAACCCCACCTTTCCTACAGCCCACCTTTATAGCCCAGAAAGTTACACAAAGGCGGGTTACAGATAAGAGAACTCGGAGGAGCATCACATTAATGCTAGTTTACATTTTTTGTTTTTTGCTGGCCCCTCATCAGAATTTATCAGGACCATTAGAGCCTCAACGACTGTCGTTTTCTGGCCAGGGAAGGCCAATATTTATGAGGTGTCACTAAAGTTTCAGAGAGGGCTGCTATCTGGTCAGAGAGCCAGGCATGGGTGAGTTCAAGGCATGGGCAGGCATTCAAAGCAGATTCAGAATTTGCAGTAATGTATAGTAAAGCCAAAATTATCTTTTCATGGTTTTGTGGCAAGATGGCTCCCAATTTTAATAAATGATCATGTTGGGTCTATCATTCCCCCTTTCTAATGTGCCCCTTCTAAATCTTTGATAGGGTAGGTAAAGAGCAATGAGGGAATTTTAATTCCTCAGGTAACAGTCTCCAAATTTTTAGAACTCACCAAAAACTGGATTCCTGATTTTACCTGACATAATTAATTACTTATATTGATAGTCTGTTTATTTTTGGCTCCATAGTTGTTAGACGAGAGGCGTCACTCATTTTGACGTCTTCAGAGCTGAGAGAGGGTGACGTGAGTGGGCACAGCATATGGGACATGACTTGTCTTTTAGAAGTCAGTTGAGGGACATGGGTTGCCTTTTAGAAATCAGTTCGGTTTGAAGTCTGGTTGGGGAAGAACAGGTTGTAAAGTCATCTGGGGATGGGTTCTTCTATGTGAGAAACAAAAACCATGAGTACTGAAAAAATGTTGCAGCAGCTGGAACATGTCACTGTATAGAAGTTCCCTCAGCAGGCTTTAATATCCCCAGTTATCAGAATGTCAACTTAATATTTAACATTTAGTGTTACATTTGTCCCTCCCCATAAGATACAGTTTAATAATTTAATGTCATCTGATTTTGCAAAATTCTTTTACTAGTATGACCTCTGTGTGTAATAGAGAAACCTTTAATTCTGTTACTCAGGGCTGGATAATCATACTAGCAAACACCAAGCCTACCTGTGTAGGTTAGGAATATCTGTAGGCCTTAAACTTAAAATTTGTGCCTCTGGCAGCTCCTCTTGATAGTCACTTTTTATAGTTATCAGGCATTGCTGACTGAGAATCCTTCTTTGTGGCCTCCAGTCTTACTTATTTTGGGAGGATAACATAAAGTGAATACCTTAAAATATTATTATTATTATTATTATTATTATTATTATTATTATTATTATTTAAAATGTCAGGAATGGCTGTATTTTGGTTTTAACTCTCTTTGCTAAGTGTTTAAGATGAAGCTGTCAAACTGACTTTTGTTTCTATCTATTGTTAACATTAGCTGAGTTTTATGAAAGTCATTCCTGGGGAAACTTGAGAGCAGCTTCTCAGTTCTGCTGGTGCCATTTGCGCTAGGTGGGTCCAGGTCTTGCTTGACCATGGGGCTTCCCTCGGAGGCATCAAAGATGTCTCCCTTCTCTGATGACTCTCTTCTTCATAGCAAATGCACTGATTGGCTTTCTGTTTTCCAGTGGTCTCATTAATCTCCCTGATTGGGAGGTTATGAGGCCCAGAGTTGCAAAGCTTTTAGAGAAGTCCCCTGTTCAATGGATTCAGACTGACTCAGAGGGCAAGATCCAAATATTGGTTTTCTTGGCTCTTTTCATGTAAATTTAATTTTAAATCCTAATCTTAATTATCCAGCAAATAAATTTTAACAGCCTTATATTAAGAGTACTGGGGTTTAATGTCTATAAGTTTATAATTATTTATCTTTTCATTAATTGGTATCTGTATTGTAGGTGTCTTGTAGGTGATGACTTATTATCTTAAATTAACCCATGCTGTGTTCTTAAAGCAACACTTCTGTAAAACACTAACAGGGAATCTTTAGATCACTTATAAGGAAATTACAAAATAAAATTTTTTAACAAGTGTAAAAATACTTAGTTCATGTAATAGCTCCCCTGAATTTTTTAGCTGAGTTATACATTATATCCCCTGTTTGAGATCCTAGTAATCTTAACAGAAAACAAAACAACTTTTGAACATAACTTTAAATGAAACATAATCTTACCTACAGCTTTCGTAGTCATTCTCACATGTAGTAATATGGGACACAGAGCCTTATCTCAGGTAAGGCAGGGCTCTTTATAAATATTAAGTGTTTTAGTTCTAAAGATGAACTTTGTTTTTTTAAATATCATTTTACAAATTTTATATAAATTGTTTGAGGTCACATGAACATTAGCTAACACCATAGGATATCACATTTAAAACATGAATTTAATAAACACTGAAAGTTTTTAACCTTTGCATAGATAAGACTCTCATTAACATAAAAATACATTTAAATTGTTCCCCAATGTAAAAAGTAACATAAAACTTTACATATCTTATTGAAAACAGGTAAATGAATGCCCAATATATTTTTTTTACTATACAACTTCAGAACACCAGCTTGGTATAATGCTCTTTTAAAGTTTCTACCTTACAGACTTGTATACCTGAAAGATAGGAGCACATTAATAGCATCACAATTACATTGATGTTTCTACATTAAGCAAGTTTAGCTTTTAAAGAAATGGCAGTACAGGGCTCTAAAATAACAGTTCTTATTTAATCAGTTGTTTAATTTTTATGATTGCTTGCTCTAGAAAAAATAAAACTTAATAAAACACAATGTTATGGGTAAACTTATGTTTTCAGAAATTTTTGTCTCTTTAACACATGACTGATTTTTACAATCTTATACAGACTTTATTACACACTTCTACAGACCTTAGTAAATCAATCAGATATCTAACAAAAGTACTCATGAATGAGTAATCCCATATCAAATTTACTTTACTTATTTATCAAAATATTAGACAAATGTATTGAAGATTGTAAACCATTTTTCTTTGTTGAAGGAAAAGTCCTAGAACCAAGTCATATTAGAATTTTTGTAGACATTAATATTTTATTAGATTTTTGAACACCTAGAAAAACTTGTAAGCTGAGTTTTAAAGACATTTATTTTTATCTGTTTATCCAATTTAAATTCAACAATTTAAATCACGTGAATTAAAGATCTTTAGATCTACTTTGTAAAATTTGTTTTTATGAGCGTTGTTTTTATGAGTGCACTTTATATATGTTAATTTGTGTATCATATATATATGATATACGGACATATGTATATATAGATATACAACACATAACAACATTGTGTACACATAATAATAGTAAAGGTCTTGTAGCTTTTCACAGGTGAAATATCCATTGCAATGTTTCAAAAACTCCACAGTTGGTCAAAGATAGAACTGATCAGAAAAACATTAACCTAGGTCTGTAGGATCAAAATCATGAGCTCAAAAAAAATAAAGAATCTAAGGAAAAAAATAAGAGTTCTAGAAAAAATGACTGGTAATTAATTAGTAAATACCATACAATTTAACTTTTTTTTTTCTCTTAGGCCTCAGATCAGTCTCCTACTAAGTTAGCAGGCTTCTTTCATTTGCATTTCAACATAAGTCCTGGCTGAGGTCCAGAAGGAACAGGGAAATGCTGCTAATCTGAGCAGACACCTCAGGCCTAAGGCATTTCAACCATAATATTCAGGTTTGGATGTTGAAAATTATCATACAAGTTTAAGATACAATTCACAAAATTTTATATCTTTACATCTTTTTTTGTCAACAGATACCATACTATGATTTACTATCCTTGTCCAATTTAATGCACTGCTACACACAGTGACATTTTCCCAGGCTACCCAGTTCAAAATTGGTGAAAAATAGCCTGAATGATTGGGAAGTTACTTGCCAACTTGGAAGTTGTGTTGTTTAGTTTTCCATCCTAAGTATTTAAGTTCTCTGACATGATTTATCTGAAATCATAAACTAAACAATTACCTAAACCCGACTTTTAACTGCAAGATTGTGCAATGCTTTAAAAACCCATTCAGATACCAGATTGTTACAATAAAACATCATCATTTAGACACACATTCAGCTAAGATCATTCCCAAGAAACAATTTATAATATCAACATATCATTGCACATGTCTTAAAGGGCCAGAAAAAAAGACACAAGACAGACAGAAAGGAGCTCCAGAATATGGCTGACAGACAGAAGCCTTTAAAACAGAGCAGATAAGAGAAAAATCAACTACACCAGTGGAACCATAGATGTCCCCACAAGGGAACCAGATGTTTTCACAGAGGGACAACCTGAAATGTAATATCAAGGGTCTCCATGGTTACTTTACTGCATTTAGTGTCCCCTTTTTTTTTCTCTTTTTTAAAAAAACAGAGGTGGCATAATCCTTACAGTGCAGGGAAGGAAGGAGGTAATTCTCTGAAAAAACAGGGCTTTGGCAGCTGCTGGGAGTCGCTCAGTCCCTCCTTATACTTACAGGATTAGCTCTTCTGGTTTCGTTCCACCCCAAGCACGCTCCATCTCCTAACATTTCAGTAGTCAGCTCTCAAAAATTTCCGGGGCGGTGGGGGGTACCAAAATTTGTAACTTAAAGTTCACTTCCTGAATTTGAAGTCAATTCATGCCAATTTAATAATGAGGACAGGGTTTGAGAAAAAGAAAAAGGGAGTTTTACTGCTTTGCTAACAAAGGAAAAACACAGGGGTCTCTGCCCAAAGGTTGGAACTCTCTTTGTCTGAAGGGACAAGGGGTTTTAAAGGAGTTTCAATTGTTAACCTGGGAGATACTCAGTTCTTACGTCCCCAGCAGGCATTGCCCTGTGCAGTGTGTGTCCTCCAGGCAGCCAGCTAGTGGCTTCTCTTATCCTGCTTAACAAAGGGGGGTAAAGTTCATCACAGTTCTTTAAAACACAGTTCAAAGGGATGTCAGTCTTACATGCTTTATTACCCATTTTCATGTCCAATATCCTTAAGTTTTTTCCACAGAAATCACACAACAAAACACACAAAAACAAACAAACAAAAAACATGTAGAAGACAGAAAAAAAAACACACAAAAAAAACAGAAACTCGGCGCAGAAACAGAAAAACAGAGGAGCAATGGAACATCTTGCTAATGCTCCAGGATAGGAACTTCTGTATGTCTGTTGGCACCTCTCTACCCTTCCAGAGGAATTCACTACAGAATAGAACAGAGGACAGAATGATTCTCGTTACTGTCCCAGACAGGAGTATATGTGTGCCTCCCCAGGCCACCTCTCTGTCATCAGAAGAGATCTCCCTTTACCGGATATCAAATGTTATATAGGTGCTACTTACCAATGGAGGCCTCCTCCACCATGAGCTTGCTAATTGTTTTAGTGCGGTGGTTCACTGCAGTTCTCCCCGGACCAAAAGCTCACTCCAAGGCCTTGGAACTTGCCTCTCCAGGACGGAGCCCTGGAGGGAAGGCCAGCTTCAGAATTTCCAGCAGTCTGGTCTTGTGATCTGTTGGGGCAGGATCATCTCACTGCGGAACTAGAAAATGTTAGACCACGATTCAAGAAAAGACCACTGACTACAATTAAAGTCAAATTAAGACAAGCTTATTATTTTCAGTGGCCGGGCTGCATCTTCCTCTCAAAATAGTGGAAACAAGACAGCAAACCTACCTCTCCTACAGCCCAGCTTTATAGCCCAGAAAGTTACACAAAAGGGGCGTTACAGAAAACAGAATTTTGATAAGCATCACACTAATTTTTGTTCACATTTTTTTTTGCTGGCCCTAGAATCAGAAATTATGAGGACCATTAGAGCCTCAGAGAGGGTCGTTGTATGGTCAGGGAAGGCCATTATTTATGAGGTGTCACTGAAGTTTCAGAGAGGGCTGCGATCTGGTCAGAGAGCTAGGCATGGGGGAGTTCAAGGCACGGGCAGGCATTTCAAGCAGGTTCAGAATTTGCAGTAATTTATACTAAAGCCAAAATTATCTTTTCATGGTTTTGTGGAAAGATGGCTCCTAATTTTAATAAAAGCTTAGGTTGGGTGTATCAACCGTGTCCCTTACTTTTGGAAACTCCTCTACAACCTCCAAGGTTGTGAACTACTGAGCATCTTCCAATCCAGATATGTATTCACAGATTTTCTAACTCTTCTCCTCTAATTGTGTCTTACTTGAGGCCAAGGTAATGTCAAGACATTATTCTGGATGAGAGTGGGAAGATTATTGTGCAGCACATATTTGCATATACATTGGATTCATTTTCCAATTTTCCATTCGAAATACTGAATCCCTGACACTAACCCATAGCTTACTAGATTCTAACTACTAATACTAATATGATGGAGAAAAATAACGCAAATAGAATTGAAATACAAGCATTTCAGAGGAGGCATGGTGTATACTAGAATTGCCTTTTGCAAGATAAAGGGTAGGTGTTATAAATCTAGTGAATTTTTTATTAAAATATTTCTCCATGTGTTTTAAAAATGAACAAATATGTCAATTCCTGACTCCCTTTCTCTCTAGCCTATTCCGCACGTGTATTTTTATATGCACATATAGAATCCTACCTGGTATCACACCTACATTTGTGTGAGGTGCCTGACTTGGCAGATACAAATTGTGAGAAGAGATCACTTCTCGTAAACGCTGTTGGAACTAAAAATTCAACCTATGGGTGAGCTTCCTAGTAGAACATTATACATAAATCCATTTTCAGTAAAATAAATATTATTTTTCCATCTGTGGTTGGTATATATTTTATGATGAATTACGTTTTTCATATATATTGCTACTATTTAATGTCTGTGTGTATTTTGTGTGTATGTATGTGATGTATGTGTGTGTGTGTGTGTGTGTGTGTGTATATATATATATATATATATATATATATATATATATATACACTCTAAAAATATTTCAAAATATGAATTACATGTGTCTTATATACACTCTCAAAATTCATTCTTTTTCATGTATGTGGATTAATAATCAACTTCTCACAAGATTTATCTCAGAAATATTCATCCACTTGAAATACTTATTTGTTTTCTATAACAGAAAACTCACTACAGCGAATGGTGGTTACAAATATCAATATTTCTACAGTAACTGACCCAGTTTAACATCAATGCAAGTGAATTCCTATGGGACATGATGAGTCTTTTGACGTTCAATTTCATTCAACACTGGAACATTAATATTTCTTCAGTTTTTGCACTTCATAATATATATATTTCATCCACAAGTTCACAAATTTATATGCATTTGTTTCACTTTCAATCACTTCCTGCTTCAGAACACATGCATTCCTCCAGGTTTCTTGACTGGTCTTTTCATGAGACTTCTTTCCAAATACATTATTTTCAATTTCCATAATCACTTTTGAAGCAAAACTCACACACATCATGATAAACCATAACCCTAATATTACCATTAGGTGTATTACTGGTTGGAATGAATGATTGTATATCAATATAAGATTCCCTGTATAATTTCAGATGTGAATTCAATCCATTTTTTAAAGTTGGAACCAGTTACATTACTTATTCACAGTATGGTCTATTCATGCATTATCTCTATTTTCATAAACACAGGGTACATCTATTTGCACCCACAATAATAATATATAGTCTTCAAATATTGCTCCCAGAAATGGTGGAAGAAATTCTCATGCACCTGATCTACACATACATTTTGTCACAGTAATATTCTGGACACAAATGTAAAGTTCACACTTATGATTGTACCATATCCTAAGTGGAAAGTGAGCATGGATTCCTAAAACATCCATTTCACCTTTGTCTAATGCTCTCAAATATAAATCCTATTGGTGACTACATATTTGTCTCTTCCTAAGATTATGTATTCAACCTCAAGCCTGTTGAAAATGTCTAATCCTGTCACTCACTTTATACTCCTTCTGAATATACTCACATGAATAGAGCAGAGAGCCCTGAGAACAGCTTAAGCAGAGCTTATATACTTTCCTTGGAGAGGGCAGGGACAGAAATTTATTGATGGGTCAGAGCGAGTGGGCGGTTAGTGTGAAACTGGGTGAGGGAATACATTCTGCAATTTGGCAGTTGGGGACAGCACAATCTGGGAACAAGATTACAAACAGTTCTCAAGATTTCAACAGTGTTTTGTTAAGCATACAGAAAAACAGGAAGTTACAAGTACCTTTTTTATTAACCTTTTATTCCCCACTTCTTCTTCTTGCTACTTTTAATCATAAAGGTGATTATTGGGGCATGTCACATTCTATGTCTGCTAGTGGGGTATTACCATAAGTTTAACTTGTCCAATTTGAGCTTGGAGAAAAGAACTTACATGGTTGAGCAAACAGGGTTTTATAGTTAGCAATAATATGAGGATTATTATTGGACAGGCCAGGGTTGATAAAAGCGTAGATAACCAGGGGGACTGTGTGAACCAAGACTCAAACCACCCTTTTTGGGCCTCTCTCTCTCGTTGACGCTTTTCAAGGCATCCTTTTATTTTACTCATAGGTTTTTTTTTACAACCTCAGTATGGTCGGCATCAAAACAACATTATTACATCAATGCAGCACAAAGGCCCTCTTCTCTCATTGAGGGGAGGTCCAACCCTCAACTTGAGTGTAAAACAACTTCAGAGAGAGATGTTAAAGATTCCTTCAAAGCTGTGATGGAGGTTTCTATTATCTTTAAGTTTTGGTCTCTTGCTGCTTCTATTTGGGTCATTTGTTGTGTACCATGGAGCAGGGCAGTGGTTCCTGTGACTACCCCTGCCACAACTCCAATTCCTAATATGATGGCTAAAGTGAGGGATATAGGTTCCCAGTGGAACCGGGTTGTATGCCCCCCTGTTTGAACTTCAAATGAACCTTGGTCATTATAGAGCAATCTGGGACACATCTTCACCATTACACAATTAATCACAACTGTTGACCATTTCATGAAAACATAAACAATGTTTAAGTATATAGAATTATACTGTTGTAGGGACGAACAAGGCACGGCACCTAAGATAGCACCAAAGACAGGGAAACAGTCCTATTTGGTTGCAACTGGATTCAGAGGGCATTGCTTCTGTTGTAATCAATTAACTCCCTGAACCCCAATTTTAGGTAGTTTTAGAATTTTGTACCCAACATGAAAGAGAAGGGACTCAGAAGTTCAAAGTCTGCAGAAATTCACAAAACGAAGCTTTTTTTTCTGTTTTTTCCTCTATTTGGGGCAAGTTAACTTTTCAAGGACACCTGGGAGGCAGAGAGCTTTTTTTTTCCTTTTCTTTTATCCCCCTGCCAACTGTTACCATGGAGCCCAGTTTGTAACTTTTTATCTTAGAAATGTAGCCATCTCTGTGAAGCCCCAGCTCAAGGCCAGAGGCCTTGTTCACATATTCTGTGAAAAACTATTAAGGGGGTGTCTAGCTTAGGAGTGCTGATTTTTCCAGCCAGTAGGCAAGTAGAACAGGGCAACAGAATAAGAGGAAGTTAATCTACACTGAACTCATTTATAGAGACTCTTTTGCTGAAAGTCCTAAAGTCAGCCATGGTGAAGACTTCTGGAGAAGTTCAGTGAAGATTTTTCTGAGGGCCTGGTACAGAGGGGGAAGATGGGGAAGGCGGGAAGTGAGAGCAGCTCCGTGGATCTCAGAATAAGGAAGGAGAGATGTAAAAGAATAATGGGAAAGGATTTTGGGATTTTCCTGGCAACATAAATTGAGCAGTAGAAACGGTAGAGCAGAAAGGAAGACGGGAGTGAGTATCCCAAAAAGCCTGTGAGGGACTTTAAAATTTAGTAACCTGTTTTCAGTGATGACAAAGCAACTTTAAAGGCCATTTTCATTACATCTTCGATAGGGGTCTGAGGGCTCTCCTAAGCTGGTTTGAGCTTTGGGTTAGGTGGTAAGAGGACCTGGTGGGACCCGGTGTGGGCACTGACAGGAAAAGAGAGAAGTGAGTGGGTGGATGGGTACCTCAGTACCTGCTACCTCAGCAAGGGGGCAATGCTCTGAGAACCGGCGGAGGTTTCGGTTTTTGATCTAGTAATTGGAGAAGAGAAATCAGGTTTGCTGAGGTGGGACTTACAGCAGAGAGTCTGGAGCAGAAGGCTGAGTTTGAGGAACTATTGGAGAAGCATAGTTCAGGATGTGAGTGAAAGAGGAAAAAGGCCTTCACATAGGGGAATTTCCTTTCACCCTTTTGAGCACTTGCAGAAGTTAAAAAGGTTACACAGAATTTGAAGATCTAGAGACTCCTCTGTTGGCCATCAGTTTGGGTTGTCTAAGTGGTAATATGGCCAATGCTGTGTACTGAATTTGATGAGGATTTTGGGTTCCACCAGGCAGCCCCTGTATGCTCAAATCCCCATGACTTACAGAAGAAGTCGGCTTTTCCCCCACACAGCCGTGGCGGTTTGTGGCTTTGATAGTCTGCCGGGCAAACATACTAATATAGGCTAGCCAACCTGCATCTGGCTTGCCTTTCCCTACAACCATAATGTTTGTTTCCATTATCTATGGTACGGAAAGGATTTAATGGAATTTTAATTGGATCCTCTTCATCAGGGATATTCTAATAGGAAAGACCTATAACCAGCTGGAAAATGTCTGGGTGGAGAGATGGCCTCCAGGTCCCTAAGTGGGCTGTATGCAAGAGAGACCATACTTCTTATCTAGTAGGATTTGTGATCAGCCATTGCTGCAGTAGGGGCTGATGAGCGTTAGGACTACGGGTGGCCAAGGAGAGAGTCTATAGCCTTACCCACGTGGCGAATATGCAATTTGAAAGGGTTAACAGTCTTTTCCAGTTTCCAGCCAGAGTCTGGACATGGCACAGGCTTGAGATGAGACGCATGGATGCAGGAAGTGATTCCCTCTACTTTTACTGCTGTAGGTGCTATAAGTAGCACCTGGAATGGTCCTTTCCAGCGGGGTTCCAGGGATGACACCTGATGTCATCTTATGTAGAGGAAGTCTCTTTCTTGATATCAATGTGGATTCCCCTCGTCCCCAGGTTGGAAGGCAGTAGCCAGCTGTTTCCACAGGTATATCTGAGTTCTTACAAGAGATTTAAGTCTGTCAAGCAAGGGTGTGTGGAAGGGATTCTTAGGTCTTAGAGTCAGGGTTAGGTCTCTTAGTGGAGGAGGGGCCCCATAGAGAATTTCATAGGGGGTGAGGTTACACAAAGAAACAAAGGGAGTATTTCTTGATGAAATAGTGCATAAGGCAGGAGCATAGTCTAATCTTTTATGCCGGTCTCTAAGCTTAATTTTGTTAAGGTCTCTTTAATGGTTTTATTAATTTTTTTACGTGTCCTGATCTCTGGGGTCTATAAACACAATGTAACTTCCAATTAATCCCCAGGGTCCTGGCTAACCCCTGATTTACCTGGCCCATGAAGGGTCTTCAATTATCAGACCATGTTACATTAGGCAGGCCGTGTCTTTGATAAATATCTTTCAGGATCTTCTTGACCACAATTTGTGCCGGTTTTCTTTTATTTTTTTTTTTGGTGGGAATGGCTTCAATCCATCCTGAAAATGTATCTACAAAGACTAGGAGATATTTAAGCCCATACCTTGCTGGCTTAATTTCAGTAACGTTCACTTCCCAGAATTGTCCTGGTCTGGTTCCTCATAGGTGCTTTCCTGTAGGAAGCTTGGAAGTGTAAGCATTAACCAATTGACAGAACTGACAGGCTTTTGTTACCCATTCAATTATTTCCTTTCACTGTGAGTGAGTTAGTCTAAAACTCTGTTCTTGATCCTACAGTAATGCCTGCAGTTTTTTTGAACCAAGTTGATTGAGTTGATGTACATTTTTAACGTAGTGTAGGGCTTTCTGAAATTGCAGGCTGGGCTCACTGAAGTTGAGGAGTTCATTGTCAGTGTTCTTAGATGTTATCAAAAGCTTGCTGGTGCTCAAGGGTCCATTGGAATTGGGCATTCTCATTTAACAGAGGGTATAAAGGAGCAGCTAAGAACACAAACCCAGGTCCATAACCTGCTAAAGCCAGCAGTCCCAAGAAACTCTCTATGTTGTCTCCTGTTAAATGGGGGTGGTATCTGCACAACGGTTTGTTTCCTGGGCTCAGTGAGCCATCATTTACCGTGCCTAAGAGAATACCCCAGGAAGATTACTTCTTGCTGGCAAATTTGGGCCTTTTTGTCCGAAGCTCTCTACCCGAGTTGAGCAAGCTCAGATAATAGTGCTTGGGTCTCAGACTCACAGTTTTCTTTGGTGTTGGCTGCCAGTAGCTGGACATCCACATATTGAAGCAGAATGACTTCGGGGTGCGTAGTTCTGAAGTTGTAGAGATGTCTGTGAAAGGCTTCATCAAAGAGAGTGGGGAAGTTTTTGAACCCCTGTGGGAGTCTAGTCCAAGTTAGTTGAAAAGACGTTCCGGTTTCTGGGTCTACCTACTCGAAAGCAAACAGCAACTGACTATCTTTATGCAGAGGCAAGCAAAAGAAAGCATCTTTTAAGTACAGAACAGTATACAATTTTCACTGGGCCACAGCAAAGAGGTTATTGGGGGTCCAGCATGCTGGGGCTCAGAGCTCACTTAAATAGAGCAGAGAGCCCTGAGAACAGCTTTAACAGAGCTTACATACTTTTCTTGGAGAGGGCAGAAAGGGAAATTTATTGATTGGTCAGGGCGAGTGTGCGGTTTGCGTGCACCCGGGTGAGGGAGTATATTCTGCAGTTTGGCAGTTGGGGACAGCACATTCTGGGAACAAAATAGCAAACAGTTCTCAAGATTTCAACAGTGGTTTGTTAAGCATACAGAAAAACAGGAAGTGACAAGTGCCTATTTAATTAACCTTTCACCTAAGCAAAATGGAAAGTGAGCATGGATTACTAAAAACAACCATGTCCAGGTTGCCTAATGCTCTCAAATGTTAATCATATTGGAGGCAACATATGTCTTTCTTCCTAAGATTATATATTCAACCTCAACCATGTTGAAAATGTCTAACCCTCTTACATTATACTTTGCCTGATTTCCTAATGTCTCTGTTGATATCTGCTTTCCTACTTATTTTCCCCAGTTCATCATTGTGACTGACCCTTCGCGTGTGCTGACACTGACATTCACTCACTACCCAAAAATCTATTGCTAAAGAACTTTTGTCCAAATGCCATAATCACTCTTTTTTCTAAACCTACAGGCTATCTTCCTAATCCTACCGACTATGCCTTTTTGACTGGATGTTCTCTTCGACATTCAATCATCCAAGGTAGAAGGTCCTATCCCATTTTATATCGATTTATCTGAGACATCTGTGCAGAATGTAATTCAAAGCTAAGTATACCAATCATGGGCCCAATGCACTTCTAGGCTTCAAATCTTACCTAGATTTATATTTTCATACTTATATTTCACCTATATATTCTTGTAAATATTGCAGATTCCCAATACTATTAGTCATCACGCAGAATGATTCCTAACCCAAATCGAACCTGTTATTAACCCTAACCATACACTGTTCCCTCAATCTAACTTTACAGAAGAGCAGGCCCAGAGTTGGTCTTTCAATACAGGAATGTAGGAGATCTTCCACATGCTGAGAAACTCAAAGATCCATGTAGAAATGAACTCTGGAGAAGTTGTAGGCAGCTATGAAGGACCTGAGAGAGCAAAAGTCATCTTCAATGGCAAACAACCTTGTCAGGATGAAGGGTTTGGTCTGTATCAGTCTCTCTGTTCTTAATATAGAGAAGATGGACCAAACCAGCCCTGTTTGGAGAGCTGTTCCCTGGTGCCTATGGTTGATATAACATTCTAACTTGTGAAAGTGTCACAGTAAGTAGGGGCAGCCTCCATCTCATGGGACACTTGGAAGCAACTCTTAGGACCAAGTGGTTGCCAAGGCAGTTAGCTCATTCAGTTCCTAAAGGAAGTGACCTACATCTCTTCCTTGGTGATGGAACTCTCTGAACTTGGGATCCAGGAAGCCAGGCACTCAGAGCCAGTTGCAGTACTAGTCCCAGTGGACTCACTTGTTTGGATTTACCAAGGAAAGAGTCAGTCTTTCTTGGTACCTGCTGATGTGAGGATGGAAAAAGCCAGAAGAGCTCTGAAGAGGGGCCTTTACTGAGAAAGCAGGTAGTGGCTAACCGCTGGCTCCAGACAACTTCACAGTGTTGGCCAAGGAGACCAGACCCGAGACAGGACAGGCCATTTCAGGAAAACATAGTAGGGCCCACCAGTCATAGAACACTCTGGATAGTCACAGACATACTAGGGGGAAGGTGGTGCCTTTGTGGGTGTGGGTGTGAGTTTGTGGATTTGTCTCATGTTCTGAGAATAGGTAAGAAAGGCGGTTTGTTTGTTTTGGAGTGGACAAATTCTAGTATGACTTATGACAAGGTGAGTGTTTCTATGTCTGTGTATCCCACTGTGTCCTTCGTTGTAGACATTAGAAAAGAGAATGCATCACGGATGTGTCCTGTCTAGTAGAAAGCTTCCCAGCATTCATCCTACCCTATTTATGAATGGACTGTCACTTGCCTTAGGGATGGGCAACACCTACTTCCTTCCTAAGTCCCTGTTTTCATCAGGAATTCTGGCCACTCTCCAAAATAGGCTCATGGTTTTGTGTGCAAGATATGTACCACCTCCAAGCTCTGGGACATGGCCATGCACTGGATAGCTGAAGGGAATGGGGAGCATCTCAGAAATCTCAGATATCAGTGTGACCAGGAAAATATCAGTGGAGAAACACTGCTTTGGGCCTTTTGCTTACCTATTGTTCTGTTGCCCTGAATCTCAGGAAGGTTTTTGCCTCAAGCCACCACTTTGTGAAGTGTGAAGAAAACAGTTTTTAAATGGAATTGAATAGGCATCACCTGTGGCTCTTTGCTTAATTGCATTGGAAAGGGACTTGTCTAAATCAGGTTTTTGGCCCTGTGTTAGGCCGTGGATTAGATTCTCAGCACCTGATGGATCGAAAGAATGATCCCATATGTACATCCAAAACCAAAATAGCAAAAAGTTCAGTCATTGTGGATGAAGTCTCTTGCCTTCCTCTGTTAGGTTACTGATCTCCATCAAGTGAGAATAGGGATCCTTTCTTTCAAATGAGCTCTTCAAAGCCCTGCAGAGGCTAGCCCATAGGTGCTTGGGTTTTCTCATGACTCCATATCACATTAAGAATCTATACCTGACAGTCATTAGGCCTCAAATTGGAGAAGCAGAGCAGTATTAATGGCAAGCCTATTTGACCACTCCTGGTTCACAGAAAGGGTGTCCAGCCCACCATGACTTTAGCCAAATGAGGGGAAAGGGACCTTATTTTGGACACTGTCTTGGGCTGCACCCCTCATGGAAAACTCCAGCCATAGGTAATGATGAGTGTCTATGTGGAAGAATATGAGGGCGATGAAGGAGTGTTTTGGTTTTAATTGTGGTCATTTGCGTGGCAGTTGAATGAGATGACTGTGTCCATCTGGGCTTGAACTCTGGAGTGATTCTCCTTAGAAAATGAGTTCTGGTACTGAACTCAGAGAAGTATTGTCATGAATTTTGTTGGGATTTTAGCAGGCCACGCATGAGAGTCACCCTTGGAAACTGAGATCTAGGCCCAGGGTGGCTTTCCACAGAGCACTGGGTATCTCATCCAGGATATCACATGATTTATTCTGAAATAATTGGCAGCCATAGTTGAAAGTCAAAACACACATGGACCTTACATTGTAGAACTCAATGTACCTGGCTTCATGTGACCTTTGGCCACTCTTTGGGAAGCCTTGCCTGTGAGAGTCCTCCAGAGCTTTCATTGAAATTAGCTTCCTCAACACTTAATGGTCCCTGAATGATTTGAACCCACAGTGCCTCCAACTTCATCCTTGAAAAACAGGGAAGATATATACCATGAAATGTTTTAAATTCCCATGACCAGGTGGCACTTGAGAACCTTTGGATGTCCTGCTGCTGATCTTGAGTGTTCCAGCAAAAGCGTTGATTGACTGTGTTTCATTTAAATGGTGTAGAACAGAGATGCCAGTAAGTTGGAGCCTGCTGAGTAGTGGGCCTATTGCAGTGGTGTGCAAGTGTGTGATAAAGCATTTGTGGTGGGGCCATGTGAATGTGCTATTGGCTTTTAAATGGCTTGGGACTGACATGGTGCAGCCAGCAGACCCTTATATGTAAAGGCATCTTGTTATTTGGAGAGATTTCAGGGCAATTTTCAGAATCAGGTTGCTGTGGACAAGGGGGCAAGCTATATTGGATAGAAGCCTGGTTGGTGCTTTCTCCTGCAGATCCTGACCCACCACACATGACAGAACTCCCTCCAGCACTGTCTCCCAGTTGAACTTGTTGTATTTCATGAAGCGAATACCAAAGTCCCAGTGCAGCACCAATAAAAACCACGAAAAGTGGAGGAATTCCAAATAGCTTCACAGTCCACATGGGAAGAAACTTAGCCTCCAGTGGCACCAGTTTACCTACAAAGAGAGAATTCAGCAATGCTGCCTCAAGTTCAATGTAAAATAAGAAACCATGTCCTCCAGGTCACATAGATGCAGACCCAGCTTTGATGGTCTAACTAGAAAGGAAGCTAATGCTCCTGAGAACAGCATATATTTCAAGTGCCCAAACTTGGAGGCAGTTTCTCAAAAAGTCTATAGGCCAACAGAGCTCCATGTTTGTGGAGTGTTTACCCACACAGGTAATGTCAAGTCATTGTTCTGGATGAGAGTGGGAATAATTTTGTGTAGCACATATTGCATACACATTGGATTTCTTATCTAATTTTCCATTCGAAATACTGAAACCCTGACACTAACACATACCCTACTAGACTCTGAGGGAGAAAAATAACCCAAACAGAATAGGAATACAAGCAGATCAGAGGAGGCATGGTGTATATTTGGACTTTCCTTTTGCATTTCATAGGGTAGGAGTTATATATCTAGTCAATTTTTTGTTGGAATAGGTCTCTATGTGTTTTTAAGTTAAGAAATATGTGAATTCTTGTCTCCGTTTCTCTGTAGCTTATTCAGCACATGTATATTTATATGCACATATAGAATCCTTCCTGGTATGAAACATGCATACTTTAAGGGGCTGACTTGGCAGATACAAATTGTGAGAAGAGATCACTGCTCCTAAACAGTGTTGGAACTGAAAATTCAACCTATGGGTTAGCTTCCTAGTTGAATAACACTATACGTAAATCCATGATCAGTAAAAAGAATATTTTTGGATCTGTGGATAATATATATTTCGTGGTGAATTTCGATTGGCATATATATTGTTCTTTTTAATATCTCTGTGTGTGTGTTTGTGTGTGTGTGTGTATATATATATATATGTATATACACACACACACACAAGAAGTATATATATATATATATATATATATATATATATATATATATATATATTCTCCAGATTTTTCAAAATATGAAATATATGTGTCTTATACCCACTCCGTAAATTCATTCATATTCATGTATATGGATTTATAATGAACTTTTCACAAGATTATTCTCAGAAATATTCATCCCCCTGAAATACATATTTGTTTCCAGTACTGAAAACTAACTTCAGTTAATGTTGCATACAAATACTAATATTTATACAGTAACTGACCCAGTTTAACCTCAATGCAAGTAGATTCCTATGGGACATGTTGTGTATTTTAATGTTCATTTTTATTCAACACTGGTACATTACTATTTCTTCAATTTATGCACATCATAGGATATATATTTCATCCACCAGTTAGCAAAATTATAGGCATTTGTTTCACTTTCAATCACTTCCTGCTTCAGAGCACATGGATTCCTCCGTGTTTCTTGAATGGTCTTTTCATGAGACTTCTTTCCAAACACATTATTTTAAATTTCCATAATCAGTTTTGAAGCAAATCTCACAGACTCTTCATGATAAACCATAAACCTAATATTACCTTTAGATGTATCAGTGGTTGGAATGAATGTATGTGTATCAATATAAGATTTCCATTATATTTTCAGATATAAATTGAATGCATTATTTAAATTTGGAACCCATTATATTATTTATTCACAGTATGGTCTATTCTTGCATTATCTCTATATTCATAGTCACAGGGTACACCTATTTGTACACCCAATACTAATTTGTACATCTTCAAAATATTGCTCCCAGAAATGGTGGAAGATATACTCAAGTCACCTTATCTACATGTACGTTTTATCACAGTAATATTCTGGACACGAAAAGCAAAGGTCACACTTATTATTTTACCAATGTAATGGTCAGGCGAGTGTCAGAGGAAGAGACCACAAGAGACTGTCTCATGCAACAGCCAAGGGTTTATGGGGGTCCAGCATGCTGGGGCTCAGAGCTCCCTTGAATAGAGCAGAGAGCCCTGAGAACAGCTTAAGCAGAGCTTATATACTTTCCTTGGAGAGGGCAGGGAGGGAAGATTATTGATGGCTCAGGGCGAGTGGGCAGTTTGCATGCAAACAGGTGAGGGAGTACATTCTGCAGTTTTGCAGTTGGTACAGCACATTCAGGGAACAAGATTAGCAAACAGTTCTCAAGATATCCACAATGTTTTGTTAAGCATACCAAAAAATTGGAAGTGACAAGTACCTATTTTATTAACCTTTCATTCCCCACTTCTTCTTTTGGTTACTTTTAATCATTAAAGTGATCATTGGGGGTGTCACATTTTATGTCTGCTAGTGTGGTATATTGTTTTCTTATTACCATAAGTTTAACTTGTCCAATTTGAGCTTGGAAAAAGGAAACTACACGGTTGAGCAAACAGGGTCTCACAGTTAGCAATAATATGAGGTTTATTAATGGACCAGCCAGGGCTGATAAATGCGTAGTTAACCAGAGGGACTCTGTGAACCAAGACTCAAACCACCCTTTTGGGGCCTCTCTCTCTTGTTGATGCTCTACAAGGCGTCTTCTTAATTTAATCATAGATTATTTTACAACTCCAGTATGGTCAGCATAATAACAACATTCTTCACTCAATGCAGTACAAAGGCCCCTTCTCTCAATAAGAGGAGGTCGAACCCTCGCCTGTTCTGTAAAACAACTTCAGAGAGAGAGGTTAAAGATTCCTGTAAAGCTGTGATGGAGGTTTTTAATATCTTTAAAATTTGGTCTATTGCTACTTCTAATTGGGTCATTTGTTGTGTCCCATGGACTAGGGCAGTGGTTCCTGTGCCCACCGCTGCAGCAACTCCTATTCCTAATAGGATGGAGAAAGTGAGGGATACGGGTTCCTGGTGGAACCAGGTTGTATGCCCCTCTATTGGACCTTTAAATGATCCTGCGTCATGATAGAGGACTCTGGGAAACATCTGCACCATTACATACTTAATCAGAGGAAGAGACCACAGGAGACTGTCTCATGCAACAGCCATATGTTGATCATTTTATGAATACATAAACAATGTTTAAGTATATAGAATTATACTGTTGTAAGGACGGACAAGGCAAGGCACCTAAGATAGCACAGAAGACAGGGAAACAGTCCTATTTGGTTGTAACCAGATTTAGAGGGCATTGCTTCTGTTGTAATCTTTTAATCCCCTGAACCACAAGTTTAGGTAGTTTCAGAATTTTTGTACCCAACATGTAACGTAAGGGGCTCAGAAATTCACAGTCTGCAGAAGTTCACAAAAAGCAGTTTTTGTTTCTGTTTTTTTTCCTCTGCTCTGGGAAAGTTAACTTTTAAAGGACACCTGGTAGGGGGAGAGCTTTTTTCTTCTTTTTTTTCTTCCTGCCAGCTGTTACCATGGAGCCCAGTTGGTAACTTCTTTATCTTAGAAATGTAGCCATCTCTGGAAGCCCCAGCTCAACGCCAGAGGCCTTGTTCACATATTTTGTGAAAAAATAGTAAGGGGGTGTCTAGCTTAGGAGTGCTGATTTTTCCAGCCAGTGGCGAAGTAGAACAAAGCAACACAAAAAGAGGAAGTTTATCTACACTGAACTCTTGTATAGGGCCTCTGTTGCTGAAAGTCCTAAAGTCAGCCATGATCAAGGCTTCTGGAGAAGGCCATTTAAGATTTTTCTGTGGGATTGGAACAGAGGGAAAGACAAGGAAGGTGGGGGGTGAGAGTAGCTCCGTGGTTCTGAGAATGAGGAAAAAGAGATATAAAAGAATAATGGGAAAGGGGTTTGGGATTTTCCTGGCAATAAAACTTGAGCAGTAGAACAGGTAGAGCAGAGGGGAGGATGGGAGTGAGTATCCCAAAAAGCCTTTGAGGGACTTTAAATTCTTTGTAACCTGTTTTCAGTGATGACAAAGCAACTTTAAAGGCCATTTTCATTACATCTTGGATAGGCGTCTTAGGGCACTCCTCAGCCGGTTTGAGCTTTGTGTTAGCTGGTAAGAGGACCTGGTGGGACCCGGTGCGTGCACTGACAGGAGAAGAGAGGAGTGAGTGGGTGGAAGGGTACCTCAGTACCTGCTACCTCAGCAAGGAGGCAATGGTATGAGATCCAGCGGAGGTTTTTGTTTTTGATCTAGTAATTGGAGGGGAGAAATCAGGTTGCTCATGTGAGAGTGACTGCAGAGAGTCTGGAGCAGAAGGCGGGGGGTGAGGATGTATTGGAGAAGCATAGTTCAGGATGTGAGCAAAGGAGGGAAAAGGCATAAACATAGGGGAATTTCCTTGGAAGGAAATTCCCAATTGATGGATCTTTTTGAACACTTGCCAAAGTTGAAAAAGTCACACAGAATTTGAGGATCTGGAGACCCCTCTGGAGGCCATCAGTTTTGGTTGTCTAATTGGTAATATGGCCAATGCTGTGTACTGAATTTGATGAGGAGTTTGGGTTCCACCAGGCAGCCCCTGTATGCTCACATCCCCATTATTTTCAGAAGAAGTCCGCTTTTCCCCCACACAGCCATGGCTGTTTGTGGCTTTGATAGTCTGCAGGGCAAACATAGTATTCTAGGCTAGCCAACCTGCATCTGGCTCGCGTGTCCCTAGATCCATAATGTTTGTTTCCATTATCTGTGGTACAGTAGGGATTTAATGGAATTTTAGTTGGATCCTCTTCATCAGAGATATCCCAATATGAAAGACGTATAGCCAGCTGACAAATTCTGGGTGGAGAGATGGCCACCAGGTCCCTAAGGGGGCTGTATGCGAGATAGACCATACTTCTTGTCTAGTAAGATTTGTGATCAGCCATCACTGATGAACGGGCTGATGAGGGTAAGGACTACTGGTGGACAAGGGGAGAGTCTATAGCCTTACCCACGTGGCGAATATGCAATTTGAAAGGGTTTCCAGTCTTTTCCAGTTTTTCAGCCAGAGTCTGGACAGGGCGCAGGCTTGAGATAAGAATTAGGATCCAGGAATTGATTCCTTCTACATTTACCACTGTAGGTTTTATAAGTAGCACCTGGTATGGTCCTGTCCAGCGGGGTTACAGGGATGACACCTGATGTTGTCTTATGTAGAGGATGTCTCTTATTTGATATCGATGTGGAGTCCCCTCTTCACCAAGTTGGTAGGCAGTGGCCAGCTGTTTCAACAGGTATCGCTGAGTTCTTTCAAGAGCTTTAAGTCTGTCAAACAAGGGGTTGTGGAGGGGATCACTAGGTCTTAGAGTTGGGGTTAGGTCCCTTACTGGAATAGGGGCTCCATAAAGAATTTCATAGGGGGTGAGGTTACACAAAGAAATAGAGGGAGTATTTCTTGCATGAAACAGTGCATAAGGCAGGAGCATAGTCCAATCTTTTATGCCGCTCTCTAAGCTTAATTTCGTTAAGGTCTCTCTAATGGTTCTATTTATTTTTTTTACCTGTCCTGAGCTATGGGGTCTATAAGCACAATGTAACTTCCAATTTATCCCCAGTGTCCTGGCTAACCCCTGACTTACCTGGGCCATGAACGCCGGGCCATTATCAGACCCTATTACCTTAGGCAGGCCGTGTCTTGGAAAAATATCTTTCAGGATCTTCTTGACCACCAATTGTGCCTTTTTTTGTGGGGAAGGCTTCAATCCATCCTGAAAATATATCTACAAAGACTAGGAGATATTTAAGTCCATACCTTGCTGGCTTAATTTCAGTAAAGTTCACTTCCCAGAATTGTACTGGTCTGATTCCTAATAGGTGCTTTCCTGCGGAAAGCTTGGAAAGATAAGCATTAACCTATTGACAGACCGGACAGACTTTTGTTACCTGTTCAGTTATTTCCTTTTGCTGTGAGTGGGTTAGTGGAAAACTCTGTTCTTGATCCTTCAGGAATGCCTGCAGTTTCTTTGAACCAAGGTGTGTGAATTAATGTACATTTTTAACGTAGTGTAGGGCTTTCTGAAATTGCAGGCTTGGCTCAGTCAAGTTGAGGAATTCAGTGCCAGTGTCGTAGATGTTATCAAAAGCGTTCTGGTGCTCAGGGGTCCATTGGAATTGGGTATCTCCATTTAACAGCGGGTATAAAGAAGAAGTTAAGGACGCAAACACAGAAATCCATAACCTGCAAAACCCAGTATTTCCAAGAAACTCTCTGTGTTGTCTGCTGCTAGATGGGGTGGTATCTGCACAACCGTTTGTTTTCTGGGCTCAGTGAGCCATCGTTTACTGCCCCTAAGGGAATAGCCCAGGAAGATTACTTCTTGCTGGCAAATTTTGGCCTATTTGGCAGAAGCTCTATACCCGAGTTGAGCAAGCTCATATAATAGTGCTTGGGTCCCAGACTCACAGTTTTCTTTGGTGTTGGCTGCCAGTAGCAGGTCATCCACGTATTGAAGCTGGGTGACTTTGGGGTGTGTAGTTCTGACGTTGTTGAGATCTCTGTGGAGGGCTTCATCAAAGAGAGTGGGAGAGTTTTTGAACCCCTGTGGGAGTCTAGTCCAAGTTACTTGATCAGACGTTCCAGTTTCTGGGTCTACCCACTAGCAAGCAAACAGCAACTGACTATCTTTATGCAGAGGCAAACAAAAGATAGCATCTTTTAAGTCCAGAACAGTATACCATTTCTGCTAAGGGTTCAGAGTGATAAGCAGATTGTACGAATTAGTTACCGTGGAGTGAATGTCCTGCACTCTGTTATTAATCTCTCTTAGGTCTTGAACGGGGGATAGTCCCCGGTTCCTGGCTTTTTTTACTGGGAGCAGGGGAGTCTTCCAGGCCGATTGACAGGGCCTTAGGACCCTAAGGCCAGATATTTCTGAATATGGGGCCTTATCCCATCTTTAGCTTTTCTGCTCAGAGGATATTGTTTGACATTGATTGGGGAGGCTGAGGTTTTTAACTCCACTGTTCTTGGAGGTTGTTTCACGGCTAGGCCTAACCTAGCCATTTTTGCCCAGGTATCTGGGTAATCTGTTATCCATTTCTGGGGTAGCTTGCTTGTTTGAGCAGTCTTGGGGGGTGTGAAGAGTGGATGTTCATCTTCTACTGGCATTTATAAAGCCAAGACTATAGGAGTTTTTACTGAAGGATTTAGAAATTTTATTTTGGGGCCTTCGGGGTTAAAAGTTGTTTTGGCCTGGAGCTTACTGAGCAGATCTCTGCCCATCAATGGGGCCAGGCATTCTGGGATTACTAGGAAGGAGTGATGGATTTTTCCTTTCCCCATGTCCATGGTCCTCTTAGTTGTCTATGTCTGATATTTACTGCCATTAGCCCTTTGAACTAGAGACATTTTATTTGATAGTGTGCCCAGTGGGGCCTTAAGGGCTGAGTATACTGCTGCTGTCTCCACTTCAAAGTTTACCTGGGTCCTCTCCACTTCAAAAGTTACCCTGAGCTCGGGGAAGGGATCTGAGCCCCGACGTTCTTAGTCATCCTTTTGAGTCAGAATGGCTGGCTGTCGTGGCTGTCTCTTTTCTAGGGCACTCTTTGGCCCAGTGACCTTTTTCTTTACAGTAGGCACAATGATCTGAGGCCAGGGGTGGCCTCTGGCGTGCGCCCAGGTTTCCGTTCCTGTCTTCCTGTTTGTTAATTTCTGGCCTATTTATTGTTGTGACCAGGACCTTAGTCAATGCCTTAGTCTGTCTTTTGCATCTCTCATCTTCCCTTTGCTCCCTTTCTTTCTCTTTGTTTCTCTCATATAGTATACTTTCTCGGCTTCTCTGACTAAATCTCCCAAAGTCATATCTTGTGATCCCTCTAAGAGTTGTAACTTTCTTTTAATATCCAGGGCAGCTTGCCCAATGAAGGCCATCATGACAGATGCCTTTTGATCCTCTGCCTGAGGATCAATAGGAGTAAATCTCATATATGCCTCCATAATTCTCTCTAGAAACATAGAGGGATATTTATCAGGCCCTTAAATTATCTCTCTTACCTTGGCCAAATTAGGTGGTTCCCTAGCGGCCGATTGGAAACCCAATATTAGGGCCTGGCAATTAGTGGACAGATGCTCCCTACCTTCAAAGGTGTTGGGGTTTCAGTTGGGTCAATTCAAGGGGAAGCTGGCTTTGATTATGTTGGGAAGTTGTGTTGGTCACACATCTGGTCCGAGAATATATTTTTTAGCTTCCAGGAGATTTTTCTCTCATTCCTCTGCCGTAAAGAGAGTCACTAGGATTTGTTGGCAGTCATCCCAAGTAGGCAAGTGTGAAAACCCCAGGGAGTTCTTTGAGTTCTTTTAGCCGGGCCAGCTTCCTCCAGGGAAGGAGGGGCTGTGTGTGACGCGGGGGAGTCATCTGGAGGGCACTGGGCCGGCCTAACTTCCTCCAATGGCAGAGAAGCAGAGTCAGCAGGGGAATCACTTAGAGGTTGTTGGGGGTTGGGGACAAGGGCAGGGGATAAGAAGGATGAGGAGAGTCCAGTAGAATCTTGAGACTCAGGGAGAACAGAGGGTGGAGGAGGAGGAGCAGAGGGTTTGAGAGATAGAATCGTGGTGGAAGGAGTAGGAGCGTAGGCAGGGACAAGGAAAGGCTTCACCCATGGAGGAGGAGATTTGCAGAGGTCCTGCCAAGTTAAGATATATGGCTGTTGATCTGGATGGCTATGTGGCCTCAGCTGAAAGACAATATCTCTGATTTTTCAAATTAGTGGGAAGTAGAAACATCCTTCTGGGGGCCATCCAACTCCAAAGGTGTGTCATTCTGAGGCACAGAGAGTCTGCCAGGTCCAGCGTTTTAATGAAAAAGAAAGATTCTGGGCCCTTAAGCAGACTTTGGTCCAGTGATCAAGGGTCAGGGAGAGAAGTGTTGAAGTGCTCTGTCCCAAAATGAGAGATACACAAACAGTGAAAGCAACGACATACTACACAGACAAGACAAGACAATAAAGACAGACAATGGACGTCCAATATTGAGACAAGGACTGAGTAGCCCTCAAAACCTCATGGGCTGGCAATACCGAATCCGAAACAAAATATCACAGAGTCGAGGAGACTATTGTTCCTTGATTTCCTGAGTCCTCTGGGGCGTCCCCCAGGGATGTGGCCTGTGGCTCTGTGACACGTCTGTCAGCCACCATCAGAGAGAGCTAATGCTCAACACCGATAGCGATTTTGCAAAACCTTAACCTGAAACCTGAAACCAGAAAGAGTCACCTTACTTACCCTGAAAGGAGCCCCTTGGGGGTCTTTCGTCCACCACTGCTGGATCTCGCTGGTGCCTCCAGATGTAAAGATCGGGTGAGCGACAGAGGAAGAGACCACCAAGAGAATGTCTCATGCAACAGTAAAGGGTTTATTGGGAGACCAGCTTTCTGGGGCTCAGAGGTCACTTTAATAGAGCAGAGAGCAATGAAAACAGCTTAAGCAGAGCTTATATACTTTCCTTGGAGAGGGCAGGGAGGGAAGTTTATTGATGGGTCAGGGCAAGGGGGAGGTTTGTGTGCAAACGGGTGAGGGTGTGTATTCTGCAGTTTGGCAGTTGGGGACAGCACATTCTGGAAACAAGATTAGCAAACAGTCCTCAAGTTTCCAACAGTGTTTTGTTAAGCATACAGAAAAACAGGAAGTGACAAGTACCTATTTTATTAACCTTTCACCAATGCCTAAATGGAATGTGAGCATGGTTTACTAAAAACATCCATGTCCACGTTGCCTAATGCTCTCAAATCAATCTTATTTGTGACTACATATTTGTTTCTTCCTAAGATTATATATTGAACCTCAATCCTGTTGAAAATGACTAATCCTATCACTCACTTTGTATTTTGCCTGATTTCCTAATGTCTCTATTGATATCTGCTTTCCTACATATTTTCACGAGTTCATCATTGTGACTGACTCTTCACATGTGCTGACATTTACATTCACTCTCTATCCGAAATCCTATTGCTAAAGAACTTTTGGTCGAAATCCTATACTCACTCTTTTTTTCTAAATCTACTGACTATCTTCCTAATCCTACCAACTATACCTTTTCGACTGGATGATCTCTTCTACAATCAATCATCCAAGGTACAAGATCTTAAGCCATTGTATATTGATTTATCTGAGACATCTATGCAGAATATAATTCAAAGCTAAGTATTTCAATCAACAGCCCAATGCCCTTCTTGGATTCAAATCTTATCTAGATTTCTGTGTTCATACATATATTTCACCAATATATTCTTGTAAATATCGCAAGTTCCCAATACCATTGTTTGTTCCTCAGTATGATTCCTAACCCAAATCGAACCTGTTATTACCCTAAACATACACTGTTCCCTTAAACTAAGTTTACAGATGATCCGGGACAGAGTTTGTCTTACAATAGTAACGTAGGGGGTCTTCCACCTGCTGAGAACATCAAAGTTCCAGGCAGAAATGATACCCTGGAGAAGTTGCAGGCAGCTATGAAGGACCTAAGAGATCAAAAGTCATATTCCATGGCAAGCAACCTGGTCAGTATGAAGGGATGTGTCTGAATCAGAATCTCCTTTCCTATTGTAGAGAAGACTGATCAAACCATACCTGCGTGGAAAGCTGTTCCCAGGTGCCTATGCTTGATATACCATTCTAACTTGTGAAAGTGTCACAGGAAGTAGGAGCAGCCTCCATCTCATGGGACCCTTGGAAGCAACTGTAAGTACAAAGTGGTGGCCAAGGCAGTGACTTCATTCAGTTCCTGAAGGAAGTGACCTCACCTCACTTCTTTGGTGATGGAAATCTCTGGACTTGTGATCCAGGAAGCCAGGCACCCAGAGCCAGTCCCAGTCCCAGTTCCAGTGGTCTCACTTGTTTGGATTTACCAAGGACAGAGTCAGTCTTCCTTGGTACCTACTGATATGAGGATTGTCAAATGCCAGAAGAGCTTTGAAGAGGGACCTTTCCTGAGAAAGCAGGTATTGGTTCACAACTGGCTCCTGAAAACTTCACAAAGTTGCCCAAGGAGACCAGATCTGAGACAGGACAGGCCATTTCAGGGGAACATAGTCTGGCCCACCAGTTAGAGGACACTCTGGATAGTCACAGACCTACTTGTGTTAAAGAGGTGCCTTTTTGCGTGTGGGTGTGAGTTTGTGGTTTTCTCTCAATTTCTGAGAATAGGTAGGAAAGGCTCTTTGTTTGGATTGGAGTGGACTGTTTCTAATAAGTCGTTTGACAGGGCTAGTGTTTCTATGTCTGTGTATCCCACTGTGTCTGTGGTTGTAGACATTAGACAAGAGAATGCATCAATGCATGTGTCCTGTCTAGTAGAAAACTCTCCAGTATTTATTCTGCCTAATTGATGAATGGACTGTGGTGTGCCTTATGGATGGGCAACACCTACTTACTTCCTAAGTTAATGTTTTCTTCCTGAATTCTGGACACTCTCTAGTATAGGCTCATGGTTTTGTGTCCAAGATATGTACCATTTCCAAGATATGTGACATGTCCATATACTTGAGAGCTGTAGAGAATGGGAACATCTTAGAAAACTCAGATATCAGTGTGACCAGTAAACTCTCAGTGGAGAAACCCTGCTTTGGTTCATTTGCTTACCTATGGTTCTGTTGCCCTGAATTTCAGGAAGGTCTTTGCCTCAGGCCACCCCTTTGTGAAGCCTGAATAAAACAGTTTTCAAATGAAAATAAATGGGCATAACCTGTGGCTCTTTGCTTAATTGCTTTGGAAAGGGATGTGTCTGAATCAGCCTCTTGGCCCTGTATGAGGTTGTGGCTTAGATTCTCAGCACATGATGAATCTAAAGATAGATTCCATGTGTGCAATCAAAAGCAAAATGGCCAAAAATCTGTCATTGTTGATTAGTCTCTTGCCTTCCTCTGTTAGGTCCCTGACCTCTATCAAGTGAGAATAGGGATCATTTGGGTCAAATGAGTTATTTGAAGCCCTGAAGAGATGCCTGTGTTTTCTTATGACTCCAAATCACATAAAAAAATCTATCGCTGAGAATCAGTAGGCCTCAAATTGGAGAAGCAGAGCAGTATTAACGGCAGGTCTATTGGATCACTACAGGTTCACAGGAAGGGTGTCCATGCCACCTTGACTTTAGGCAAATGAGGGGTAAGGGAGATTTTTTTGGACACTCTTTTGGGATGTGTCCCGCTTTGAAACCTCCAGCCACAGGTTATGATGAGTGTCTATATTTAATAAGATGAGGGCCATGTGGGAGTATTTTGGTTTAAATTGTGGTCATTCATGTGGCAGTTGGAAGAGATGACTGGATCCACCTGGGCTTGAACTCTGGTGTCATTCCCCTGAAAGACTGAGTTCTGGATCAGACATCAAAGAAGTATTGCCATGAATTGTGTTGGGATTTTCGGAGGCCAAACATGAGATTCGCCCTTGGAATCTGGGAACTAGGCCCAGGGTGGCTTTCCACAGAGCACTGGGAATCTCAGCCAAGATATCACATAATTTTATTCTGAAAGACTTTGAAGCCATATTTACTAGTCAAAACACACATGGACCTCAATTGTAGACCTCAGTGGGCCTGGATTCTTGTGACCTTTTGGCCACTCTTTGGGAGGACTTGCCTGTGAGAGTTCTCCAAAACTTTCATTGAAATCAGCTTCCTCACCATTGAATGATTCCTGAATGAATTGAAACCCACAGTGCCTCCAACTTCATCCTTGAAAATTGACTAGATAAATACCATAAAATTTTTGAAATTCCAATGACCAGATGGCACTGGAGAACCTTTGGATGTCCTGTTGCTGATCATGACTGTACCAGACAGTGCATTGATTGACTGGATTTCATGAAAATTGTGGAGAACAGAGATGCCATTAAGTTGGTGCCTTCTTAGTAGTGGGACTAGAGCAGTGGTGAGCAAGTGTGTAATAAAACATCTGTTGTGGGGTCATGTGGATCTGCTATTGGCTTCCAAATCGCTGTGACTGACATGGTGCAGCTAGCAGACCCTTATATGTACAGACATCTTGTTATATGGAGAGGTTTCAGGGCAATGTTCAGAATCAGGTTGCTTTGGTCAAGGGGGCAACCTATGTGGTATACAAGCCCTGTTGGTGCATTATCCTGCAGACCCTGACCCACCACATTTGACAGAACTTCCTCCAGCATGGTGTCCCAGTTGAACGCATTGTATTTCCTGAAGCAAGTACCAAACTCCGAGTGCAGCAGCAAGAAACACTGTGAAAAGTGGAGGATGATGAAATGGCTTCACAGTCCACGTGGGGAGACACTTAGCCCCCAGTGGCCACAGATTACATACAAAGAGGGAATTCAGCACTGCTGCCTCATTTTCATTGTAAAATAAGAATCCATGTCCTCCAGGTCACATAGATGCAGACCCACCTTTGATGCTCTCACTACAAAGAGAATTCAGCACTGCTGCTTCATGTTCATTGGGAAATTATAACCATGTCCTCCAAATCACAGAGATGAAGACCCATATTTGATGGTCTCACTAGAAAGGAACCTAAAGCTCCTGACAACTACATGTATTTCAAGTCCCCAACCTAAAGGCAGTTTTTCCAGACGTCTTTAGGCAGGCAAATCTCCATGTTTGTGGAGTTTTTACACTGTCCCTTATTTTTGGAAACTGTTCTATCATCTCCAAGGTTGTGAACTCCTGAGCATTTTCTATTTCAGATATGTATTTAAAGATTTTCTAACTCTTCTCCTCTAATTGTGTCTTACTTGGGGCGAAGGTAATGTCAAGGCATTGTTCTGGATGAGAGTAGAAAAATTTTTTGTGAAGCACATATTTGATAAACATTGGATTCTTCTTCTTATTTTCCATTCGAAATACTGAATCCCTGACACTAACTCATACCCTACTATAATATGACTACTAATCCTAATATGATGGAGAATAATACCCAAGCAGAATGAATATGCAAGCATTTCAGAGAAGGCATGGTGTATAGTAGGACTTCCCTCTTGCACGATAAAGGGTAGGTTTTATAAATCTAGTCAATTTTTAATTGAAATAGTCTTCCATGTGTTTTTAAAGTTAACAAATATGTGAATTCCTGTCTCCCATTCTCTGTAGCCTACTCAGCACATGTATTTTTATATGCACATATAGAATTCTACCTGGTATCACACGTACATTTTTATGAGTTGGCTGACTTGGCAGAAACAAATTGTGAGAAGAGATCTCTCCTCCGAAACGCTGTTGGAACTGAAAATTCAAACAATGGGTGAGCTTCCTAGTAGAACAATGTTATACATAAATCCATGTTTAGTAAAATAAATAATTTTGCATCTGTGGATGATTTATATTACATGATGAATTACGATTGGCATATAGATATTGATACTTTTTAATGTATTTTTTGTGGTTTTTTAATATATATAAATATATATATATATATAAATACATATATAAATATATATATACAAATATATATATATATATATATATATATATATATATTCACACTCTTCACATTTTATAAAATATGAAATATATGTGTCTTATATAACTCCGTAAATTCATTTATGTTCATGTATGTGGATTTATAATCAACTTTTCACAAGATTATTCTCAGAAATACTCATCCACCTGAAATACATATTTGTTTCCCAGTTCTGAAAAGTAACTTCAATAAATGGTGCTTACAAATCCTAATATTTCTAGAGTAAATGACCCAGTTTAACATCAATGCAAGTAGATTCCTATAGGACATGATTTCTATTTTGACGTTCATTATAATTCAACACTGGTACATTACTATTTCTTCAGTTTTTGCACATCATAAGATATATATTTCATCCACAAGTTCACAAATTTATAGGAAATTGTTTCACTTTCAGTCACTTCCGGCTTCATAACACATGTATTCCTCCATGTTACTTGACTGGTCTTTTCATGAGACTTCTTTCCAAACACATCATTTTCAATTTCCATAATCAATTTCGAAGCTAAACTCACACACTCTTCAAAATAAACCATAACATTAATATTACCATTAGATGTATAGGTGTTTGGAATAAATGTATGTATATCAATAAAAGATTTTCTGTATATTTTCACATTTCCGTTCAATGCATTATTTAATGTTGGAACCAGTTATGTTATTTATTCACAGTATGGTCTATTAATGCATTATCTCTATATTCAAAGACACAGTGTACACCTCTTTGTCCCCCCAATACTAATTTATACCTCTTCAAAATATTGCTCCCAGAAATGGTGGAAGAATTACTCATATCACCTTATCTATATATATATTTATATATATTTTTTTATCACAGTAATATTCTGGACACAAAAAGCAAAGGTCACAATCATGATTGTATCAAACCCTAAATGGAAAGTGAGCATGGATTACTAAAACAATAATGTCCAGGTTGCCAAATGCTCTCAGATGTAAATCCTATTGGTGACTACATATTTGTTTCTTCCTAAGATTATATATTATAGTTCGAGCCTGTTGAAAATGTCTAATCGTATCACTCACTTTATACTTTGCCTGATTTCCTAATATCTCAATTGATATCTGTTTTCCTACATATTTTCCCCAGTTCATCATTGTGTCTGACACTTCACATTTGGTGACATATACATTCACTGTCTACCCTAGACCCTATTGCTAAAGAAATTTTGGTACAAATCCTATACTCACTCTTATTTCTAAACCTACTGACTATCTTCCTAATCCTACTGACTATTGCATTTTGACTCGATGTTCAATTCGACAATCAATCGTCCAAGGTATAAGGTCCTAAGCCATTGTATTTCAATTTATCTGAGACATATATACAGAAAATTATTAAAACCTAAGTATCCCACTCAAGGGCCCAATGCCCTTCTCGTTTCAAATCTTAACTAGGTTTCTGTTTTTATACTTATATTTCAGCTATATATTCTTGTAAATATCACAGGTTCCCAATACCATTATTCATCCGGCAGAGAGATTCTTAACCCAAATAAAACATGTTATTAACCCTAAACATACACTGTTCCCTCAATCTAACTTTACAAAAGAGGAGGGACAGAGTTGGTCTTACAATACTGGAATGTAGGGGATCTTCCACCTGCTGAGAACATCAAAGGTCCATGCAGAAATGACCCCTGGATAAGATATAGGCAGCTATGAAGGACATGAGAAAGCAAAAGTTAAATTCTATGGCAAACAACCTGGTCATGATGAAGGGATGTGTCTGAATCAACCTCTAAATATAGAGAAGATGGACCAAACAAGGCCTGTGTGAAGAGCTGTTCACAGGTGCCTATGGTTGATATACCATTCTAACTTGTGAAAGTGTCACAGAAAGTAGGGGCAGCCTGCATCTCATGGGACCCTTAGAAGTAACTGTTAGGACAAAGCGGTTGCCAAGGCAGTGACCTCATTCAGTTTCGGAAGGAAGTGACCTCACCTCACCTCCTTGTCAATGGAACTCTCTGAACTTGTGATCCAGGAAGAGACACACCCAGAGGCACTCGCAGTCCCAGTTCCAGTGGTCTCACTTGTTTCAATTTACCAAGGACAGAGTCAGTCTTTCTTAGTTCCTACTGATGTGAGGATGGCCAAATGCCAGGAAAGCTCTGAAGAGGGGACTTTCCTGAGAAAGCAGGTAGTGGCTCACCCATGGCTCCTGACTACTTCACAGAGTTGGCCAAGGAGACCAGATTTGAGACACGAGAGGCCATTTTGGGGGAATATAATATGGCCCATCAGTCTGAGGACACTCCGGATAGTCACAGACCTACTTAGGCAAAAGAGGTGCCTTTGTGGGTGTGGATGTGTGTTTCTGGTTTTGTCTCATGTCCTGAGAATAGGTAGGAAAGGCTGTTTGTTTGGATTGGCGTTGACTGTTTCTAGTAAGTCGTTTGACAAGTCAAGTGCTTCTATATCTGTGCATCCCACTCTGTCCGTGATTGTAGACATTAGTAAAGAGAATGCATCAATGGATGTGTCCTGTCTAGTAGAAAGCTTCCAGGCATTCATCCTGCCAAATTTATGAATGGACTGTGGCTTGCCTTATCGAAGGGTAACACCTGCTATCTTCCAAAGTTTCTGTTTTCTTCCTGAATTCTGGCCACTCTCCAGAATAGCCTCATGGTTTTGTGTCCAAGATATGTACCACCTACAAGTTCTGTGATATGGCCATGTTCTGGATAACTGACGGCAATGGCGAGCATCTCAGAAAACTCAGATATCAGTGTGACCACGAAAGTCTCAGTGGAGAAACCCTGCTTTGTGCCTTTTGTTTACCTCTTGTTTGTTGCCCTGAATTTCAGGAAGGTCTTTCCCTCAGGCCACTCCTTTGTGAAGCCTGAAGAAAACAGTTTCAAATGGAAATGAATGGGATTCACCTGTGGCTCTTTGCTTATTTGCTTCGGAAATGGATGTGTCTGAATCAGACTCTTGGCCCTGTGTGAGGCTGTGGTTAGATTCTCAGCACCTGATGGATCCCATGTTTTCATCCAAACCCAAAATGGCCAAAAGAGCAATCATTGTGGATGAAGTCTCTCGCCTTCCTCTGTAAGGTTCCTGAACTTCATCAAGTGAGAATAGGGATCCTTTGGGTCAAATGAGTTCTTCAAAGCCCTGAAGAGGGAAGCCCATAGGTGCTTGGGTTTTCTCATGTTTCTAATTCACATAAAGAATCTAAACCCCACAGTCAGTATTCCTCAAATTGGAGAAACAGAGCAGTATTAACGGAAGGCCTACTCGATTACTCCTGGTTCACAGGAAGTTGTTCAGGCCACCCCGACTTTAGGCAAATGAGGGGAAAGGGAGCTTGGACACTGTCTTGGGCTGCGCCCCTCATGGAAACCTCTAGTCAGAGGTTATAATGAGTGTCTATATGGAAGAAGATGACGGCCATGCGGAAGTGTTTTGGTTTTAATTGTGGTTATTAGTTTGACGGTTGGAAATGATGACTGGCTCCACCTGGGCTTGAACTCTGCTGTAATTCTCCTTACAGACTGAGTTCTGGAACTGACCTCAGAGAAGTATTGCCATGAGTTGTGTTGGGATTTTAGGAGGCCATGCATGAGAGTCACCCTTGGAATTGAGATGTGTTCCCAGGAAGGCTTTCCACAAGGCACGGGGAATCTCAGCAAGGATATCACATGATTTTATTCTGACAAACTTGGCAGCCATAGTTGAGAGTCAAAACACACATGGACCTCACATTGTAGACCTCAATGGGCCTGGCTTCATGTGACCATTTGGCCACTCTTTGAGAAGACTTGCCTGTGTGTGTTCTCCTGTGCTTTCATTAAAATGAGCTTCCTCAAAATTTAATGGTTCCTGAATAAATTGAAAATCATAGTGCCTCCAAATTCATCCACGAACAATGGCTAGATAAATACCATGGAATTTTTGAAATTTTCATGTCCAGGGGTCACTGGAGAACCTTTTGATGTCCATTTGCTGATCATGAGTATACCAGACAATTCGTTGATTGACTGGGTTTCATGAAAAATGGTGTAGAACAGAGATGCCAGTAAGTTGGAGCCTCCTTAGTAGCGGGTCTAGAGCAGTGGTGGGCAGGTGTGTGATAAAACATCTGTGTTGGGGCCATGTGGATCTGCCATTGGCTTCCAAATGGCTTGTGACTGACATGGTGCAGCTAGCAGACCCTTATATGTTAAGGCATCTTGTTATATGGAGAGGGTCAGGGCAATCTTCAGAATCAGGTTGCTATGGGCCTGGGGGCAAGCTATGTGAGATAGAAGCCTGATTGGTGCATTCTCCTGCAGACCCTGACCCACCGCATGTGACCGAACTCCCTCCAGCATTATGTCCCAGTTGAACTCCTTGTATTTCGTGAAGCAAATACCCAACTCCCAGTGAAGCAGCAAGACACACCAGGAAAACTAGAGGATGACCAAATGCCTTCACAGTCTACACGGAGAGACACTAAAACCGCAGTTGCCACAGTTTACCTACAAAGTGAGAATTCAGCACTGCTGCCTCATGTTCATTGAAAAATAAGATACCATGTCCTCCAGGTCACATAGATGCAGACCCAATTTTGGTGCTCTCACTACATAGGAAGCTAAAGCTCCTGACAACAACATATATTTCAAGTGCCCAAACTCAGAGGCAGTTTCTCAAGATGTCTTTAGGCCTGCAGAGCTCCATGTTTGTGGAGTGTTTACCCTGTCCCTTACTTTTGGAAACTCCTCTACCACCTCCAAGGTTGTGAACTCCTGAGCATATTCCGTTCCAGATATGTATTCCCAGATTTTCTAACTCTTCTCCTCTAATTGTGCATTACTTCAGGCGAGGGTAATATCAAGGAATTGTTCTGGATGAGAGTGGGAAGATTTTTGTGTAGCACATATTTGAAAACACATTGGGTTTATTTTCCTACTTTCCATTTGGAATAATGAATCTCTGACACTAACCCATACCCTACTAGACTCTGACTACTAATCCTAATATGATGGAGAATAGTAACTCAAACAGAATAGAAATACAAGCAGTTCAGAGGAGGCATGGTGTATATTTGGACTTCCCTTTTTCATTATATAGGATAGGAGTTATAAATAAGTCAATGTTTATTGAAATAGTTCACCATGTGTTTTTAAAGTTAAGAAATATGTCAATTCCTGTCTCTCTTTAGCCTTTTTCAGCTCATGTATTATTATATGCACATATAGAATCCTACCTGGTATCACACGTACCTTCTTCTGAGGTGGGTGACTTGGCACATACAAATTGTGAGAAGAGATCACTCCTCCTAAATGCTGTTGGAACTGAAAATTCAACCTAAGTGTGAGCTTCCAAGTTGAACAACATTATACATAAATCCATTTTTAGTAAAATGTATATTTTTGGATATGTGGAAGATATATATTTCATGATGAATTTCGATTGGCATATATACTGCTTCTTTTTAATGTCTGTGTGTGTGTGTGTGTTTGTGTGTGTATATATATATATATATATATATATATATATATATATATATATACTCTCCAGATTTTTCAAAATATAAAATATATGTGTCTTATTATACACTCCCTAAAATCATTCATATTCATGTATGTGGATTTATAATCAACTTTTCACAAGATTATTCTCCGAAATATTCATACACCTGAAATTCATATTTGTTTTCTAAAACTGAAAACTGACTTCAGTAAATGGTGCATACAAATCATAATATTTCGTCATTGCAAGATGGCCACGAATAGAGTGCATCACACCAAGTGTACTGCACCACTGCACAGGTGAATAACGAGTTAGAGTGACAAAAAAACTATCTTGTTAGGAAATTACAGCAAAATGGGGGTGCACCAAAACCTAGAAGAAGGATTTCTAGCACCAGGGTCCGGTAATTGAGTCTCAAACACGAGCCAAATGTGCGACCCGAGATCCCATTTGACTGATCCGCGCGGCCCACCCAGTTGCTAAAGACGGTGCGGCACCACCGAGATGGGTCCAATAAGCAGGGAGAAACGTTGATGAGGATTCTGTGGAATCCTGCCGGTACAGCCCCCACTGAGCCCTGAGCTGAGTTCAGGATTTCAGACAGGGAAGGAAGCGGTAGAGTTCTATCTCCCACAATGGAAACTCTTCCAAGGAAACCAATGGCCATCATCTTGGAGAGCTGAAGTAACCACAGCCACTCTCCTACAGATTACAACAATAAAACAGGAGTGTGTTATTCAGCTCATCTCCCATATATCGGGGAATTCGCATAAAATCTCTCCTAGGATTTCCGGGGGAGAGATTATCAGAGTGAGCCTGCATAAAGATGGGGGAAAACAAGAGGCAACTGACCTTCAACTCCCCCTCTCATCAACTGTGAAAATAAAACCTGTCTAACCAGTGCTGGGGGAGGGGCAAGTGGAAAAAATCAAAACAATAGAGTGTCTGGCTTCCCAATAGACACCCTCCACAACCAACAAACGGCACGCCCAGAGTACAGTTTGAACTGCCGAGAGCCATCACTCAGGGGAAATCTGGTCTTGCAGGAAAAACCAGGACTAGCAGGAGAAACCAGAGGACTAGAGGCCAGGCCCTTGTGACTGGGCAGCGGGAGACTGCAGGCCCACAGGCGACAGTCCACCCGCTGCCCGCGTGACTAGGCGGCTTGGGAACGCCCTGCCGCCGGCGACCGACCGCACCACTGGGTGGCTAGAGATCGCCCGCCTGCCAGTGACAGTCCACCTGCTGCACAAGTGACTGGGCAGCTGGAGACCGCCTGCCCGCCAGTGACCCGGAGCTGAAACCAACAAGTGACAGTACAGTCCCACCCCCCTATACGGACACCTCAGCAAGGAGCCTTGGGCCTGCCAAAACAGAGAGGTGACGTCACTGGTGCTCGGCCTTCGGAATTTCTTCCAAGCGGAATCCACTTTAGCATGCATAGTCTACCAACACAAATGAGAGACAACAGAGACATACAACACCAAAACAAATCTCTAGAATAAAGCAGAAACACAGCAATCAAATAGAGCTGGAAAGTAACGTGAACATCATGAAAAAACAATGGAATAAAAGGAGTACAAACAATGCAGGACAACTTAATTCTACAGGAGGACCTAGAAGCACCAGAAACAGGAATAGGGAAAGAAATCAAGGCATACTTAACTCAGATGGAAAGAAATATTAGAGAAGACATGAGGCAGCAAGTCCAAGGAATAAAAGTATATTTTGAAAATGAATTAAACAAACAAATTCAAATGGCAAAAAATGAGCTTTACCAAAAAATAGAGATCTTAAAAAAATTCAAACAGTAATTCTAGAAATGCAGGAAACTATAAACCAAATTAAAAACTCAAACAAGAATATTACAAATAGAGTAGATCAAGTAGAAGTCAGAAAATCAGAAAATGAAGACAAAGTTTATCAACTTGAAAAGAATATAGTCAACACAGAAAAGATGCTTAAATCTATTCAAGAGATAAGGGATGTCAAAAAAAAAAAAACTTGAGAGTCATCAGGATAGAAGAAGGCATAGAGATTCAAACCAAAGGAATGGACAACATATTAAATGAAATAATTCTAGAAAACATCCCAGAGATGAAAGATGGATTGGATTGCCAAATCCTGGAAGCCTACAGGACCCCAAACATTCAAAAACATAATAGACCAAATCCAAGACATATAATTATGAAGATAGCCAACATACAGAACAAGGAGACAATATTAAACGCTTATAAGAGAAAGGAGGCAGATTATATTCAGGGGTAAACCAATTAGGTTAACGACTGATTTTTCATCACAGACTTTGAAAGAGAGAAGATCCTAGAACAATGTATTTCAAATGCTGAAAAATAATGGATTCCAACCAAGAACACTGTACCCAGCAAAATTAAGCTTCAGATTTGAAAATGAAATTAAAGTCTTTCATGATAAACAAAAGCTAAAAGAATATGCAGCCAGAAAACCAGCACTGCAAAGCATTTTGAGCAAAATACTACAAGAAGAAGAATTGAAAAATAGTGCCCAAAACTAACAGCAGGAGGTATTTCAGTAAAGGGGGAGGAAAATAACCAAAAAAGTAAAAACTAGCCAAACTAAAATATAATAAATAAATAAACATGACTGGAAGTACAAATCATATTTCAATTGTAACCTTAGATGTTAATGGCCAAAACTCACCAATCAAGAGACATGGGCTAGTAACGTGGAAAAAAAAATCCAACAATATGTTGTCTTCAGGAGACCCATATTATAGGAAAAGACATACACAGGCTGAAGGTAAAAGTTTGGGAAAAATCATACCACTCACATGGCCCTCGGAAGCAAGAAGGAGTGGCCATACTCATATGGAATAAAATCAACTTCAAACCTAAGTAAATCAAAGGGATAAAGAAGAACACTATATTCTTTTAGAAGGAACCATCCACCAACAAGACTAACAAATATCAATTTGTATGCACCAAGCAATGGAATTGCAATGTTCATAAAACAAACTCCCCTCAAGTTCAAGAGTCACATAGACTACAACACAATAATTATGGGTGAATTCAACACACCACTCTTGGCATTGGACAGATCCTCTAGAGAGAAACTGAATAAAGAAACTATAGAACTCAACAGCACAATCGATAACCTAGACTTAACAGACATATATAGAATATATCAACCATCATCAAGTAGATACACGTTCTTCTCAGTAGCAGCACATTGATCCTACTCAAAGATAGACCATATATTATGCCATAGGGCAATTCTTAGTAAATATAAAGGCATGGAAATAATACCATGCACCATATCTGATCATAATGGAATGAAACGGGAAATCAATGATAAAAGAAGGAAGGAAAAATCCTGCATCACATGGAAAATGAACAGCATGCTACTGAATGATCAATGGGTAACAGAAGACATAAAGGAGGAGATAAAAAAATTCTTAGAGACAAATGACAATACAGACACAATGTACCGGAATCTATGGGACACAGTGAAAGCAGTTTTAAGAGGGAAATTCATTTATTGGAGTTCTTTCCTCAAAAAAAGAAAAACCAGCAAATAAATGAACTCATGCTACACCTCAAAAACCTAGAAAAGGAAGAGCAAAACAACAGCAAATGTAGTAGAAGACAAGAAATAATCAAATTTAGAGAAGAAATCAACAAAATTGAAACAAAGAAAAACATTGAAAAAATTGATAAAACTAAAAGTTGGTTTTTTGAAAAAATAAATAAGATCGACAGGCCCTTAGCCATACTAATGAACAGAAGAAGAGAGAGAACTCAAATTACTAAAATACGGGATGAAAAAGGCAATATCACAACAGACACTACAGAAATAAAGAAGATAGTTAGAAAGTATTGTGAAACACTATATTCCAATAAAATTGAAGATAGTGAAGGTATTGATAAATTTCTTAAGTGATACGATCTGCCCAGATTGAGTCAGGAAGACACACACAATTTAAACAGACCAATAACAAAGGAAGAAATAGAAGAACCATCAAAGGACTGCCAACCAAAAAAAACCCTGGACTCTATGGGTATACAGCGGAGTTCTACAAAACCTTCAAAGAAGAACTAATACCAATATTATTCAAGCTATTTCAAGAAAAACAAAAGAAAAGAGCTCTTCCAAATTCATTCTATGAGGCCAACATCACCCTGATCCCGAAACCAGACAAAGACACTTTAAAGAAAGAAAACTACAGAACAATATCTCTAATGAACTTGGATGCAAAAATTCTCAATAAAATCCTGGCGAATCGAATACAGAAGCATATCAAAAAAATTGTGCTTCATGATCAAGTAGGATTCATCCCTGCGATGATAGGCTGGTTCAATATATGGAAATCAATAAATGTAATCCACCACATCAATAGACTTAAAGACAAGAACCATATGATCATCTCCATTGATGCAGGAAAAGCATTCGACAAACTACAGCATCCCTTTATGTTCAAAACACTATAAAAACTAGGGATAAAAGGAACTTACCTCAACATGGTAAAAGCTATATATGCTAAAAATCAGGCTAGCTTCATCCTAAATAGAGAAAAGCTGAAGAAATTCCCTCTAAAATCTGGAACAAGACAGGGATGCCCTCTATCACCACTTCTATTCAATTAAGTTCTAGAAATACTAGCCAGAGCAATTAGACAGACAAAAGAAAATAAAGGCATAAAAATAGGAAAGGAAGAATTTAAATTATCGCTATTTGTAGATGACATGATAATATATTTAACAGACCCAAAAGGGTCTACAAAGAAACGGCTTGAGTAAATAAATGAATTCATCAAAGTGGCAGGATATAAAATCAACACACATAAATCAAAGGCATTTTTGTATATCAGCAACAAAACTTCTGAAATGGAAATGAGGAAAACCACTCCATTCACAATATCCTCAAATAAAATAAAATACTTGGGAATCAACCTAACAAAAGAGGTGAAAGATTTATATAATGAAAACTACAGAACTCTAAAGAGAGAGATAAAAGAAGATCTTAGAAGATGGAAAAATGAACCCTGTACATGGATAGGCAGAAATAACATTATCAAAATGGCAATATTACCCAAAGTTCTCTACAGGTTTAAAGTGATGCCAATCAAAATCCCAACAGCATTTCTTGTAGAAAAAGATAAAGCAATCATGAAATTCTTATGGAAAAACAAAAGACCCAGAATAGCGAAAGCAACTCTAAGCAGTAAGTGTGAATCTGGAGTTATAGCGATATCAGAGTTCAAACTGTACTACAAAGCAATAGTACCAAACACAGTGTGGTACTGGTACCAAAACAGGCAGGTGGACCAATGGTACAGAATAGAGGACACAGAAACCAATCCACAAAATTACAACTTTCTTATATTTGATAAAGGGGCTAAAAGCATGCAATGGAGAAAGAATAGCATCTTCAACAAATGGTGCTGGGAAAATTGGAAATCCATATGCAAATAAATGAAACTGAATTTCTTTCTCTTGCCATGCACAAAGGTTAACTCAAAATGGATCAAGAAGCTAGATATAAAATCAGAGACACTGCGTCTGATAGAAAAAAAGTTGGTTACGATCTTCATACTGTGGGGTCGGGCTCCAAATTCCATAATAAGACTCCCATAGCCCAAGAGTTAATAACAAGAATAAACAAATTGGACTTACTTAAACTATGAAGTTTTTTCTCAGCAAGAGAAACAATAAGAGAGGTAAATAGAGAGCCTACATCCTGGGAACAAATTTTTACCCCTCACACTTCAGATAGAGCCCTAATATCCAGAATATACAAAGAACTCAAAAAATTAAACAATAAGATAACAAATAATGTAATCAACAAATGGGACAAGGAACTGAACAGACACTTCACAGAGGAAGACATACAATCCATCAACAAGTACATGAAAAAATGCTCACCATCTCTAGCAGTCAGAGAAATGCAAATCAAAACCACCCTAAGATACCATCTCACTCCAGTAAGATTTGCAGCTATTATGAAGTCACAGAACAACAAGTGTTGACGAGGATGTGGGGAAAAGGGTACACTTGTACACTGCTGGTGGGACTGCAAATTGGTGAAGCAAACTTTGAAAGCAGAATGGAGATTCCTGGGAAAACTGGGAATGGATCCACCCTTTGAACCAGCTTTTGCCCTTCTCAGACTATTCCCTGAGGATCTTAAAAGAGCGTACTATAGGGATACTGCCACATCAATGATCATAGTGGCACAACTCAAAATAGATAGACTGTGGAAACAAACTAGATGCCCTTCAATATATGAATGGATAAAAAAAAATGTGGCATCTATACACAATGGAGTATTATGCAGCACTAAAAAATGACAAAATCATAGAATTTGTAGGGAAATGGATGGCATTAGAGCAGATTATGCTAAGAGAAGGTAGCCACTCTTTAAAAAACAAAAGTCAAATGTCTTCTTTGATATAAAGAGAGCAACTAAGAATAGAACAGGGAGAAAGAACTTGAGGAAAAGATTAACATTAATCAAAGACGAGAGAGGAAAGCAAAAGGGAGAGAGAATGGAAACCATATGGAAATGGTAGGAGACCCTCAATGTTACACAAAATTACAAATAAGAGGTAGTGAGGGGAAAGCTGGGTGGAATAGGGAGAGAAGTGAAAAACATCAGATGAGGTAGAGAGGGAAGATGGAAGGGGAGGGGAGGGAAGATAGTAGGGGATAGGAAATGTAGCACAATACAACAGTCACTTATATGACATTTTGTAAAAATATGAATGTGTAACCATTGTGATTCTGCAACTTGTATTTGGGGAAAATTGGGAGTTCATAACCCAATTGAGTCAAATGTATGAAAGATGATATACCATGAGCTTTGTAATGTTTTGAACAACCAATAAAAAATAAATAAATAAAGGTTTAAAATTGAGTGGGAAGATATCAGCTAAAAAAGTGTTGAGATGCATTCATTTTGCTAAGCAGAAACTTTGTTTTGTTTAGTTGTATCAATCACAAATTTATTGTACCAGAAAACTGGTTTTAAAAATGCACATAATTGAGATTAAAGGTTAATCCACCTACCCTCCTGAAAAATTCATAGTATTTCCTATATTTTTCATATTTCATTTTTTAGTGAATATTTTGTCATGGACCAGTTCTAGTCTTAGGCTATTCTTCCAGAATACTAACTCAACTGACAAGTTGGTACAATGTGTTGGATTGTTCTTTTCATCTTTTATTTAATAGTTTCTAACTGATAATGTGTATTTTTTCTTATCTTTATTTGGACATACATACCCAACTGTATCTTTGCATTTTATGTTTTACTGGGAAAGAGACTCATCAAAAGCTCTGTATTATATGTATCAGTAATCAAACATTTAGAGATCGCAATTATTCTTAATTTTGCCTGAAAATATCTTTGTACCATTTTTCTTATAAAGATTTAGAATTATTAATACTGCCCCTACTGTAATAAGTAACTACTTACAAAAAGGATTAAACAATTGACTTTATATCAATTATGAATATGAAAATTACTAAAATAAGTATTTTTTAATTAACACACAATTGATAGAAATTGAAATCACAAGAAGGCCATTTGAAATGTCAGTGCATATGGTCCTTAAATAATAGGTTGTTCAAAAAAAAATTTCTCTAATTCATAAGAGTTAATATGCCATATTACAACTTAATGTGATATAAAACCTTAAATTATCAGTATTCATAAATAAGAATGATACCTGTTAACTTAAACATGTTTATTTGATTTTCACTGTAAGATGTTAATTCTGGAAGACTTGAAAATTAAGAAAGACTTGGTATATATTATTTCTAACAGGCTAATCAAAGTAATTTTAAATATATATGCATATATATGTAATACATGTGAATGAATATAGATGCATATGTATAATAAATGTATTGTAATATATCTATCAGGTGATTATAATTTTTAAATTTTCTCAAGAAAAAAGAATGACTATAAAATCAGTTTTAAATGTAAATTTCATAGCATACTAGTGTTTGTAATGACATGAGAGAAAAATACATAAGGAGGGAAAGTGAAAAAGAATAGAGAGAAGGGGGAAAACGATTAAGAAAGTGAGTAATGAAGAGGGTGAGGAGTGTTTGATGATAAGATAAAGTGGAGGAGTTGGGTTTCTGGCTCAGTGTTAACATGCTTGTCTAGCATGTGTGAGGCACTGGGTTATATTCTCATCACCACATACAAATAAATAAAATGAAGGTCTATGAACAACTGAAAAAATAAAAAATGAAAAAGGAGAAATATTACCAAAATTCCAAGTTTTTATGAATGTTAAATAAAAAACAATTATGTTACATAGCCTTATGCAATTTCTAGACTCCCCAAAATAGTCATTAAATGTTAGATTATTAGTGCTATAACTGAAAATCTATTGCTCTTTCCTCTACATTCTGTGGCATGCTAGTGCTAAAATAAAGTGTATTATGACACCAAAAAAATCAAATATTTCTACAGTAACTGACCCAGTTTAACATCAATGCATGAAGATTCCTATGGGATATAATGTGTATTTTGACGTTCATTTTCATTCAAAACTGGTACATTACTATTTCTCCAGTTTATGCACATGATAGGATGTATATTTCATCCACAATTTAGCAAATTTATACGCATTTGTTTTACTTTCCATCACTTCCTGCTTCAGAACACCTGGATTACTCCATATTTCTTGACTGCTCTTTTTAAGAGACTTCTTTATAAACACATTATTTTCGATTTCCATTATCAATTTTGAAGCAAAACTCACACAACCGTCATGATAAACCATAACCCTAATATTATCATTAGATATAAAACTGGTTGGAATGAATGATTGTATTTCAATATAAGATTTCTTGTATACTTTCAGATATCAATTTAATCCATTATGTAAAGTGGAACCAGTAATATTATTTATTCACAGTATGGTCTATTCAGGCATTATCTCTATATTGATAGACACAGGGTACACCTCTGTGTACGCCCAATAATAATTTGTATATCTTCAAAATATTGCTCCCAGAAATGGTGGAAGAAATACTCATGTCAACTGATTTATACATACATTTTATCACAGTAGTATTCTGGACACAAAATGCAAAGGTCACACTTAGGATTCTCCCAAAAGCCTAAATGGAAAGTGAACATGGATTACTAAACTAATCCATGTCCAGGTTGCCTAATGCTCTCAAATGTCAATCATATTGGTGACTACATATGTGTTTCTTCTGAAGATTACATTTTCAATTTCAACCCTGTTGAGAATGTCTAAACCTATGACTCATTTTATAATTTGCCTGATTTCTTAATCTCTAATGATATCTGCTTTCCTACTATTTTCCCCAGTTCATCATTGTGACTGACTTTTCACATGTGCTGACATATATATTCAATCTCTACCCGACACCCTATTGCTAAAGAACTTTTGGTCCAAATCCTATACTCAATCTTCTTCCTAAACCTACCGACTATCTTCCTAATCCTAGCGACAAATCCTTTTTGACTGGATGTTCTCTTCGTTATTCAATCATCCAAGGTGCAAATTCCTGTTCCATTGTATATCGCTTTATCTGAGACATATGTGCAGTACATAAGTCAAAGCTAATTAAACCACTCAAGGGGCAAATGCCCTTCTGGGCTTCAAATCATACCTAGATTTCTTTTTCCATACTTATATTTCACCCACAAGTTAGCAAAATTATTTGCATTTTTGTCACTTTCAATTACTTCCTACTTCAGAACACATGCATTCCTCTATGTTTCTTGACTGGTCTTTTCATGAGACTTGTTTCCAAACACATTATTTTCCATTTCCATACTCACTTTTGAAGCAGAACTCACACACCTTTCATGATAAAATATAACCCTAATATTACCATTAGATGTATAACTCATTGGAATGAATGATTCTATATAAATATAAGATTTCTTATATATTTTTAAAAATCAATTCTATCAATCCATTATTTAAAGTGGAATCAGTTATATTATTTATTCACAGTATTGTCAATTCATGCATTACTTCTATATTCATAGACACAGGGTACACCTCTGTGTACGCCCAATAATAATTTGTATATCTTCAAAATATTGCTCCCAGAAATGGTGGAAGAAATACTCATGTCAACTGATTTATACATACATTTTATCACAGTAGTATTCTGGACACAAAATGCAAAGGTCACACTTAGGATTCTCCCAAAAGCCTAAATGGAAAGTGAACATGGATTACTAAAATCATCCATGTCCAGGTTGCCTAATGCTCTCAAATGTCAATCTTATTGGTGACTACATATTTGTTTCTTCCTAAGATTATATATTGAAACTCAACCCTGTTGATAATGTCTAATCCTATCACTCACTTTGTACTTTGCCTGATTTCCTAATGTCTCTATTGATATCTGCTTTCCTACATATTTTCCGCATTTCATCATTGTGACTCATTCTTCACATGTGCTGACATTTACATTCACTCTCTAACCAAAACCCTATTGCTAAAGAACTTTTGGTCCAAATCCTATACTCACTCTTCTTCCTAAACCTACGGACTATATTCCTAATCCTACCGACTATCCCTTTTTGACTGGATGTTCTATTATACATTCAATCATCCAAGTAACGGTCGGGCGAGCGTCGGAAGAAGAGACCACCAAGTGTCTATCTCATGTAACAGCAAAGGGTTTATTGGGGGTCCAGCATGCTGGGGCTCAGAGTTCACTTGAAAAGAGTAGAGAGCCCTGAGAACAGCTTAAGCAGATGTTATAAACTTTTCCTTGCGAGTTCAGGGATGGAAGTTAATTGATGTGTCAGGGCGAGTGTTCAGTTTGCATGCAACCTGGTGGGGGAGTACATTCTGCAGTTTGGCAGTTGTGGATAGCACATTCTGGGAACAAGATTGGCAAAAATTTTTCAAGATTTCAACAGTGTTTTGTTAAGTGTACAGAAAAACAGGAAGTGACAACTACATATTTTATTAACCTTTCATTCGACACTTCTTTTTCTGGCTACTTTTAATCATAAATATGATCATTGGGTGGTGTCACATTCCATGTCTGCTAGTGGGGTATTACCATTAGTTTAACTTGTCCAATTTGAGCCTGGAGAAAATAAATTACATGGTTGAGCAAGCAGGGTTTTATAGTTAGCAATAATGTGAGGATTATTATTGGACCCGCCAGGGTTGATAAATGCGTAGTTAACCAGGGGGACTTTGTGAACCAAGATTCAAACCACCCTTTTTGGGCCTCTCTCTCTCGTTGATGCTCTTCAAGTCGTCATTTTAATTTACTCATAGATTTTTTTACAACTCCAGTATGGTTGGCATAAAAACAACATTCTTCCATCAATGCAAAACAAAGGCCCTCTTCTCTCATGAAGAGAAATTCCAATCCTCGACTGTTCTGTAAAACAACTTCAGAGAGATAGGTTAAAGATTCCTGCAATGCTGTGATGGAGGTTTCTAATATCTTTAAGTTTTGGCCTATTGCTGCTTCTATTTGGGTCATTTGTTTTGTCCCATGGACCAAGGCAGCGGTTCTTGTGCCCACCCCTGCAGCAACATGTATTCCTAATAGGATGGCGAAAGTGAGGGATATATGTTCCCAGTGGAACCAGGTTTTATGCCCCCCTATTTGATCTTCAAATGAACCTGTGTCATGATAGAGCACTCTGGGAAACATTTGCACAACTACACAATTAATCACATCTTTTGACCACTTCATGAAAACATAAACAATGTTTTAAGTATATAGAATTATACTGTTGTAGGGATGGACAAGGCAAGGCACCTAAGATAGTACCAAAGACAGGAAAACAGTCCTATTTGTTTGCAACCAGATTCAGAGGGCATTACTTCTGTTGTAATCAATTAAATCCCCGGAATCCCAAGTTTAGGTAGTTTCAGAATTTTGTACCCAACATATAAGGGAAGGGGCTCAGAAGTTCACAGTCTTAAGAAGTTCACAAGAAGCCGTTTGTCTTCTTTTTTTTTCCTCTGTTCTGGGAAAGTTAACCTTCCAAGGACACCTGGGTGAGGGAGAGCTTTATATTCCCTTTATTTTTCACCCTGCCAACTGTTACCATGGAGCCCAGTTGGTAACTTCTTTATCTTACAAATGTAGCCATCTATGTGAAGCCTCAGCTCAAGGCCAAGGCCTTGTTCACATATTTTGTGAAAAATTAGTATGGGGGTGTCTAGCTTAGGATTGCAGATTTTTTTAGCCAGTGGCCAAGTAGAATAGGGCAACACGAAAAGTGGAATTTTATCTACTTAGAAATCTTTTATTGGGACTCTTTTGCTGAAATTCCTAAATTCAGCTATGTTGGAGATTTCTGGAGAAGGTCAGTTAAGACTTTTCTGTGGGCCTGGTACAGAGGGGGAAGACGGGGAAGGCATGGCTGTGAGCAGTTCCGTGGATCTGAGAATGAGGTAGGAGAAATGTAAAAGAATAATGGAAAAGGGGTTTTGGATTTTTCTAGGAACAAATCTTGAGCAGTACAACAGGTACAGCAGAGGGTAAGATGGGAGTTAGTATCCCAAAAAGCATTTGAGGGACTTTAAATACTTAGTAACATGTTTTCAGTGATGAAAAAGCAACTTTAAAGGCCATTTACATTGCATCTTGGATAAGGGTGTGAGGGCTCTTCTCAGCTGGTTTGGGCTTTGTGTTAGGTAGTAAGAGGACCTGGTGGGACCCAGTGCGGGCAATGACAGGAGAAGAGAGGAGTGAGTTGGTTGAGGTGTACCTCAGTACCTGCTACCTCAAGAAGGGGGCAATGGTCTTAGAACAGGCGGAGGTTTGGGTTTTTGATCTAGTAATTGGAGGGGAGAAATAAGGTTGCATAGGTGAGAGTAAGAGCAGAGAGTCTGGAGCAGAAGGCTGAGGGTGAGGATCTATTGGAGAAGCATAGTTCAGGATGTGAGCAAAGGAGGGAAAAGGCCTCCACATAGGGGAATCTCCTTTTACCCTTTTCAGCACTTGCAGAAGTTAAAAAGGTCACGCAGAATTTGAGGATCCAGAGACCCCTCTGGGGGCCATCAATTTTGGTTATCTAATTGGTAATATGGCCAATGTTGTGTACAGAATTTGATGAGGAGTTTGGGTTCCATCAAGCAGTCCCTGTATGCTCACATCCTCATGACTTACAGAAGAAGCCGGCTTTCCCCCAACACAGCCTTGACTGTTTGTGGCTTTGATAGTCCGCAGGGCAAACATAGTAATCTAGGATAGCCAACCTGCATCTGGCTCGCGTGTCCCTACATCCATAATATTTGTTTCCATTATCTATGGTAGAGAAGGGATTTAATGGAATTTTAGTGGGATCCACTTCATCAGGGATATCCCAATGGAAAAGACCTATAGCCAGCTGACAAATGTTTCTGTGGAGAGATGGCGACCATGTCCCTAAGTGGGCTGTATGCGAGATAGACCATACTTCTTGTCCAGTAAGATTTGTGATCAGCCATCGCTGCTGAATGGGCTGATGAGGGTTAGGACTACTGGTGGTCAAGGGGAGAGTCTATTGCCTTATCCACATGGCAAATACACAATTTGAAAGCGTTACCAGTCTTTTACAGTTTCCAGCCAGAGTCTGGACAGGGCACAGGCTTGAGATGAGAGGTATGGATCCAGGAAGTGATTCTGTCTACCTTTACTGCTGTAGGTGTTATAAGTAGCACCTGCTATGGTCCCTTCCAGCAGGGTTCCAGGGATGACACCTGATGTCATCTAATGTAGACAAAGTCTCTTTCTTGATTTTGATGTTGATTCCCCTCGTCACTGGGTTGGTAGGCAGTGTCCATCTGTCTTCACAGGTATCTATGTGGCTCTGGCTGAAAGACAATATCTCTAACTTTTTAAATTAGTGGGAAGTAGAAAGATCCTTCTAGGGTCCATCCAAATCCAAAGGTGAGCCATTCTGAGGCACAGAGAGTCTGCCAGGTCTAGCATTTTACTGAAAAAGAAAGATTCTGATCCCTTAAGCAAACTTTGTTGCAGTGAACAAGGGTCAGAGACAGAGGCATTGAAGTGCTCTGTCCCATAATGAAAGATACACAAACAGTAAAAGCAACAACACATGACACAGACAAGACAAGACAATAAAGACAGGATATGGAAGTCCAACACTGAGACCAGGACTGAGTAGTTGGCAAAACCCGATTGGTTGTCAATACCGAATCTGAAACAAAATATCACTGAGTCATGGAGACTATTGTTCCTCGATTTTCTGAGTCCTCTATGACGTCCCCCAGGGACTTGGCCTGTGGCTCTGTGACATGACTGTCAGCCACCATCGGAGAGAGCTCACGCTCTTCATCGACATCCATTTTGCCAAGCCGTGACCTGAAACCTGAAACCAGAAAGAGGCACCTTACTTACCCCGAGAGGAGTTCGTTGGGGTCGCTTGTCCACGGCTGCCGGATCTCGGTGGAACCTCCATATGTAAAGGTCCGGTGACAATCGGGTGAAGAGACCACCAAGAGACTGTCTCATGCAAAGCAAAGGGTTTATTGGGGGTCCAGCATGCTGGGGCTCAGAGCTCACTTGAATAGAGCAGAGAGCCTTGAGAACAGCTTAAGCAGAGCTTATATATTTTCCTAGGAGAGGGCAGGGGGGGAAGTTTATTGATGGGTCCGGGCGAGTGAGCGGTTTGTGTGCAACCGGTTGAGGGAGTACATTCTGCAGTTTGGCAGTTTTGGACAGCACATTCTGGGAATAAGACTATCAAAAAGTTCTCAAGATTTCAACAGTGTTTTGTTAAGCATACAGAAAAACAGGAAGTGACAAGTACTTATTTTATTAACCTTTCACTGCGAACTATACTTTTCCAGAATTCCTAATGTTTCTATTGTGTTTGTTAAAGTTCATTTTTATTCAAACCTGGTACGTAATTATTTCTTCAGTTTATGGACATCATTAGATATATCCATTCATTCACAAGTTCACAAATTTATAAACATTTGGTTCACTTTCAATCACTTCCTCCTTTGGAAGACATATATTCCTCCATGTTTCTTGACTGGTCTTTTTACTAAACTTCTTTCTAAACATATTATTTTCAATTCCATAATCATTTTTGAAGCAAAACTCACACACTATTCATGATAAATGATAACCCTAACATTACCATTAGATATATAACTGGTTGGAATGAATGTATGTATATCAATATAAGATTTCCTATATATTTTCAGATATAAATACAATCCATTATTTAAATTTGGAACCAGTTATATAATTTATTCACAGTAGGGTCTATTAATGCATCATCTCTATATTCATTAAAACAGGGTAAACCTATTAGTATCCACAGTACTAATTTATAAGTTTTCAAAATATTGCTCACAGAAATGGTGGAAGAAATACTCATGTCACCTTAGCTACATATACATATTATCACAGTAATATTCTGGACACAAAATGCAAAGGTCACACAGAACATAATTTAAGCTATATATCCCAATCAAGGGCCCAAAGTCCTTCTGGGCTTCAAATATTACCTAGATTTCTGTTTTCATACTTATATTTCACCTCCATATTCTTATAAATATCGCAGGTTCCCAATATCATTATTCATCCAGCAAAATGATTCATAACCCAAATCGAACATGCTATTAACCCTAACCATTCTGTAAACTGAGATTGTTCACTCAATCTCACTTTACAGAAGAGCAGGGACAAAGTTAGTATTACAATACAGGAAGTTAGGAGATCTTTCACCTGCTGAGTACCTCAAAATCCATGCAGAAATGATCCCTGGAGAAGACGTAGGCAGCTATGAAGGACCTGAAACAGCAAAAGTCATCTTCCTTTGCAAACCACCCGATCAGGATGAAAGGATGTGTCTCAATCAGCCTATCTCTTCTTAATGTAGGGATGATGTATGAAACCAGGCATGTGTGGAGAGCTGTTCCCAGGTGCCTATGTTTCTATACCATTCTAACTTGTGAAAGTGTCACAGGAAATAGAGGCTGCCTCCTTTTCCTGAGACACTAGGAAGCAACTGTTACGACAAAGTGGTGGCCAAGACAGTGGCCTCATTCATTTTCTGAAGGAAGTGACCTCACCTCACTTCCTTGGTGATGGAAATCTCTGAATTTTGTGATCCAAGAAGCCAGGCACCCAGAGCCAGTCCCAGTCCCAGTCCAAGTGGGCTCACTTGTTTGGATTTACCAAGAGGCTAGATAAATACCAAGAAATTTTTGAAATTCCCATGACCAGATAGTATTGGAGAACATTTGGATGCACTTTTACTGATCATGAGTGTACCAGACAGTGCCTTGATTGACTGGGATTTATGACAATGGTGTAGAACAGAGATGCTATTAAGTTGGACCCTCCTGAGTAGTGAGCCCTGAGCTGTGGTGTGCAGGTGTGTGATGAATCATCTGTGGTTGCGCCATGTGGATTTGCCATTGATTTCCAAATGGCTTGTCACTGACATGGTGCAGTGACCAGACACTTATATGTAAAGGTGTCTTGTTAAATTGATAGTTTTCAGGGCAATGTGCAGAATCAGGTTGCTATAGACAAGGGGGCAAGCTATGTGGGAATGAAGCCTGGTTGGTGCATTCTCTTGTAGACCCTGAAAAACCACAAGTGACAAAACTCCCTCCAGCACAGTGTTCCAGTTAAACCCCTTGTATTTCGTGAGGCAAATACCAAACTCCCAGTGCTGCAGCAGGAAACACCAGGAAAAGTGGAGGATGAACAAAAGGCTGCCTCATGTGCTTTGGAAAGCAAGAAAGAATGTCCTCCAGGTCACATAGATGCAGACCCAGCTTTGATGATCTCACTACAAAGGAAGCTAAAGCTACTGACAACAATATATATTTCAAGTGCCCATCCTCAGAGGAAGTTTCTCTAGAAGTCTTTAGGCCAGCACACCTCCATATTTGTGGAGTGTTTACCCTGTACCTTACTTTGGGATACTCCTCTACCACCTCCAAGTTTGTGACCTCCTAAATATTTTCCATTCCAGATATGTATTTACAGATTTTCTAACTCTTCTCCTCTAATTGTTTCTTATTTGGGGAGATGGTAACGTCAAGGCATTGTTCTGGATGAAAGTGGGAAGATTTTTGTGTAGCACATATTTGTATACACATTGGATTCATTTTCCAATTTTCCATTCCAAAAACTGAATCCCTGACACTAACACGTACCCTACAAAACTCTGACTACTAATCCTAATATGATGGAGAAAAATGACCCAAACCGAATAGAAAAACAAGCAGTTCTGAAGACGCATGGTGTATAGTCGGACTTGCCTTTTGCATGATAAAGTGTAGGTGTTATAAACCTAGTCAATTTTTAATTGAAATAGTTCTCCATGTGTTTTTTTCCTTTGATATTTATTGTTTGTTCTTCAAAACATTACATAGTTCTTGACATGTCATATTTCACACTTTGATTCAAGTAGGTTATGAACTTCCATTTTTCCCCGTATACAGATTGCAGCATCCCATCAGTTACACATCCACTGTATTGCATATTGCTATACTAGTGTCTGTTGTATTCTGCTGCCTTTCCTGTCCTCTACTATCTCCCATCCCCTCCCCTCCAATCCTCTCAAAGTACCCCATCTGCTGTAATTCATTTCTTCCCCTTGTTTTCGTCCCCTTTCCGCTCACTTCATCTTGTATTTAATTTTGTATAACCATGAGGGTTTCCTTTCATTTCCATGCAATTTTGCTTCTCTTTCCTTTTCCCTCCCACCTCTCACCCCTGTTTAATGTTAATCATCTTCTCATGCTCTTCCTTCCAACTCTGTTCTCAGTTACTCTCCTTATATCAAAGAAAACATTTGGCATTTGTTTTTTAGTGATTGGCTATCTTCACGTAGCATAATACGTTCTAATGCCATCAATTTCTCTGCAAATTGTATGATTTTGTCATTTTTTAATGCAGAGTAATACTCCATTGTGTATAAATGCCACATTTTTTTAATCCATTCATCTATTGAAGGGCATCTAGGTTGATTCCACAGTCTTCCTATTGTGAATTGTGCTGCTATGAACATAGATTTATCAGTGTCCCTGTAGCATGCTCTTTTTGGGTCTATAGGGATTAGACCGAGAAGGGGAATTGCTGGGTCAAATGGTGGTTCCATTCCCAGCTTTCCAAGAAATCTCCATACGGCTTTCCAAATTGGCTGCGCCAATTTGCAGTCCCACCAGCAATGTACAGGTGTACCCTTTTCCCCACATCCTCGCCAGAACTTGTTGTCATTTGACTTCATAATGGCTGCTAAGCTTACTGCAGTGAAATGGTATCTTAGGGTGGGTTTGTTTTGCATTTCTGTGAATGCTCGAGATGGTGAGAATTTTTTGATGTACTTATTGATTGATTGTATGTCCTCCTCTGAGAAGTGTCTGTTCAGGTCCTTGGCCCATTTGTTGATTGGGTAATTCATTTTCTTATTGTTAATTTTTTTTGATTTCTTTGTATAACTCTGGATATTAGGGCTCTATCTGAAGTGTGAGGAGTCAAGATTTGTTCCCAGGGTGTAGGCTCCCTTTTTACCTCTCTTATTGTTTCTTTTTCTGAGAAAAATCTATTTAGTTTGAGTAAGTCCAGTTTGTAGATTCTAGTTATTAACTCTTATGCTATGGGTGTCCTATTGAGGAATTTGGAGCCCGACCCCACAGTATGTAGATCATAGCCAAAGTTTTCTTCCATCAGATGCCGTGTCTCTGATTTGATATCAAGCTCCTTGATCCATTTTGAGTTAACTTTTGTGCATGGAGAGAGAAAGGGATTCAGTTTCATTTGTTACATATGGAATTCCAGTTTTTCCAGCACCATTTTTTAATGATGCTATCCTTCCTTCATTTCATGCTATTAGCTCCTTTATCAAATATAAGATAGCTGTAATTTTGTGGATTGATTTCTGTGTCCTCTATTCTGTACCATTGGTCCACCCACCTGTTTTGGTACCAGTACCATGCTCTTTTTGTTACTATTGCTCTGTAGTATAATTTGAGGACTTGTATCGCTATACCGCCTGATTCAAACTTTCTGCTTAGAGTTGTCTTTGATATACTGGGTTTTGTATTTTTCCATACGAATTTCATAATTGTTTTATCTATTTCTACAAGAAATGCCCTTGGGATTTTGATTGGCATTGCATTAAACCTATAGAGAACTTTTGGTAATATCGCCATTTTGATGATGTTAATTCTGCCTATCCATGAACAGGGTATATTTTTCCATCTTGTAAGATCTTCTTCTATTTCTCTCTTTAGGGTTCTGTAGTTTTCATTGTGTAAGTCTTTCACATCTTTTGTTACGTTGATTCCCAAGTATTTTATTTTTATTTTGAGGATATTCTGAATGGAGTGGTAGTCCTCATTTCCACTTCAGAGGATTTGTTGCTGATATACAGGAATGCCTTTGATTTATGATTGTTGATTTTATATCATGCCACTTTGCTGAATTCATTTACTAACTCTAATAGTTTCTTTGTAGACCCTTTTGGGTCTGCTTGGTATAGAGTCATGTCATCTGCAAATAGTGATAATTTAAGTTCTTCTTTTCCTAATTTTATGCCTTTAATTTCTTTCATTTGTCTAATTTCTCTGGCCAGTGTTTCGAGAACTATGTTGAACAGAAGTCGTGAGAGAAGGCATCCCTGTCTTGTTCCAGATTTTAGAGGGAATGCTTTCAATTTTTTCACAATTCAGAATGATACTAGCCTGAGGCTTAGCATAGATTGCTTTTACAATATTGAGGTATGTTCCTGTTATCCCTAGTTTTTCTAGAGTTTTGAACATAAAGGGATGCTGTACTTTGTTGAATACTTTTTCTGCATCTATTGGGGTGATCATATGGTTCTTATTTTTAAGTCTATTAATGTGGTGAATAACATTTATTGATTTCCGTATATTGAACCAGCCTTGTATCCCAGGGATGAATCCTACTTGATCATGTTGCACAATTTTTTAAATATGTTATTGTATCTGATTCGCCAGAATTTTATTGAGGATTTTTGCATCTAGGTTCATTAGAGATATTGGTCTGTAGATTTGTTTCTTTGAAGTGTCTTTGTCTGTTTTATGAATCAGGGTGATATTGGCCTCCTAAAATTAATTTGGAAGTTCTCTCTCTTTTTCTATTTCCTGAAATATCTTGAAAAGTACTGGTATTAGTTCCTCTTTAAAGGTTTTGAAAAACTCTGCTGTATACCCATTCGGTCCTGTTCTTTTCTTAGTTGGTAGTCATTGGATGGTTTCTTCTATTTCCTCAATTAATATTGGTCTGCTTAGGTTGTCTATATCCTCCTGACTCAATCTGGGCAGATCATATGACTTAAGAAATTTATCAATGCCTTCACTATCTTCTAATTTATTGGTGTATAAGGATTCAAAATAATTTCTGATTATCTTCTGTATTTCAGAAGTGTCTGTTGTGATATTGCCATTTTCATCCAGTATGATAGTAATTTGAGTTCTCTCTCTTCTTCTCTTTGTTAACATGGCTAAGAGTCTGTCAATTTTATTTATTTTTCAACTTTTAGTATTGTCAAATTTTTCAATTGATTCTTTTGTTTTGATTTTATTAATTTCAGCTCTGATTTTAATTACTTCTTGCCTTCTACTTCTTTTGCTGTTGTTTTGCTCTTTTTTTTCTAGGATTTTGAAATGAACTATGAGATCATTTATTTGTTGTTGTTTTTTTCTTTATTTAAGGAAAGAACTCCAAGCAATGAATTTTCCTCTTAGAACTGCTTTCAATGTGTCCCATCGATTCTGATATGTTCCGTCTGTCTTTTTCATTTATCTCTAAGAATTTTTTATTTTCCTCCTTGATGTCTTCTATAACCCATTGATCATTCAGTACGTATTGTTCATTCTCCAAGTGATGCATGAAGTTTCCTTCCTTCTTTTATTGTTGATTTTTCAGTTTCATTCCATTATGATCAGATAAGACTCCTGGTATTATCTATACTCCTTTATATTGTCTAAGAGTTGCCATGTGACATAATATATGATCTATTTTTGAGAGGTATCCATGTGCTGCTGAGAAAAAAGTGTAACTGCTTGATGTTGGGTGGTATATTCTATATATGTCTATTAAGTCTATGTTATTAATTGTGTTATTCAGTTCAATAGTTTCCTTATTCAACTTTTGTTTGGAAGATCTGTCCAGTAGTGAGAGAGGTGTGTTGAAGTCTCCCATGATTATTGTATTGTGGTCTATCAGACTCTTGAACTTGAGAAGAGTTTTTTTGATGAACATAGCTGAACCATTGTTTGGGGCATATATATTTATGATTGTTATGTCTTGTTGGTGTATGGTTCCCTTGAGCAGTATGTAGTGTCCCTCTTTATCCCTTTTGCTTAACTTTGGCTTGACATCTATTTTATTTGATCTGAGTATGGACACTCCTGCTTGTTTCCGAAGTCCATATGAGTGATATGATTTCTCCCAACCTTTCAACTTCAGTCTATGTTTCTCTTTTCCTATCAAATGCGTCTCCTGCAGGCAGAAAATTGTTGGGTCTTCTTTCGTGATCCATTCTACTAGCCTGTGTCTCTTAATTGGTGAGTTTAAGCCATTAACATTTAGGGTTACTATTGAGATATGGGTTGTTATTCCAGCCATATTTGTTTATTTATGTTACTAACCATGTTTTTTTTTCCTCTTTGATTATTTTTCCCCCCTTTACTGTACTACCTCCCACTGTTGGTTTTCATTGTTATTTTCCATTTCGTCTTCCTATAATGTTTTGCCAAGGATCTTTTGAAGAAAGGGTTTTCTAGCTGCAAATTCTTTTAACTTTTGTTTATCATGGAAGGTTTTAATTTTATCTTCCATCCTGAAGCTTAAATTCGCTGGATACACAATTCTTGGTTGGAACCCAATTTCTTTCAGTGTTTGAAAAATGTTATTCCAGGACCTTCTAGCTTTCAGAGTCTGTGTTGAAAGATCAGCTGTTATCCTGATTGGTTTACCCCTAAATGTAATCTGCTTCCTTTCTCTTGTAGCTTTTAAAATTCTCTCTTTATTCTGTATGTTTGGCATCTTCATTATAATATATCTAGGTCTTTATCTCTTATGATTTTGCACATTCGGCATCCTGTAGGCTTCTATGATTTGGGATTCTGTCTCATTCTTCATGTCTGGGAAGGTTTCTCATATTATTTCATTGAATAGATTGCTCATTCCTTTGTTTTGCACCTGTATACCTTCCTGTATCCCAATTACTCTTAAGTTTGGTCTCTTCATGTTATCCCATATTTCTTGGGTTTTCTGCTCATGGTTTCTTAACAGTCTTGCTGAGCTGTCTATGTTCTTTTCAAGTTGAAATACTTTGTCTTTATTGTCTGATCTTCTATCTTCTACGTGATCTACTGTGCTGGTAGTATTCTCAATTGAGTTTTTAAGTTGGTTTATTGCTTCCTGCATTTCTATGATTTCTGTTTGTTTTTTTTTTATAACCTCTATCTCCCTGTATAGTTGATCTTTTGCTTCTTGGATTTGTTTATGTAATTTATTGTTGAAGTGATCTTTCATTGTCGGATTTTGCTGTCTAATGTCTCCCTGTTGACTCAGATCATCGGAAGCAAGTATATCCTAAATTCTTTATCTGACATTCCATCTGCTGCAGATATTACCTCTTCTAATGTTGAGTTGACCTGCATTGCTTGTGGTCCTTTCTTTCCTTGTCTTTTCCTACTGTTCGCATTTTTTTCTGTTTGGTGGAACTTTTGTGTTATTGAATTTTACCCCTAAATGTTTATATTGCTATTGTATTCATGAAAAGTCTCCCTCACAGGTGTGGGCGGTGGCTCTGCCCCTCCTCCAATTGGGGCAATGTGCCTACCACACCAGCAGCCCTCTGGACCTGTTCTGCCGGTCGGTGGCCTGTCCGCCTAACATGCAGGAGCGGGCAGTTGCTCTACCCCTCTTCGGGCGCTGGTCCTGTTCAGCCAGTGGGTCACAGGTCCACCTACCTTGCAGGCGCAGGTGTCGGCTCTGCCCCTCCGCGTGCCGCTGGGCCTCTTCTGTCTGTGGATTGCAGGGCTGTCTACATTGCAGGCGCGAGTGGCAGCTCTGCCCCTCCCTAAACCGGGGCGATATATCTACCAGGCTGGTAGGTTGCTGGGTCTGTTCTGCCAGAGGGTGAGAGGTCCACCTGCTTTCCAGGCACGGGCAGTGGCTCGGCCCCTCCCCAAACCTGGTTATGTGTCTAGCACCGTGGCGGGGCCTAGCGCCAGGTCTGTCGGTGTTCACAGGTCTGCCTACATCGCAGGCGCGGGGGCCGGCTCTGCCCCTCTGAAGGCAGCTGGGCCTCTTCTGCCGGTGGGTCACAGGTTCACCTATCTAGAAGTTGCAAGGGGTGTCTCTGCCCCTCCGTGGGTTGCTGGGCCTGTTCTCCCTGTGGGTCGCATGTCCGCGTTCCTTGCAGGCGCGCAGCGGCTCTGCCCAACCCCCAACCAGGGCGATGTGTTTTTTACGATTGCAGGCCGCTAGGCCTGTTCTACCGGTGGCTCGCAGGTCCGCCTACCTTACAGGTGCGGTTGGCGGCTCTGCCCCTCCCTTCTCCATATGTTTTTAAAGTTAACAAATATGAGAATTCCTGTCTCCATTTCTCTGTACCCTATTCAGCACATGTATTTTTATATGCACATATAGAATCCTACCTGGTATCACACGTAGATACTTGTGAGGTTGCTGACTTGGCAAATACAAATTGTGAGAAGAGATCACTCCTCCTAAATGCTGTTGGAACTTACAAAACAAACTATGGGTGAGCTTCCTAGTTGAACAACATTATACTTAAATTGATGTTCAGAAAAGTGAAGATTTTTGGATTTGTGGATGATATATATTTCATGATGTATTTCGATTGGCATTTATATTGCTACATTTTAATGTATATGTGTGTGTGTGTGTGTGTGTGTGTGTGTGTGTGCATATATATATGTATAAACTCTCCAGATTTTTCAAAATATGAAATGTATGTGTCTTATTATATACTCCCTAAATTCATTGATGTTAATGAATGTGGATTTTTATTAAACTTTTCATAAGAATATTCTCTGGAATATTAATCCACCTGAAATATATATTTGTTTCCTAGTACTGAAAGCTAACTTCAGTGAATGGTGCATACAAATCCTAATATTGCTACAGTAAATGACTCAGTTTGACATCAATGCAAGTAGATTCCTATGGGACATGATATGTACTTTGACGTTCATTTTTATTCAAAACTGGTACATTAATATTTCTTCAGTTTTTGCACATAATAGAATACATTTTTCATTCACAAATTCACAAATTTATAGGATTTTTTTTTACTTTCAATTACTTCCTGCTTCAGAACATATGTATTCCCCCAGGTTTCGTGACTGTTGTTTTAATGAGACTTCTTTCCAAGCACATTATTTTTGATTTCCATAATCATTTTAGAAGCAAAACTCACAGACACTTCATGATAAACCATAACACTAATATTACCATTAGATGTATAACTGGTACGAAAGATTGTATGAATATCAATATAAGTTTTCCAGTATATATCCAGATATCAATTCAATCCATTATTTAAATTTTGAACCAGTTATATTATTTATTCACAGTATGGTCTATTCTTGCATTATCTCTATATTCGTATAACACAGCCTATACCTATTTGTACCCACAATACTAAATTATATGTCTTCAAAATATTGCTCCCAGAAATGGTGGAAGAAATACTCATGTCATCTGATCTATATATACATTAATCACAGTAATATTGTGGAAACAAAAAGAAAGGTCACACTTATGATTGTACCAAATCCTAAATGGAAAGTGAGCATGGATTTAAAAAAAAAAAATCCATATCCAGGTTGCCTAATGCTCTCAAAGTGAATCCTATTGGTGACTACATATTTGTTTCTTCCTGAAATTACATATTCAACTTCAACCCTGTTGAAAATTTCTAATCCTATCACTCACTTTATACTTGTCCTGATTTCCTAATGTCTCTATTGATATCTGATTTCCTGTATTTTTTCCCCAGTTTATCACTGTGACTGACTCTTCACATGTGCTGACATTTACTTTCAGTCTCTACCCAAAACCCTATTGCTAAAGATCTTTTGGTCCAAATTCTATACACACTCTTCATTCTAAACCTACCGAATATCTTCCTAATCCACCAACTATCCCTTTTGGACCAGATGCTCTCTTCGACATTCAATCATCCAAAAGACAAGATCCTATGCCACTGTATATCAATTTATCTGAGACACCTGTGCAGAACATAATTGAAAGCTAAGAATCCCAATCATGGGGCCAATTCCCTTCTGTCCTTCAAAAATTACCTAGATTTCTTTTTTCATACTTATATTTCACCTATATATTCTTGAAAATATCGCAAAATCCCAATACCATTATTCATCCCAGAGAATGATTCCTAACCAAAATGGAACCTGTTATTAACCTTAACCATACAATGTTCCCTCAATCTAACTTTACAGAAGAGGAGGGACAGAATTGGTCTTTCAATACAGGAATGTAGGGGATCTTCCACCTCTGAGAACCTCAAAGTTCTATGCAGAAATGATCCCTGGAGAAGATTTAGGCAGCTATGAAAGACCTGAGAGAGCAAAAGTCATCTTCCATGGCAAACAACCCGGTCAGGATGAAGGGATGTGTCAGAATCAGCCTCACTCTTCTTAATGTAGAGAAGATGGACCAAACCAGGCCAGTGTGGACAGCTGTTCCCGGCTGCCTATGGTTGATATACAATTCTCAGTTGTGAAAGTATCACAGGAAATAGGGGCAGCCTCCATCTCATGGGAACCTTGGAAGCAAATTTTAGGACAAAGTGGTTTCCAAAGCAGTGACCTCATTCAGTTCACAAAGGAGGTGACCTTCCTCACTTCCTTGGTGATAGAACTCTCTGAACTTGGGATCCAGGAAGCCAGGCAACCAGAGGCAGTCCCAGTACCATTCCCAGTGGGCTCACTTATTTGGATTTACAAAGAACAGAGTCAGTCTTTCTTGGTACCTACTGATGTGAGAATGGCCAAATTTCAGGAGAGCTCAGAAGAGGGGCCTTTCCTGAGAAAGCAGGTAGTTGCTCACAGCTGGCTCCTGACCACTTCGCAGATTTGGCCAAGGAGACCAGATCTGAGACAGGACAGGACATTTCAGGGAACATAATAAGGCCCACAAGTCAGAGGACACTCCGGATTGTCACAGACCTCTTTGGGGGAAGGAGGTGCCTTTGTGGGTGTGAGTGTGAGTTTGTGGTTTTGTCTCATGTTCTAAGAATAGGTAAAAAAGGTGGTTTGTTTGGTTTGGAGTGGACTGTTCCTAGTAAGTCGTTTCACAAAGTGAGTGTTTCTATGTCTGTGTATCCCACTGTGTCCGTGGTTGTCGACATTTGAAAAGAGAATTCATCAATGGATGTGTCCTGTTTAGTAGAATCCTTCCCAGCATTCATCCTGCCCAATTGATGAATGGACTGTGGCTTCCCTTATGGATGGAAAACACCTACTAATTTCCTAAGTTCCTGTTTTCTTCCTAAATCTGGCCACTCTCCAGAATAGGCTCATGGTTTTGTGTCCAAGATATGTACCACCTCCAAGCTCTGTGACAAGGCCATGTAGTGGATAGCTAAAGGGAATGGCTAGCATCTCAAAAAACTCAGATATCTGTGTGACCAGGAAAGCCTCAGTGGAGAAACTCTGCTTTGGGCCTTTTGCTAACCAATTCTACTCTTCCCCTGAATGTGAGGAAGGTCTTGGCCTCAGGACACAGTTTGTGAAGCCTGAAGAAAACAGTTTTAAAATGGAATTAAATGGGCATCACCTGTGGCTCTTTGTTAATTGCTTTGGAAATGGATGTGTCTGAATCAGTCTCTTGGCCCTGTGTTAGGCTGTGGCTTAGGTTCTCAGCACCTGATGGATCTAAAGAATGATCCCATGTGTGCATCCAAAACCAAAATGGGAAAAAGATCAGTCATTGTTGATGAAGTCTCTCGCCTTCCTCTGTTAGGTTCCTTACCACCATCAAGTGAGAATAGGGATCCTTTGAATCAAATGAGTTCTTCAAAGCCCTGCAAAGGCAATTGCATACATGCTTGTGTTTTCTCATGACTCCACATCACATAAAAAATCTATACGACAGTCAGTAGGCCTCAAATTGGAGAAGTAGAGCAGTATTACTGGAAGGCATATTTGATCCCTCCTGGTTCACAGGAAGGGTGTACAATCCACCCTGACTTTAGGAAAATGATGGGCAAGCGAGCTTATTTGGACACTGTGTTGGGCTGCGCCCCTCATGGAAACATCCAGCGAGAGATTATGAGGAGTGTCTATATGGAAGAAGATGAGGGCCATGTGGGAGTGTTTTGGTTTTAACTGTGGTTATTTGTGTGGCAGTTGGAAGCGATGACTGGGTCCACCTGGGCTTGAACTCTGGTGTGATACCCCATAGAGACTGAGTCCTGGAACTGACCTCAGAGAAGTATTGCCATGAATTGTGTTGGGATATTAGGAGGCCACACATGGGAGTCGCCATTGGAAACAGAGATCTATTCCCAGGGTGGCTTTCCACAGAGCACTGGGAATCTCAGCCAGGGTATCACATAATTTTATTCTGAAACACTTGGCAGCCATAGTTGAGAGTCAAAACACAAATGCACTTAACATTGTAGACTTCAATGGGCCTGGCTTCATGTGGCATTTTGGCCACTTTTTTAGAAGCCTTAGCAGTTAGAGTTCTCCAGAGCTTTCATTGAAATGAGCTTCTTCACCATTTAATGATTACTGAATTAAATTAAACACTCAGTGACTCCAACTTCAACCTTGAAAGATGGGCTCGATAAATACCATTAAATTTTTGAAATTCCCATATCTAGGAGGCAGTGGAGAACCATTGGATATCCTGTTGGTGATCATGAGTGTACCAGACAGTGCCTTGATTGGCTGGGTTTCACGAAAATGATGTAGAACAGAGATGCCAGTAAGTTGGAGCCTGCTGAATAGTGGACCTAGAGCAAAGGTGGGCATGTGTGAGATAAAACATCTGTGGTGCTTCTATCTGGATTTGCCAATGGCTTCCAAATGCCTTGTGACTGACATGGTGTATCCAGCAGACCATTATATGTAAATGATTCTTGTTATATGGATAAGTTTCAGGGCAATGTTCAGAATCAGGTTGCTATGGTCAAGGTGGCAAGCTATGTTGGAAAGAAGCCTGGTTTGTGCATTCTCCTGCAGACCCTGTTCCACCACACGTGACAGAATTCCCTCCAGCACTGTGTCCCAGTTAAATTCCTTGTATTTCATGAAGCAAATACTGAACTCCCAGTGCAGCAGCAAAAAACATCACAAAAATTGGAGGATGATCAAATGGCTTCAGAGTCCACATGAGGAGACACTGAGCCCCAAGTGGCCACAGTTGACCCAGAAAGAGAGAATTCATCAATGCTGCCTCATTTTCATTGGTAAATAAGAAAGCATCTACTCCAGGTCACATAGATGCAGACCCAGCTTTAATGGTCTCACTACAAACGAAGCTAAAGCTCCTGACAACAACATATATTTCAAGAGCCCAACATCTGAGGCAGTTTTTCCAGAAGTCTTTAGGATAGCAGAGCTCCATGTTTGTGGAGTGTTTACATTGTCCCTTACTTTTGGAAACTCCCCTTCTACCTGCAAGGTTGTGAACTCCTGAGCATATTCAATTCCAGATATGTACTCACAGATTTTCTTACTCATCTTCTCTACATGTGTTACTTGGGACGAAGTTAAGGTCAAGGCATTGTTCTGGATGAGAGTCGGAAGATTTTTGTGTAGCACATATTTGCATACACATTGGATTCATTTTCCAATTTTCCTTTCGAAATACTGAATCCCTGACACTAACCCATACCCTACAAGACTCTGACAACTAATCCTAACTTGATGGAGAAAAGTAACCCAAACAGAATAGAAATACAAACACATCCGAGGAGCCATGGTGTACCGTTGGAATTGCCTTTTCCATTATATAGGGTAGGAGTTATAAATCTAGTCAATTTTTTTTGTTGAAAGAGTTGTCCATGTATTTTTAAACTTATCAAATATGTGAATTCCTGTCTCCCCCATTTCTCTGTATCCTATTCAGCACATATATTTTTATATGCACATATAGAATTGTACCTTGTATCACACATATATTCTTCTGAGGTGGCTGACTTGGCAGATACAAATTGTGAGAAAAGTTCAGTCCTCCTAAACGCTGTTGGAACTGAAAATTAAACCTATGGGTGAGCTTTCTAGTTGAACAACATTATACATAAATCCATGTTCAGTAAAATGAATATTTTTGAATACATGGATGATATATATTTCATGATGAATTTCGATTGGCATATATATTGCTAGTTTTTAATGTCTGTGTGTGTTTGTGTGTGTGTGTGTGTGTGTGTGTGTAGATATAGATATAGATATAGATATACACTGTCAAGATTTTTCAAAATATGAAATATATGTATATTTTGGCCACTCTTTGGGAAGCCTTACCTGTGAGAGTTCTCTAGAGCTTTCATTGAAATGAGGTTCCTCAACATTTAATGGTTCCTGAATGAATTGAAACCCACAGTGCCTCCAACTTCATCCTTGAAAAATTGCTCCATAAATACCTTGAAATTCCCCTGACCAGGTGGCACTGGAGAACATTTGGATGTATTGTTGCTGATCATGAGTGTACCAGACAGTGCCTTGACTGACTGGGTTTCACGAAAATTGTGTAGAACAGAGATGTAAGTAAGTTGGAGAGTGCTGAGAAGTGGGCCCAGAGCTGTGGTGTGCAGGTGTATATTAAAATATCTGTGGTGGGGCCATGTGAGTCTGCCATTAACTTCTAAATGGCTTGTGGCTTACATGGTGCAGCTAGCAGACCCTTATATGTAAAGGCATCTTGTTATAAGGAAAGGTTTCAGGACAATGTTCAGAATCAGTTTGCTATGGAAAATGTTGCAAGTTATGTGCGATAGAAGCCTGGTTGGTGAATTCTCCTGTAGACCCTGACCCTCCACACGTGACAGAACTCGCTCCAGCACTGTGTCCCAGTTGAACTCCTTGTATTTCATGAAGAAAATACCAAAAGCCCAGTGCAGCAGCAAGAAACACCACGAAAATTGTAGGATGACCAATTGGCTTCACAGTCAAGACGGGGAGACACTTAGCCCTCCGTGGCCACAGTTTACCTTCAAAGGTAGGATTGAGCACTGCTGCCTCATGTTCTTTGGAAAATAAGAAACCATGTCCTCCAGGTCAGATAAATGAAGACCCATCTTTGATGGTATCACTACAAAGGAAGCTAAAGCTCCTGAAAAGAAAATATATTTCAAGTGCCCAACCTCAGAGGCAGTTTCTCAAGAAGTCTTTAGGCCAGCAGAGTTCCATGATTGTGGACTGTTTATCCTGTCCCTTAATTTTGAAAACTCCTCTAAAATGTCCAAGCTTGTCAACTCCTGAGCATTTTCCATTCCAGATATGTATTCACAGATTTTCTAACTCTTGTCCTCTAATTGTGTCTTACTTGGGGTGAAGGTAATGTCAAGGCATTGCTCTGAATGAGAGTGGAAAGATTTTTTGTAGTGCATATTTGCGTAAACAATGGATTCATTTTCCTTTATTTTCATTTGAATTACTGAATCCATGACACTAAAGCATACCCTACTAGACTCTGACTACTAATGCTAATATGACGGAGAAAAATAACCCAAACAGAATAGAAATACAAGCAATTCAGAGGAGGCATAGTGTATAGTTGGACTTGCCTTTTGCATGATAAAGGGTAGTTGTTAAAACTCTGGTTAATTTTTAATTGAAATAGTTCTCCATGTGTTTTTAAAGGTATCAGATATGTGAATTCCTGTCTCCCTTTCTCTGTTGCCTATTCAGCACATGTATTTTTATATGCACAAATAGAATCCTACCTGGTACCACACGTACATTATTGTGAGGTGGCTGACTAGGCAGTTACAAATTTTGAGAAGAGATCACTCCTTCTAAACGCTGTAGGAACTGAAAATTCAACATTTGCGTGAGCTTCCTAGTTGAACAACATTACACATAAATCCATGTTCAGTAAAATAAAGATTTTTGGATCTGTGTATGATATGTATTTCATGATGAATTTTGATTGGCATATATATTGCTACTTTTTAATATCTCTGTATGTGTTTTGTGAAAAATCTACACTCTATAGATTATTCAAAATATGAAATAAATGTGTCTTATTATACACTCCTTAATTTCATTCATGTTCATGTATGAGACCAAGGCTCATGCAACAGCAAAAGACATTTATTGAGGATAATCCAGCATGCTGGTGCTCTGTGCTCACTCAAGAAGGGAGAGCAGCCCAGATCCCCGAGCAGGGGTTGAGCAGTGCTTAAGTACACGATTTGGGGAGTGTGAGACTTTACATATATCACAGTCTCCTTTAGCAAATCATCATACACTGTGGGAAAATGAAACAACAAATCCTAAACATGATTAGTTCATTCATTGGCTTGAACACGTCAGGCGGGAGTGATAGGTCAATTCTAAAGCGGGGTACACATTGAAATTGATTGATTTAGGCCCTGCGATGCATATGTGGTAGGCCACACAAGGTCCTAGGTTATTAAACAACCAGGCGGTCAGGGGGAATATTTACTGGGCAGTCCAGAAATTGTCCTACAATTTACAGGAATTTCAGGTTTTGCGTGTAGCATGGAAACTTAAAAATACCTGGTCCTTTACATTTTAAACCAGGCCTTGAAGATTAGAAACTTTACAACACCCGGTCTTTTACACTTTAACATTAACACTTTAATTTCAATTTCTTTTACCCTTACAGATCACTCCTGGTTCAGAAGAAGGGTGTCCAAGCCACCCTGACTTTAGGCAAATGAGGGGCAAGGGAGCTTATTTTGGACACTGTCTTGGGCTGTGCCCCTCATGGAAACCTCCAGCCATATGTTATGATGAGTGTCTTTATGGAAGAAGATGAGGGCCATGTAGGACTGTTTTGGTTTTAATTGTGGTCATTTGTGTGGCGGTTGGAAGAGATGACTTGGTCCACCAGGGCTTGAACTCTTCTCTGATACTCCTTAGAGCCTGAGTTCTGGAACTCACCTGAGAGAAGTATTGCCATGAATTGTGTTGGGATTATAGGAGGCCACACATGAGATTAGCCCTTGGAAACTGAGATCTAGGCCCAGGGTGGCTTTCCACTGAGCACTGGAAATCTCAGCCAGGATAACACATGATTTTTTTTACTGAAAGACTTGGAAGTCATAGTTGACACTCAAAACACACATGTACCTCACATTGTAGACCTCAATGAGCCTGGCTTCATGTGACCTTCTGGCCACTCTTTGGGAAGCCTTGTCTGTGAGAGTTCTCCAGAGCTTTCATTGAAATGAGCTTACTCACCATTTAATGGTTCCTGAATGAATTGAAACCCACAGTGCCTCCAACATCATCCTTGAAAAATGGCTACATAAATACCATGAAATTTTTAATATTCCCATGACCAGGTGGCACTGGAGAAACTTTGGATGTCCTGTTGCTGATCATGAGTGTACCAGACAGTTCCTTGATTGACTGGTTGTCATGAAAATGGTATAGAACCGAGATGTCATAAGTTGGAGCCTGCTGAGTATTGGGGCTAGAGCAGTGGACTATATGGTTGTGAATAAATATCTGTTGTGGGACCACGTGGATCAGCCATTGGCTTCCAAAATACTTGTGACTGACATGGTGCAGGCAGCAGACCCTTATATGTAAAGGCATCTTGTTATATTGAGAGGATTCAGGGCAATGTTCAGAATTCGGTTGCTATAGTCAAGGGGGAAAGCTATGTGGGATAGATCCATGTTTTGAAAATTCTCCTGAAGACCCTGACCAATCACACGTGACAGAGCTCCCTCCAGAATTGTGTGCCAGTTGAACTCCTTGTATTTCATTAAGCCAATTCCAAACTCCCAGTGCAGCAGTAAGAAACACCACGAAAATGGAGGATGACCAAACGGCTTCACAGACCACACGGGGAGAAACTTAACTCCCAGTGGCCACAGTTTACCAAGAAAAAGAGAATTCAGAACTGCTGTCTCATGTTCATTAGAAAATAAGGAACCATTTCCTCCAGGTCACATAGATGCACACCCACATTTGATGGTGTCACAACAAAGGAAGCTAAATCTCCTGACAACTTCATATATTTCATGTTCCCAACCTGAGAGGCATTTTCTCAAAGAGTCTTTAGGCCAGCAGAGCTCCAAGTTTGTGGAGTGTTTAACCTCTCCCTTACTTTTGGAAACTGCTCTACCACCTCCAATGTTGTGAACTCCTGAACATTTTCAGTTCCACATATGTAATCACAGGTTTTCGAACTCCTCTCCACTAATTGTGTCTTACTTGGAGCGAAGTAAATGTCAAGGAATTGTTCTGGATGAGAGTGGCAAGATTTTTGTGTAGCACATATTTGCATACACATTAGATTCATTTTTCTATTTTCATTTGAAATAATGATCCCTGACACTAACACATACCCTAATAGACTCTGACTACTAATGCTAATATGATGGATAAAAAGAAACGTAACAGAATAGAAATACAGGCCTTTCATAGGAGGCATGGTATATACTTGGATTTGCCTTCGGCTTTATCAAGGGTATGTATTATAAATCTTGTCAAATTTTAATTGTAATATTTCTCCATGAGTTTTACATGTATGTATATATATATATATATATATATATATATATATATATATATATATTTATATATATACACTCTCTAGATTTTTCAAAATATGAAAAAAATGTGTCTTATTAAACACTCTCTAAATTCATTCATATTCATGTATGTGGATATATAATCAACTTTTCACAAGATTATTCTCAGAAACATTCAACCACCTGAAATACATATTTGTTTCCTCGTCCTGAGAACTAACTTCAGTGAATGGTGCTTACAAATCCTAATATTTCTACAGTAACTGACACAGTTTATCATCAAAGCAAGTAGATTCCAATGGACATTATGTGTATATTGATGTTCATTTTAATTCAACACTGGCACATTACAATTTCTTCTGTTTATGCACATCATAGGATATATATTTCCTCCACAGGTTAGCAAATATACAGGCATTTGTTTCACTTTCAATCACTTCCTGCTTCAGAACACATGCATTCCTCCGTGTTTCTTGACTGGTCTTTTCATGAGACTTCTTTCTAAACACATTATTTTCGATTTCCTTTATCAGTTTTGAAGCAAAACTGAAACAGACTTCATGATAAACCATGACTGTAATATCATCATAAGATGTATAACTGGTTGGAATGAATGATTATATATCAATAAAAGATTTTTTATACATTTTCTGATATCAATTCAATACATTATTTAAAGTGTAACCAGTTATATTATTTATTCACATTATGGTCTATTCATGCATTATCTCTACATTCATAGACACAGGGTACACCTCGTTGTACCCCCAATACTAATTTATACATTTTTAAAATATTGCTCTCAGAAATGGTGGAAGAAATACTCATGTCACCTGATCTACATATGCATGTTATCACAGTAATATTCTGGACACAAAATGCAAAAGTCACACGTATGATTGTACGAAAGCCTAAAGGGAAACTCAACATGGATTACTAAAAACATCCATGACCAGGTTGCCTAATGCTCTCAAATGTCAATCCTATTGGTGACTACATATTTGTTTCTTCATAAGATTATATATTCAACCTCAAAACTGTTAAAAATGTTTAATTTTTTTCACTCACTTGATACTCTTTGACTGATTTCCTAATGTCTCTATTGATACCTACTTTCCTACATATTTTCCCCAGTTTAACATTGTGACTGACCCTTCACATGTGCTGACATTGACATTCACTCTCTAACGGAAACACTATTGCTAATGAACTTTGGTCCAAATCCTATACTAGCTCTTCTTCCGAAACATACTGACTATGTTCCTGATCCTATCGACTATCACTTTTTGAGTGGATGTTCTCTACTGCATTCAATCATCCAAGGTGCAAGGTCCTATGCCATTGTATATCGATTTTTCTGAAACATGTATGCAGAACGTAATTCAAAGCTACGTATCGCAATCAGTTGCCCAATGCACTTCTGAGCTTCAAATCTTACCTTGATTTCTGTTTTCATACGTATATTTCATCTCTATATTCCTATAAATATTGCAGGTTCCCAAGATCATTATTCATTCTGCAGAATGATTCCTAATCCAAATCAAACCTGCTATTTACGATAACCATACACGGTTGCCTCAATCTAACATTACAAAAGAGCAGGGACAGAGTTCGTCTTACAATACAGGAATGTAGGGTATCTTCAAACTGCTGAGAACCTGAAAGTTCGATGCAGAAATAATCCCTGGATAAGATGTCAGCAGCTATGAAGGACCTGTGAGAGCAAAAGCCATCTTCAATGGCAAACAATCTAGACAGGAAAAAGGAATGTGTATGCATCAGACTCTCTCTTTGTAAGGTAGAGAAGATGGACGTAACCAGGCCTGCGTGGAGAGCTGTTCTCAGGTGCCTATTTTGATATACCATTGAAACTAGTCAAATTGTCAAAGGAAGTAAGGGCAGCCTCCATCCAATGTGACCCTTGGAAGCAATGGTTAGGGCAAAGTTGTTGCCAAGGCAGTGACCTCATTCAGTTCCTGAAGGAAGTGACCTACCTAACTTCCTTGGTGATGGAACACTCTGAAATTTTGATGCAAGAAGCCAGGCACCGAGAGCCAGTCCCAGTCCCAGTCCCAGTGCGCTCACTTGTTTGGATTTACCAAGTACAGAGTCAGACCTTCTTGGTACCTACTGATGTGAGGATGGCCAAATTCCAGGAGAGCTCTGAAGAGAAGCCTTTCCTGAGATAGCAGGTAGTGGCTTGCAGTTGGCTCCTGACAGCATCACAGTGTTTGCCAAGGAGACAAGATCTGAGACAGGAGAGGTCATTTTGTGGAGAACATAGTATGACCCACCAGTCAGAGGACACTCCGGATAGTCACAGACCTACTTTTGGGAAGGAGTTGCCTTTGTTTGTGGATGTGAGTTTGCGGTTTTGTCTCATGTTCTGAGAATAGGTAGGAAATGTGGTTGGTTTTGTTTGGAGTCGACTGTTTCTAGTAAGTCTTTTGACAAGGCGACTTTCTATGTCTGTGTATCCACTGTGTCCATGGTTGTCGACATTAGAAAAGAGAATGCATCAATGGAGGTGTCCTGTCTAGTAGAAAGCTTCCCAGCATTTATCCTGCACAATTGATGAATGGACCGTGGTATGCCTTATGGATAGGAAACACCTACTAACATCCTAAGTTCCTGTTTTCTTCCTGAATTCTGGCCACTCTCCAGAATTAGCTCATGATGTATTGTCCAAGATATGTACCACCTCCAAGCTCTGTGACATGTCCATGTTCTTGATAGCTGAAGGGAATGGGAACATCTCAGAAAACTCAGATATCAGTGTGAGCAGTAAAGTCTCAGTGGAGAAACCCTGCTTTGGTCCATTTGCTTACCTATGGTTCTGTTGCCTTGAATGTCAGGAAGGTCTTTGCATCATGCCACCCCTTTGTGAAGCCTGAAGAAACAGATTTCAAATGGAAATGAATGTGCATCACCTGTGGCTCTTTGCTTAATTGCTTTGGAAAAGGATGTGTCTTAATCAGACACTAGGCTCTGTTTGAGGCTGTGGATAAGATTCTCAGGTCCTTATAGATGTAAAGAAGATCCCATGTGTGCATCCAAAACCAAAATGGCAAAAAGATCAGTCATTGTAGATGAAGTCTCCTGCCTTCCTCCGATAGGTTCCTGACCTCCATCAAGTGAGAATAGGGATTTTTTTTGGGTCAAATGAGTTCTTCAAAGTCCTGCAGAAGTACTTGGGTTCTCTCATGATGCCAAATCACATAATGAATCTATACCTGACTGTCAGTAGGCCTCAAATTGTAGAAGGAGAGCAGCATTAACGGCAGGCTTTTTTGATCACTCCTGGTTCACAGGAAGGGTGTCCAGGCCACCATGAATTTAGACAAATGAGTGGCAAGGGTGAATATTTTGGACACTGTCTTGGCTGCGCCCCTCATGGAAACCTCCAGCCAGAGTTTATAATGACTGTCTATATGGATGAAGATGAGGGACATGTGGGAATGTTTTGGTTTTAATTGTGGTCATTTGTGTGGCGGTTGGAAGAGATAACAGGGTCCACATGGGCTTGAACTCTGGTGTGATTCCTCTTAGAGACTGAGTTCTGGAACTGACCTCAGAGAAGTGTTGCCATGAATTGTGTTGGGATTTTAGGAGGCCACGCATAAGAGTTGACCTTGAAACCTGAGATCTAGGCCCAGGGTGGCTTTCCACAGAGAACTGAAATTCTCAGCAAGGATATCGCATGATTTTATTCTGAAAAACTTGGCAGCCATAGTTAAGAGTCAAAAGACACATGGACCTCCCGTTGTAGACCTCAATGGGCCTGGCTTCATGTGACCTTTTGGCCACTGTTTGGGAAGCCTTGCCTGTGAGAGTTTTTCAGGGCTTTCATTGAAATGAGAGTCCTCCCCATGTAATGGTTCCTGGAAGAATGGAAACCCCAAAGTGCCTCCTACTTCATTCTTGAAAAATGGATAGATAAATACCATGATGTTTTTGAAATTCCCAATGAGCAAGTGGCACTGGAGAACCATTGGTTGTTCTCTTGCTGATCATTAGTGTTACAGACAGTGCCTTGATTGGCTGGGTTTCATGAAAATGGTGTGGAACAGAGATGCCAGTAAGTTGGAGCCTGCTGAGTAGTGGGCCTAGAGCAGTGGTGGGCAGGTGTGTGATAATACAACTGTGGTGTGGCCATGTGGATCAGCCATTGGCTTCCAAATAGCTTGTGACTGACTTGGTACAGCCAGCAGACTATTATATGAAAAGGCATCTTGTTATATGGAGAGGTTTCTGGGCAATGTTCAGAATCAGGTTGCGATGGTCAAGGGGGCAAGCTATGTGGGATAGAACCCTGGTTGGTGAATTCTCCTGCAGACCCTGACCCAACACACGTCACAGAACTCCCTCTAGCACTATATCCTAGTTGAACTCCTTGTATTTCGTGAAGCAAATACCAAACTCCCAGTGCAGCAGCAAGAAACACCACAAAAAGTTCAGGATGACCAAATGGCTTCACAGTCCACTCAGAGAGACACTAAGCTTCCAGTGGCCACAGTTTACCAACAAAGAGAGAAATCAACACCGGTACCTAATGTTCAATGGAAAATAAGAAACGATGTCCTCCACGTCACATAGATGCAGATCCAGCTTTGATGGTCTCACCAGAAATGAAGCTAAAGCTCCGGACAACAAGATATATTTCATGTGTCCAAACTCAGAGGCAGTTTCTCAAGAAGGCTTTTGGCCAGCAGAGTTCCATGTTTGTGGAGTGTTTACGCAGTCACTTACTTTTGGAAACTCCTCTACCACCTCCAAGGTTGTGAACTCCTGAGCATTTTCCATTCCAGATATGTATTCACAGATTTTCTAACTCTTCTCTTCGAATTGCATCTTACATAGGGTGAAGATAATGTCAATGGATTTTTTCTGGATGATAGTGGGAAGACTTTTGTGTAGGACATATTTGCATACATATTGGATTCATTTTCCAATTTTCCATTTGAAATACTGAATCCCTGACACTAAACCATACCCTACTATTGTCTGACTACTAATCCTAATATGAGGCAGAAAAATAACCCAAACATAATAGAAATACAAACAGTTCAGAGGAGGCATGGTGTATAGTTGGACTTGCCTTTTGCATTATAAAGGTTAGGAGTTATTAATCTAGACAATTTTTGTTGCAATAGTTGTCCATGTGATTTTAAAGATAACAAATATGTGAATTCTTGTCTCTCTTTCTCTGTAGCCTACTCAGCACATATATTTTTATATGCAAATAGAGAATCCTACCTACATTCTTGTGAGGTGGCTGACTTGGCAGATACAAATTGAGAGAAGAGATCACTCCTCATAAACGCCATTGGAACTGAAAATTCAACCTATGGGTGAGCTTCCTAGAGAACAAAATTATACACAAATCTTTGTTCAGTAAAATGAATATTTTTGGATCTGTGGATGATATATATTTCATGGTGAATTTTGATTGGCATATATTGCTATTTTTAATGTCTCTCTCTGTGTGTGTGTGTGTGTGTGTGTGTGTGTGTATATATATATATATATATATATATATATATATATATATACACTCTCTCCATATTTTTCAAAATATGAAATATATGTTTCTTATATACACTTCCTAATTTCATTCATGTTCATGAACGTGGATTTATAATCAACGTTTCACAAGATTATTCTCAGAAAATTTCATCCACCTGAAATACATATTTGATTCCAAGTGCTGAAAACTAACTTCAGTGAATGGTGCATACAAATCCTAACATTTCTACAGTAACTGACACAGTTTATCATCAATGCAAGTAGATTCCTATGGGACATGATGTGTATATCGACGTTCATTTTTATTCAACACTGGGACATTACAATTTCTTCAGTTTATGCACATCATAGGATATATATTTCCTCCACAATTTAGCAAATTTATAGGGATTTGTTTCAATTTCAATCACTTCCTGCTTCAGAACACATGTTTTCCTCCATGTTTCTTGACTGATCTTTTCATGAGATTTCTTTCCAAACACATTATTTTCGATTTACTTTATCACTTTTAAAGCAAAACGGACACACACTTTATGATAAACCATAACTATAATATCACTATTAGATGTATAACTGGTTGGAATGAATGATTTTATATCAATAAAAGATTTCTTATATATTTTCTGATATCAATTCAATACATTTTGTAAAGTGGAACCAGTTATATTATTTATTCACAGTATGGTCTATTCATGCATTATCTCTATATTAATAGACACAGGTTACACCTCTTTGTATCCCCAATACTAATTTATACATCTTCAAAATATTGCTCCCAGAAATGGTGGAAGAAATACTCATATCACCTGATCTACATATGCATGGTATCACAGTAATATTCTGGACACAAAATGCAAAATTCACACGTATGACTGTACCAAAGCCTAAATGGAAACTGAACATGGATTACTAAAAACATCCATGACCAGGTTGCCTAATGCTCTCAAATGTCAATCCTATTGGTGACTACATATTTGTTTCTTCCTAAGATTATATATTCAACCTCAATACCATTGAAAATGTCTAATTTTTTCACTCACTTTGTACTTTTCCTGATTTCCTAATGTCTCTATTGATATATACTTTCCTACATATTTTCTCCAGTTCAACATTGTGACTGACCCTTCACATGTGCTGACATTGACAATCACTCTCTAACCGAAACACTATTGCTTATGAACTTTGGTCGAAATCCTATACTCACTCTTCTTCCGAAACATACTGACTATCTTCCTGATCCTATCAACTATCCCTTTTTGAGTGGATGTTCTCTACTACATTCCATCTTCCAAGGTACAAGGTCCTATGCTATTGTATATCGATTTTTCTGAAACATGTATGCAGAACGTAATTCAAAGCTACGTATCACAATCAGTTGCCCAATGCACTTCTGAGCTTCAAATCTTACCTAGATTTCTGTTTTCATACGTATATTTCATCTCTATATTCCTATAAATATTGCAGGTTCCCAAGACCATTATTCATCCCGCAGAATGATTCCTAACCCAAATCGAACCTGTAATTAACCCTAACCATACACTGTTGCCTCAATCTAAAATTACAAAAGAGCAGGGACAGAGTTCATCTTACAATACAGTAATGTAGGGTATCTTCCAACTGCTGAGAACCTCAAAGTTCGATGCAGAAATGATCCCTGGAGAAGATGTAGGCAGCTATGAAGGATCTGAGAGAGCAAAAGCCATCTTCCATGGCAAACAACCTGAACAGGATGAAGGGATGTGTATGCATCAGCCTTTCTCTTCTTAATGTAGAGAAGATGGACCTAACCAGGCCTGCGTGGAGAGCTGTTCCCAGGTGCCTATTTTGATATACCATTTTAACTAGTCAAATTGTCACACAAAGTAGGAGCAGCCTCCATCTAAAGGGACCCTTGGAAGAAACTGTTAGGACAAAGTTGTTGCCAAGAGAGGGACCTCATTCAGTTCCTGAAGGAAGTGACCTAGCTAACTTCCTTGGTGATGGAACTCTCTGAAATTGTGATGCAAGAAGCCAGGCACCGAGAGCCAGTCCCAGTCCCAGTCCCAGTGCGCTCACTTGTTTGGATTTACCAAGTACAAGTAAGACTTTCTTGGTACCTACTGATGTGAGGATGGCCAAATGCCAGTTGAGCTCTGAAGAGGGGCCTTTTCTGAGATAGCAGGTAGTGGCTAACTGCAGGCTCCTTACAGCATCACAGAGTTGGCCAAGGAGACATGATCTGAAAGTGGAAAGGCCATTTCGAGAGGAACATAGTATAGCCCACCAGTCAGAGGACACTCTGGATAGTCACAGACCCACTTTTGGGAAGGAGGTGCCTTTATGTGTGTGGGTGTGAGTTTATGGTTTTGTCTCATGTTCTGAGAATAGGTAGAAAAGGTGGTTGGTTTGGTTTGGAGTCGACTGTTTCTAGTTACTCTTTTGACAAGGCAAGTGTTTCTATGTCTGTGTATCCACTGTGTCCGTGGTTTTAGACATTAGAAAAGAGAATGCATCAATGGAGGTGTCCTGTCTAGTAGAAAGCTTCCCAGCATTCATCGTTCACAATTGATAAATGGACTGTGGTTTGCCTTATGGATAGGAAACAACTACTAACTTCCTAAGTTCCTGTTTTCTTCCTGAATTCTGGCCACTCTCCAGAATAAGCTCATGATTTATTGTCCAAGATATGTACCACCTCCAAGCTCTGTGACATGTCCATGTTCTTGATAGCTGAAGGGAATGGGAACATCTCTGAAAACTCAGATATTAGTGTGAGCAGTAGAGTCTCAGTGGAGAAACCCTGCTTTGGTCCATTTGCTTACCTATGGTTCTGTTGCCCTGAATGTCAGGAAGGTCTTTGCCTCAGGCCACCCCTTTTAGAAGCCTGAAGAAACAGTTTTCAAATTTAAATGAATGGGTATCACGTGTGGCTCTTTCCTTAATTGCTTTGGAAAGGGATGTGTCTTAATCAGACACTAGGCCCTGATTGAGGGGGTGGCTAAGATTCTCAGCTCCTGATAAATCTAAAGAAGATCCCATGTGTGCATCCAAAACCAAAATGGCAAAATGATCAGTCATTGTGGATGAAGTCTCCTGTCTTCCTGTGTTAGGTCCTGAACTCCATCAAGTGAGAATAGGATTCCTTTGGGTCAAATGAGTTCTTCAAAGTCCTGCAGAAGTGCTTGGGTTCTCTCATGATGCCAAATCACATAAGCAATCTATACCTGACATTCAGTAGGCCTCAAATTGGAGAAGCAGAGCAGTATTAACAGCAGGCCTATATGATCACTCCTTGTTCACAGGATGGGTTTCCAGGCCACCCTAAATTTAGACAAATGAGGGGCAAGGGTGCATATTTTGGACACTGTCTTGGCTGCGCCCCTCATGGAAACCTCCAGCCAGAGTTTATGATGAGTGTCTATATGGATAAAGATGAGGGCCATGTGGAAATGTTTTGGTTTTAATTGTGGTCATTTGTGTGGCGGTTGGAAGAGATGACTGGGTCTACATGGGCTTGAACTCTGGTGTGATTTCCCTTAGAGACTGAGTTTGGGAACTGACGACAGAGAAGTATTGCCATGAATTGTGTTGGGATTGTAGGAGGCCACACATGAGAGTTGCCCTTGAAACCTGAGATCTAGGCCCAGGATGGCTTTCCACAGAGAACTGAAAATCTCAGCAAAGATATCACATGATTTTATTCTGAAAAACTTGGCAGCCATAGTTAGAGTCAAAAGACACATGGACCTCACGTTGTAGACCTCAATGGGCCTGGATTCATGTGACCTTTTGGCCACTGTTTGGGAAGCCTTGCCTATGAGAGTTCCTCAGAGCTTTCATTGAAATTAGCTTCCTCCCCATGTAATGGTTCCTAGATGAATGGAAACCCCAAAGTGCCTCCAACTTCATTCTTGAAAAATGCATAGATAAACACCATGAAATTTTTGAAATTCCCAATGACCAGGTGGCACTGGAGAACCATTGGATGTCCTGTTGCTGATCATAAGTATAACAGACAGTGCCTTGATTGACTGGGTTTCATGAAAATTGTGTAGTACAGAGATGCCAGTAAGTTGGAGGCTGCTGAGTAGTGGGCCTAGAGCAGTGGTGGGCAGATGTGTGGTAATACATCTGTGTTGTGGCCATGTGGATCTGCCATTGGCTTCCAAATGGCTTGTGACTGACTTGGTGCAGCCAGGAGACCATTATATGAAAAGGCATCTTGTTATATGCAGGGGTTTCAGGGCAATGTTCATAATCAGGTTTCTATTATCAAGGCGGTAAGCAATGTGGGATAGAAGCCTAGTTGGTGCATTTTCCTGCAGAGCCTGACCCACCACACGTTAAAAGACTCCCTCAAGCACTGTGTGCCAGTTGAACTCCTTGTATGTCATGAAGCAAATACCAAACTCCCAGTGTAGCAGCAAGAAACACCACGAAAAGTGGAGGATGACCAAATGGCTTCAAAGTCCACACGGGGAGTCACATTGCCCGAAGTGGCCACAGTTTACCTACAAAGAGAGACTTCAGCACTGGTGCCTCATGTTCATTGGAAAATAAGAAACCATGTCCTCTAGGTCACATAGATCCAGACCCAGCTTTTATTGTCTCACAACAAAGGTAGGTAAAGCTCCTGACAAAAACATATATTTCAAGTGCACAACCTCAGGGGCAGTTTCTCAAGAAGTCTTTAGTCCAGCAGAGCTCCATGTTTGTGAAGTGTTTACCCTGTTCCTTACTTTTGGAAACTCATCAACCACTTGCAAAGTTGTGAAATCATGAGCATATTCAATTCCAGATATGTACTCACAGATTTTTTACCTCTTTTCATATAATTGTGAATTACTTAAGGTGAGGGTAAGTCAAGGCATTGTTCAGGATGAGAGTGGAAAGATTTTTTGTATCACAATTTTGCATACACTTTGGATTAATTTTCCTAGTTGAACAACATTATACATAAATCCATGTTCAGTATAATAAATATTTTTGTATCCGTGGATGATATATATTTCACTATGAATTTCAATTGGCATACATATTGCTACTTTTTAATGTCTTTGTTTTTTTGTATATATATATATCTCCTATCCAGATTTTTCAAAATATATGTGTTTTATTATACACTCTCTAAATTCTATTATGTTCATATATGTGGATGTATAATCAACTTTTCACAAGATTATACTCAGAAATATTCATCCACCTGAAATACATATTTGTTTCCTAATACAGACAACTAACTTCAGTGAACGATGCATACAAATCCTAATATTTCTACAGTAACTGACTCAGTTTTACATCAATGCAAGTAGATTCCTATGGGGCATGACATGTATTTTGACGTTCATTTTTATTCAAGACTTGTACGTTGCTATTTCTTCAGTTTATGCACATCATATGATATATATTTCATCCACAAGTTAGCATATTTATAGGCATTTGTTTCACTTTCAATCACTTCCTGCTTCAGAACAAATGTATTCCTCCATGTTTCTTGACTGGTCGTTTCATGAGACTACTTTCTAAACACATGATTTTTGAATTACATAATCACTTTTGAAGCAAAAATCACACCCTTCATGATAAACCATAACCATAATATTACCATTAGATGTATAACTAGTTGGAATGAATGATAGTATTTCAATATAAGATTTCTTATATATTTTAAGATATCAATTCAATCCATTATTTTATGTAGAACTAGTTATATTATTAATTCACAGTGTGGTCTACTCATGCATTTTCTCTAGATTCATATACACAGGGTACATCTCTTTGTACCCCTAATACTAATTTATACATCTTCAAAATATTGCTTCAAAAAATGGTGGAAGAATTACTCATGTAACCTGATCTACATATATATTTTATCACAGTGATATTCTGGACACAAAACGCAAGGCTCACACTTATGTTTGTACCATAGCCTAAATGGAAATTGAACATGTATTACTATAAACATCCATGTCCAGGTTGTCTAATGCTCAATATCAATCCTATTGGTGACTACATATTTGTTTCTTCCTAAGATTATATATTCAAACTCAACCCTGTTGGAAATGTCTAATCCTATCACTCACATTATACTTTGCCTTATTTCCTAATGTGTCTATTGATATCTGTTTTCCTACATATTTTCCCCTGTTCATCATGTGACTGACTCTTCTCATGTGCTGACATTTACGTTCACTCTCTAACCAAAAACCTATTACTAATGAAATTTGTTCCAAAACCTATACTCACTCTTCTTCCTAAACCTACTAACTATCCCAGTTTGAGTGGATGTTCTCTTCTACATTCAATCATCCAAGGTACAAGGTCTTTTGCCATTTGATATCGAATTATGTGAGACAACGGTTCAGAATGTAATTCAAAGCTAAGTATCCCAATCAAGGGCAAAATGCCCTTCTGGGCTTCAAGTCTTACCTAGATTTCTGTTTTCATACTTATATTTCACCAATATATTCTTATAAATATTGCATGTTCCAATACCATTATTCATCTCACAGAATGATTCCTAACCCAAATGGAACATGTTATTAACCCTAAGAATGCACCGTTCCCTCAATCTAATTTTACAGAAGAACAGGGACAGAGTTTGACTTACAATACAGAAATGTAGGTGATCTTCCACCTGCTGAGAACCTCAAAGGTCCATGTAGAAATGATCCCTGGAGAAGATGTAGGCAGCTATGAAAGACCTGAGAGAGCAAAAGTCATCTTCCATGGCAAACATCCTGGTCAGGATGAAAGGATATGTCGGAATCAGCCTCTCTCTTCTTAATGTAGAGAAGATGGACCAAACCAGGCCTGTGTGGAGAGCTGTTCCAGGAGCCTATGGTTGATCTACCATTCTAACTTGTGAAAATTTCAAAGGAAGTAGGGGCAGCCTCCGTTTCATTGGTCAATTGAAAGCAACTGTGAGGACAAAGTGTTTGCCAAGGCAGTGACCTCATTCAGTTCCTTAAAGAAATGACCACACCTCACACTTTTGGTGATGGAACACTGTGAACTTTTGATCCAGGAAGCCAGGAACCCAGAGTCAGTCCCAGTCCCAGTCCCATTGGGCTCGCTTGTTTTGATTGAACAAGGACAGAGACATTATTTTTTGGTCCTACTGTTGTGAGGATGACCAAATGCCAGGAAAGCTCTGAAAACTGGCCTTTCCAGAGAAAGCAGGTAGTGGCTCATCGCGGACTCCTGACAACTTCACAGAGTTGGCTAAGGAGACCAGATCTGAGACAGGACAGGACATGTTGGGGGAATATATTATGGCCCACGAGTCAGACCACCCTCTGGATAGTCACAGACCTACTTGGGGGAAGGAGGTGCCTTTGTGGTTGTGGGTGTGAGTTTTTGGTTTTGTCTCATGTTCTGAGAATAGATAGGAAAGGCGGTTTGTTTGGTTTGGTATGGACTGTTTCTAGTAAGTCATGTGACAAGGCGAGTGTTTCTATGTCTGTGTGTCCCACTGTGTCCGTGGTTGTAGGCATTAGAAAATAGAATGCATCAATGGATGTGTCCTGTCTAGTAGAAAGCTTCCCAGTATTCATCCTGCCCAATTTATGATTAGGCAGAAGATTGCCTTATGGATGGGCAACACCTGCTATCTTCCTAATTTCCTATTTTCTTCCTGAATTCTGGCCACACTCCAGAATAGGCTCATGGTTTTGAGTAAAAGATATGTACCACCTCCAAGCTCTGTGATATGGCCATGTACTGGATAGCTGAAGGGACTGGCGAGCACCTCAGAAAACTCAGATATCAGTTAGACCAGAAAAGTCACAGTGGAGAAACCCTGCTTTGGGCCTTTTGCTTACCTATTTTTCTTTTTCCCTGAATGTCAGGAAGGTCTTTGCCTCCAGCCACCCCTTTGTGAAGCCCTAAGAAACAGTTTTCAAATGGAAATGAATGGGCATCACCTGTGGCTCTTTGCTTAATTGCTTTGGAAAGGGATGTGTCGGAATCAGCCTCCTGGCCCTGTGTGAGGCTGTGGCTTAGATTATCAGCACCTGATGAATCTAAAGAAAGATCCCATGTGTGCATCCAAAATCAAAGGGCAAAAATTGCAGTCATTGTGGATGAAGTCTCTAGCTTTCCTCTGTAAGGTTTCTCACTTCAATCAAGTGAGAATAGGGATCCTTTGGGTCAAAAGAATTCTAAAAATCCCTGCAAAAGCTTGCCCATGTGTGCTTGGATATTCTCATGACTCCAAATCACATAAAGAATCTAAACCCCACAGTCAGAAAGCCTCAAATTGTAGAAGTGGAAAAGTATTAATGGCAGACCTATTTGATTACTCCTGGTTCACATTAAGGGTGTCCAGGCCACTGAGATTTTAGGCAAATGAGGGACAAGGGAGCTTATTTTGGACACTGTCTTTGACTGCGCCCCTAATGGAAAACTCCAGCCAAAGGTTATGAAGAAGATGAGGGCCGTGTGGGAGTGTTTTGGTTTTAATTGTGGTCATTTGTGTGGCAGTTGGAAGAGATGATTGGGTCCACCTGGGCTTGAACTCTGGTGTGATTCCCCTTAGAGACTGAGTTCTGGAACAGACCTCAGAGAAGTATTGCCATCAATTGTTTTGGGATTTTAGGAGACCACACATGAGAGTGACCATTGGAAACTGAGATCTAGGCCCAGATTGACTTTCCACAGATCACTGGGAATCTCAGTGAGGAAATCACATTATTTTATTCTGAAAGACTTGGCAGCCATAGTTGAGAGTCAAAAAACACATGGACCTCACATTGTAGAACTCAATAGGCCTGGCTTCATGCGACCTTTTGGCCACTCTTTGGGAAGCCTTGCCCTTGAGAGTTCCCCAGAGCTTTCATTGAAATGAGCTTCCTCACCTTTTAACAGGTCCTGAATATATTGAAACCCACAGTGCCTCCAACATCATCCTTGAAAAATGGCTAAACAGATACCATGAAATTTTTGAAATTCCCAAGACCAGGTGGCACTGGAGAACCTTTGGATGTCCTGATGCTGATCTTGAGTACACCAGACAGTGCCTGGATTCACTAGGTTTCATGAAAATTGTGTTGAATAGAGATGCCAGTACGTTGGAGCCTGCTGAATAGTGGGCCTAGAACAGTGCTTGGCAGGTGTGTGATAAAACATGTGGTGGGGCAAAGTGGATCTGCATTTGGCTTCCAAATGGCTTGTTACTGACATGGTGCAGCCAGTAGATACTTCTGTGTAAAGGTATCTTGTTATATGGAGAGCTTTCAGGGCAATGTTCAGAATCAGGTTGCTATGGTCAAGGGGGCAAGCTATGTGGGATAGAAGCCTGGTTGGTGCATTCTCCTGCAGACCTTGACCCACCACTCGTCACAGAACTCCCTGCAGCACTGTGACACAGTTGAACTCCTTGTATTTCATGAAGCAAATACCAAATCCCCAATGCAGCAGCAACAAACACCACGAAAATTGGAGGATGACCAAATGGCTTCACAGCCCACACTGGGAGACACTTAGCCCCCAGTGTCCACAGGTTACCTACAAAGTGAGAATTCAGCACTGCTGCCTCATTTTCATTAGAAAATAAGAAACCGTGTCCTCCAGGTCACATAGATGCATACCCAGGTTTGATGGTCTCACTACAAAGGAAGCTAAAACTTGTGACAACAAGATATATTTCAAGTGCCCAAATTCAGAGGCAGTTTCTCAAGAAGTCTTTAGTCCAACAGAACTCCATGTTTGTGGAGTGTTCACCCTGTCCCTTACTTTTGCAAACTCCTCTACCACCTCCAAGGTTTCAAAATCCTGAGCCTATTCCATTCAAGATGTGTTTTCACTGATTTTCTAACTCTTCTCCTCTAATGATGTTTTAGTTGGAGCGAAGGTACTGTCAAGGCATTGTTCTGGATAAGAGTGGAAACATTTTTGTGTAGCACATGTTTACATACACATTGTATTCATTTTCCAATTTTCCATTCGAAATACTGAATCCCTGACACTAACCCCTACCCTACTATATTCTGACTACTAATACTAATATGATGGAGAAAAATAACCCAAACAGAATGAAAATACAACCATTTCAGAGGAGGCATGGTCTATAGTTGGACTTACCTTTTGCATTATATAGGGTAGGATTTATAAATCTAGTCAATTTTTTGTTGAAATAGTTCTCCATGTTTTTTTTAAAGTTAACCACCTATGAATTCCTTTCTCCCTTTCTCTGTAGCCTATTCACCACCTGTATTTTTATATGCACAGATAGAATCCTACCTGGTACCACACGTACATTCTTGTGAGGTGGCTGACTTGGCAGATACAAATTGTAAGGGATCACTCCTCTTAAACGATGTTGGAACCGAAAATTTAAATTATGGGTGATCTTCCTACTTGAACAATATTATTCATAAATCCATGTTCAGTAAAATAAATATTTTTCTATCTGTCGATGATATATATTTCATTATAAATTTCAATTGGCATATATATTGCTGTTTTTAATTTGTGTGTGTGTGTGTGTGTGTGTGTATATATGTATATATATATATATATATATATATATATATATATATATATATATACACTCTCCAGATTTTTCAACAAATGAAATATGTGTCTTATTTTACACTCATCAAATTCATTCATATTCATGTATGTGGATTTATAATCAACTTTTCACAAGATTATTCTTAGAAATATTCATTCACCTGAAATACATATTTGTTTCCTAGTACTGAAAACTAACTTCAGTGAATGGTGCATAAGAATCCTAATATTTCTACAGTAACTGACCCAGTTTAATATTAATGCAAGTAGATTCCAATCGGACATGATGTGTATTTTGACGTTCATTTTTATTCAACACTGGTAGATTAGTATTTCTTCAATTAATGCACATCATAGGATATAAATTTCATCCACAAGTTAGGAAATTTATAGGCATTTGTTTCACTATCAATCACTTTCTGCTTCAGAACACATGTATTTCTCCATGTTTCTTGACTGGTCTTTAAATGAGAAAAGGGATGGACAAGGCAAGGAAAGGCACCTAAGATAGCACCGAATACAGGGAAACAGTCCTATTTGGTTGCAACCAGATTTAAAGGGCATTGCTTCTGTTGTAATCAGTTACTTCCCTGAACCCCAAGTTTAGGTTGTTTCAGAATTTTGTACCCAACATGTAAGGGAGCGGCTCAGAAGTTCACAGTCTGCAGAAGTTCAGAGAAAGCAGTTTTTGTTTCTGTTTTTTTTTTTCTCTGCTCTGGGCAAGCTAACATTTTAAGGACACCTGGGAGGGGGAGAGCTTTTTTCTTCTCTTTCTTTTTTCTCCCTGCCAGCTGTTACCATGGAGTCCAGTTGGTAACTTCTTTATCTTAGAAATGTAGCCATCTCTGTGAAGCCTCAATTTGAGGCCAGAGGCCTTGTTCACATATTGCCAGCATTGTGACTGACTCTATCCAAACACATTATTTTGGATTTCCATAATCGCTTTTGAAGCAAAACTAACATATCTTCATGATAAACCATAACCATAATATTAATATTACATGTATAACTGGTTAGAATGAATGATTGTAAATCAATATAAGATTTCTTATATATTTTCAAATATCAATTCAATCCATAATTTAAAGTGGAAACAGTTATATTATTTATTCACTGTATGGTCTATTCATGCATTATCTCTATATTCATGGACACAGTGTACACCTCTTTGTACACCCAATACCCATTTATATGCCTTCAAAATATTGCTCCCAGAAATGGTGGAAGAAATACTTGTCACCAGATCTACATATATATTTTATCACAGTAAAATTCTGGACACAAATGCAAAGGTCACACTTAGATTGTACCAAAGCCTAAATAGAAAGTGAGCATGGTTTACAAAAATCATCCATGTCAAGGTTGCCTTATGCTCTCAAATGTCAATCCTATTGGTGACTACATATTTGTTTCTTCCTAAGATTATATATTCAAACTCACCCTGTTGAAAATGTCTAATTGTATCACTCACTTTATACTTTGCCTGATTTAGTAATGTCTTTATTGATATCTGCTTTCCTACATATTTTCCTCAGTTCATTATTGTGACTGTTCTCATGTGCTGACATTTATATTCACTCTCTAACAGAACCCCCATTGCTAAAGAACTTTTGTTCCAAATCCTATACTCAGTCTTCTTCCCAAACCTACCGACTATCTTCTTAATCCTACTGGCTATCCCTTTTAGACTGGATTTTCTCTTATACATTCAATCATTCAAGTAATGTTCGTGCGAGCATCAGAGGTAGAGACCACGAAGAGACTGTCTCATGCAACAGCAAAAGGTTTATTGGAGGTCAAGCATGCTGGGGCTCAGAGCTCACAGAAATAGAGCAGAGAGCCCTGAGAACAGCTTAAGCAGAGCTTATATTCTTTCCTTGGAAAGGGCAGGGACGGAAGTTTATTGATGGGTCATGGTGAGTGGGCGGTTTGCATGTAAACGGGTGAGGGAATACATTCTGCAATTTGGCAGTTGGGGACAGCACATTCTGGGAACAAAATTAGCAAACAGTTCTCAATATTTCAACAGTGTTTTGTTAAGCATACAGAAAAATAGGAAGTTACAAGTACCTATTTTGTTAACCTTTCATTCCCCACTTCTTCTTCTGGCTACTTATAATTATAAAAGTGATCAAGACTGGTGTCACATTCTATGTCTGCAAGTGGGTTATTACCATAAGTTTAACTTGTCCAATTTGAGCTTGGAGAAAAAAAATTACACGTTTGAGCAAACAGGGTTTTATACTTTGCAGTAATATGAGGATTATTATTGGACCGGCCATGGTTGATAAAAACGTAGTTAACCAGAGGGAATGTATGGATCAGAATCAAACCACCCTTTTTGGGCCTCTCTCAGTGACGCTCTTCAAGGTGTCTTTTTAATTTACTCATAGATTTTTTTTACAACTCCAGTATGGTCGGCATAAAAACAATATTTTTCCCTCAATGCAGCACAAAGGCCCCCTTCTCTCATGAATGGGCGGTCCAACCCTCGACTGTTCTGTAAAACAACTTCAGACAGAGAGGATAAATATTCCTGCAAAGCTGTGATGGAGGTTTCTACTATCTTTAAGTTTTGTTCTATTGCTGCTACTAATTGGGTCATTTGTTGTGTCCCATGGACTAGGGCAGGGGTTTCTGTGCCCACCCCTGCAGCAACTCCTATTCCTAATAGGATGGCTAAAGTTAGGGATATATGTTCCCAGCAGAACCGTGTTGTATGCCCTCCTGTTTGAATTTCAAATGAACCTGCATCATTATAGAGCACTCTGGGAAACATCTGCACCATTACACAATTAATCACATCTGTTGACCATTTCATGAAAACATAAACAATGTTTAAGTATATAGAATTATACTGTTGTAGGGACAGACAAGGCAAGGCACCTAAGATAGCACCGAAAACAGGGAAACAGTGCTATTTGGTTGCAACCGGATTCAGAGTGCATTGCTTCTGTTGTAATCAATTAATGCCCTGAACCCCAAGTTTAGGTAGTTTCAGAATTTTGTACCCCACATGAAAGAAAAGGGGCTCAGAAGTTCACAGTCGGCAGAACTTCACAAAAAGATTTTTTTTTCTGTTATTTCCTCTGTTCTGGGCAAGTTAACTTTTCAAGGACACCTGGGAGGAGGAGAGCTTTTTCTTCCTTTTCTTTTATCCTCCTTCAGCTGTTACCATGGAGCCCGGTTGGTAATTTCTTCATCTTAGAAATGTAGCCATCTCTGTGAAGCCTCAGCTCAAGGCCAGAGGCCTTGTTCACATATTGTGTGAAAAACTATTAAGGGGTTGTCTAGCTTAGAAGTGCTGATTTTTGCAAGCAGTGGCCAAGTATAACAGGGCAACAGAAAAAGAGCAAGTTTATCTACACTGAACTCTTTTATAGGGACTCTTTTGCTGAAAGTTCTAAAGTCATCCATGGTGAAGACTTCTGGAGAAGTTCAGTTAAGATTTTTCTGTGGGCCTGGTATAGAGTGGAAAGACGGGGAAGGCGAGGAATGAGAGCAGCTCCGGGGATCTGAGAATGAGAAAAGAGAGATGTAAAAGCATAATGGAAAAGGGGTTTGGGATTTTCCTAGGAACAAAATCTTGAGCAGTAGAACAGGTAGAACAGAGAGGAAGACGGGAGTGAGTATCCCAGAAAGCCTGGGAGGGATTTTAAATTCTTAGTAACCTGTTTTCAGTGATGACAAAGCAACTTTAAAGGCCATTTTTATTACATCTTGGATAGGGGTCTGAGTGCTCTTCTCAGCTGGTTTGAGCTTTGGGTTACCAGGTAAGAAGACCTGGGGAGACCGGGTGTAGGCACTGACAGGAGAAGAGAGGAGTGAGTGTTTAGAGGGGTACCTCAGTACCTGCTACCTCAGCAAGGGAGCAATGATCTGAGAACTGGCGGAGGTTTGGGTTTTTGATCTAGTAACTGGAGGAGAGAAATCAGGTTGCTGAGGTGGGACTGACAGTAGAGAGTCTGGAGCAGAAGCCTGAGGGTGAGGATCTATTGGAGATGCATAGTTCAGGAAGTGAGCGAAGGAGGTAAAAGGCCTCCACATAGGGGAATTTCCTTTCATCCTCTTGAGCACTTGCAGAAGTTAAAAAGGTAACACAGAATTTGAGGATCTAGAGATTCCTCTGGGGGCCATCAGTTTTTGTTGTCTAATTGGTAATATGGCGAATGCTGTGTACTGAATTTGATGAGGATTTTGCGTTCCACCAGGCTGCCCCTGTATGCTCAAATCCCCATCACTTACAGAAGAAGTTGGCTTTCCCTCCACACAGCCATGGCTGTTTGTGGCTTTGATAGTCTGCTGGGCAAACATACTAATCTAGTCTAGCCAACCTGCATCTGGCTCACGTGTCCCTAAATCCCTAATGTTTGTTTCCATTATCTATGGTATGGAAGGGATTTAATTGAATTTTAGTGGGATTTTCATCAGCGATATCCTAATAGGAAAGACTTATAGCCAGCTGACAAATGTCTGGGTGGAGAGCTAGCCACCAGGTCCCTAAGGGAGCTGTATACGAGTTAGAGCATACTTCTTGTCTAGTAGGATTTGTGATAAGCCATCGCTGCTGAACGGGCTGATGAGCGTTAGGTGTACTGGTGGCCAAGGGGAGAGTCTACAGCCTTATCCACATAGCGAATATGCAATTTGAAATGGTTACCAGTCTTTCCCAGTTTCCAGAAAGAAACTGGTAAGAGGCGCAGGCTTGAGATGAGAGGCATGGATCCAGGAAGTGTTTCCATCTACTTTTACCGCTGTAGGTGTTATAATTAGCACCTGGTATGGTCCTTTCAAGCAGGGTTCCAGGGATGACACCTGATGTTGTCTTATGAAGATGAAGTCCCTTACTTGATATCAATGTGCAGTCCCCTTGTCCCCAGGTTGCAAGGCAGTTGTCAGCTGTTTTCACCGGTATCATTGAGTTCTTTCAAGAGATTTAATTCTGTCAAGCAAGGGGGTGTGGAAGGCATCGTTAGGTCTTAGAGTTGGGGTTACATGCCTTACTGGAGGAGGTGCACCATAGAGAAATTCATAGGGGGTGAGTTTACACAAAGAAACAGAGGGAGTATTTCTTGCATGAAATAGTGGATAAGGCAGGGGCATAGTCTAATATTTTATGCCGGTCTCTAAGCTTAATTTTGTTAAGGTCTCTTTAATGGTTCAATTTATTTATTTTTTCCTGTCCTGAGCTCTGGGGTCTAGAAGCACAATGTAACTTCCAATTAATCCCCTGGGTCCTGGCTAAGCCCTCACTTACCCGGGCCATGAACACCGTTCAATTATCAGACCCTATTACCTTAGGTAGGCCTTGTCTTGAAAAAAATATCTTAATATCTTTCAGGATCTTCTTGACCACCGTTTGAGCCGGTTTTTTTTTTTGTTTTGTTTTTTTTTTTTTTTTTTTTTTTTTTTTTGTGAGAAAGGATTCAATCCATCCTGAAAATTTATCTACAAAGACTAGGAGATATTTAAGTCTATACCTTGCTGGCTTAATTTCAGTAAAGTCTTCTTCCCAGAATTGTCCTGGTCTGGTTCATTGTCGGTGCTTTCCTGCAGGAAGCTTGGAAGGGTAAGCATTAACCAATTGACAGAACCGACAGGCTTTTGTTACCCGTTCAGTTATTTTTTTTCACTGTGAGTAAGTTAGTCGAAATCTCTATTCCTGATCTTTCAGGAATGCCTGCAGTTTCTTTGAACCAAGGTGAGTAAGTTGATGTACATTTTTAACGTAGTGTAGGGCTTTCTGAAATTGCAGGCTGGGCTCAGTGAAGTTGAGGAGTTCAGTGTCAGTGTTCTTAAATGTTATCAAAAGCTTGCTGGTGCTCAAGGGTCCATTGGAATTGGGCATCCTTATTTAACAACGGGTATAAAGAAGCAGCTAAGAACACAAACCCAGGTATCCATAACCTGAAAAGGCAGCAGTCCCAAGAAACTCTCTGTGTTGTCTCCTGTTAGATGGAGGTGGTATCTGCACAACGGTTTGTTTTCTGGGCTCAGTGAGCCATCATTTCCGCCCCTAAGGGAATAACCCAGGAAGATTACTTCTTGCTGGCAAATTTGGGCCTTTTTGGAAGAAGCTCTATACCCGAGTTGAGCAAGCTCAGATAATAGTGCTTGGGTCCCAGACTCACAGTTTTCCTTGTTGTTAGCTGCCAGTAGCAGGACATCCACATATTGAAGCAGGGTGACTTTGGGGTGCGTAATTCTGAAGTTGTTGAGATCTCTGTGGAGGGCTTCATCAAAGAGACTGGGGGAGGTTTTGAACACCTGTGGGAGTCTAGTCCAAGTTAGTTGACCAGAAGTTCCGTTATCTGGGTCTACCCACTCGAAAGCAAACAGCAACTGACTATCTTTATGCAGAGGCAAGCAAAAGAAAGCATCTTTTAAGTACAGAACAGTATACCATTTTCACTCAGCAACAGCAAAGTGTTTATTGGGGTTCCAGCATGCTGGGGCTCAGAGCTCACTTGACTAGAGCAGAGAGCCCTGAGAACAACTTAAACAGAGCTTATATAATTTTTTGGAGAGGGCAGGGAGGGAAATTAATTGATGGGTCAGGGCAAGTGGGCAGTTTTTGTGCAACCGGGTGAGGGAGTACACTCTGCAGTTTGGCAGTTGGGGACAGCACATTTTGGGAACAAAATTAGCAAACAGTTCTCAAGATTTCAACAGTGTTTTGTTAAGCATAAAGAAAAACAGGAAGTGACAAATACCTATTTTATTAACCTTTCACCAAAGCAAAATGAAAAGTGAGCATGGATTACTAAAAACAACCATGTCCTGGTTGCCTAATGCTCTCAAATGTCAATCCTATTGGTGACTACATATTTCTTTCTTCCTAAGATTATATATTCCACCTCAACCATATTGAAAATGCCTAATCCTATCACTCACATTATACTTTGTCTGATTTCCTAATGTCTCTATTAATATCTGCTTTCCTACATATTTTTCCCCAGTTTATCATTGTGACTGACTCTTTATATGTGCTCATATTTACTTTCACTCTCTACCCGAAACCCTATTGCTAATGAACCTTTTGTCCAAATCCTATACTCACTCTTTTTTCTAAACCTACTGACCATCTTCCTATTCCTACCGACTATTCCTTTTTGACTGGATGTTCTCTTGAACATTCAATCATCCAAGGTACAAGGTCCTATGCCATTGCATATTGATTTATCTGAGACATCTGTGCAGAACATAATTCAAATCTAAGTATACCACTAAAGGGCCCAATGTCCTTCTGGCTTCAAATCGTACCTAGAATTTTGGTTTCATACTTATATTTCACCTATATATTCTTTTGAATATCGCAGGTACCCAATACCATTATTTGTCCAGCAGAATAATTCCTAACCCAAATAGAATATGTTATTAACCCTAACCATACACTGTTCCTCAATCTAACTTTGCAGAAGAGCAGGGACAGAGTTGGTCTTACAATACAGGAATGTACGGGATCTTCCACCTGCTGAGAACCTCAAAGGTTGATGCAGAAATGATCCCTGGAGAAGATTTAGGCAGCTATGAAGGGCCTGAGAGAGCAAAAGTCATCTCCCAAGGCAAACAACCTAGTCAGGATGAAGGGATGTATCTGAATCAGCCTCTCTCCTCTTGATATAAAGAAGATGGACCAAACCAACCCTGTGTGGAGAGCTTCTCCTGGGTGCCTATGGTTGATATACAATTCTAACTTCTGAAAGTGTCACAGGAAGTAGTGGCAGCCTCCATCTCAAGGGACCCTTGAATGCAACTGTTAGGACAAAGTGGTTGCCAAGGCAGTGACCTCATTTCGTTCTTGAAGGAATTGACCTACCTCACTTCTTGGGGGATGGAAGTCTCTGAACTTGGGATCCAGGAAGCCAGGCACAAAGAGCCAGTACCCGTCCCATTCCCAGTAGGCTCACTTGTTTGGATTTAACAAGGACAGAGTCTGTCTTTCTTGGTACCTAAAGATTTGAGGATGGCCAAATTCAAGTAGACCTCTGAAAATGGGCCTTTCCTGAGACAGCAGGTAGTGGTCAGCACAGGCTCCTGACAACTTCACAGAGTTGGACAAGGAGAACAGATCTGAGACAGGACAGGCCATTTTGGGGAAACATAGTATGGCCCACCAGTCAGAGGACACTTCGGATAGTCACAGACTTACTTGGGGGAAGGAGGTGACTTTTTGAGTGTGGTTGTGAGTTTGTGGTTTTGTCTCATGTTCTGAGAATAGGTAGGAAAGGCTGTTTGTTTGGTTTGGAGTGAACTGTTTCTAGAAAGTCCTTTGACAAGGTGAGTGTTTCTAGGTCTGTGTATCCCAGTGTGTCTGTGGTTGTAGACATTAGAAAAGAGCATGCATCCATAGATGTGTCCTGTCTAGTAGAAAGCTTCCCAGCATTTATTCTTCCCAATTTATGAATGGACTGTGGCTCGCCTTATAGAAAGGCAACACCTATAACCTTCTTAATTTCCTGTTTTCTTCCTGAATTTTGGCCACTCTCCAGAATAGGCTCATATTTTTGTGTCAAAGATATGTACCACCTCCAAGTTCTGTGACGTGGCCATGTACTGGTTAGCTGAAGGAAATTCCGAGCATCTCAGAAAACTCAGATATCAGTGTGACCAGGAAAGTCTCAGTGGAGAAACCATGCTTTGGGCCTTTTGCTAACCTATTGTTCTGTTGTCCTGAGTGTCAGGAAGGTCTTTGCCTCAGGCCACCCTTTGTGAAGCCTGAAGTAAACAGTTTTAAAATGGAAATAAATGGGCATCACCTGTGGCTCTTTGCTTAATTACTTTGGAAAGGGATGTGTCTGAATCATTCTCTTGGCCCTTTGTGAAGCTATGGCTTAGATTCTCAGTGCCTGATGGATCTAAAGAAAGATCCAATGTGTGCATCCAAAACCAAAATGGCAAAAATATCAGTCATTGTGGATGAAGTCTCTCACCTTCCTCTGTTATTTTCCTGATGTCCATCAAGTGAGAATAGTGATCTTTTGTGTCAAATGAGTTCTTCCAATCCCTGCAGAGGTGCTTCAGTTTTCTCATGACTCCAAATCACATAAGGAATCTATACCTGACAGTCAGTAGGCATCAAATTGGAGAGCCAGAGCAGTATTAACGGCAGACCTATGTGATCAATTCTGGTTCACTGGAAGGCTGTCCAGGCTACCCTGAGGTTAGGCAAATGAGGGGCAAGTGAGCTTATTTTGGACACTCTCTTGGACTGCGCCATTCATGGAAACCTCCAGCCACACGTTATGATGAGTGTATATATGAAAAAAGATGAGGGCCTTGGGGGAGTGTTTTGGTTTTAATTGTGGTCATTTGTGTGGCGGTTGGAAGAGATGACTGGGTCCATCTGGGCTTGAACTCTGGTGTGATTCTGCTCAGAGACTAAGTTCTGTAACTGACCTCAGAGAAGTAATTGCTTTGGAAAGGGATGTGTCTTAATCAGCCTCTTGACCCTGTGTGAGGCTGTGGCTTAGAATATCAGCACAAAATGGATCTAAAAAAGATCCCATGCATGCATCCAAAACCAAAATGGCAAAAAGAGCAGCCATTGTGGATGAAGTCTCTGGCCTTCCTTTGTAAAGTTCAGAAAGAATAAAAGAAATTGAAATTGAAACGTAAAGAACCAGGTTTTGTAAAGTTTACAAGCTGCACTGGGAACCTGAAATTCCTGAGTCAGTAAAGACAATTCTTTGATGTGTCCATTAGATGTGAGTTGAAATCTTCCCAGACGACCTTGTTACTTAACAACCCCTTCACAGAAACCGTGCAGCTCAGCACATATACATCTCAGGGCTTCAACCAATCAGTTTAAATGTCTACCCCTTCACAGGGCTGACCAATCACCCCCTGCCCGACCTGTTCCCGCCAATGAATGTGCTTATCATGTTTTGGAGTTGTTATTTGATTTTCCCAGGGTACATGGTAATTTGCTAAAGGAGGCTATGATGTATGTAAAGTCCCTGCCCTCTCTAAAGAATGTATATAAACTCTGCTCAAATTGTTCTCTGGGCTCTTTGTTGTTTGCTTTTCTGATGTGAGCTCTGAGCCCCAGCATGCTGGACCCCCAATAAACCCTTTTCTGTTTCATGAGAATGTCTCTTGGTGGTGTTTTTCTCCGACCTTCGCCCCACCTTTTCATCTGGAGGCCCCAGGTGAGATATTCGGCAGCAGCGGACCAAAGACGCCAACTGACTTCTCTTAGGGTAAGTAAGGCGCCTGTTTCTTGTTTTGGGTTTCCGTTTAAGGCGTGGCAAAGTTGCTGTGGGTGAGGGCATTAGGTCTCTCCTATGTTGGCTGACAGAAGTGTCACAGAGCCAAAGGTCACGTCCCTGGGGGCACTCCAGAGGACTAGGGAAATCAAGGAATAGTAGTTTCCTCAACTGGATTATATTTTGCTTCAGGATTCGGTTTTCCAGCCCAAAAGCTTTTGCCAGCTACTCAGTTTTGTTCATTGTCCTGAACTCAGGTTGAGTTTACTGTCTGTATTTATTGTCTAACCCATCAGGTTTTGCCAGTTACTCAGTTCTAATCGTTGTCTTGGACTCATGGTAAACGTTTACTGTTTGTCATTGTGTGTGTCGAGTTTGTGTCTTCACTGTCCCTGTTTGAGTAACTTCCATTATGGGACAAAGCACTTCTATGCCTCTGTCCCTGACCCTTGATCATTGGACTGATGTCCGCTCAAGGGCCCAGAATCTTTCTTTTTCAGTAAAACGCCAGAGCTGGCAGACTCTCTGAGCTTCAGAATGGCCCATCCTGGGAGTCGGATGGCCACCAGAAGGATCCTTCCACTTCCCTCTAATCCGAAAAGTCAGAGATATTGTCTTTTAGCTGGGGCCACGTGGCCACCCAGATCAACAGACATATACCCCTTCCCTCATGATTATATCATTCAAACCTTCCACAACTCGCGCTCTCCCCACCATTCTCCCTGAGTCACAAGACTGGATACTCTTCCCCCTCCTCATTCTCTACCCTCGCTCCCCAACCCCCAACATGTTCCAGATGATCCTCCCGCCACTGACTCAGCCTCTCAGCTGCTAGAGGCAATTGGGCCAGACTCAAGCCCTCCAGGGGACTTCCCTGCAGCAGCAGCAGCCCCTCCTCCCCTGGAGGAAGCAGGGCTACCTAAAGGAACCCGGCGGTGATGGATAATAGAAAACTCAGAATGCCCTGTGATGCTCCCTCTCCGTCCCTACGGGCCAATGAACCGTCCCAACTGGGAACCCAACAACTTTGAAGGTAGGTAGCATCTGTCCACTTATCGCCGGGCTCTAATAGCGGGTATAGCGGGTCACCAAGCGACCGCCAGAGGGCCGACTAATTTGGCCAATGTAAGAGAGATTATCCAAGGGCCTAATGAGTCTCCCTGTATGTCTCAGGAGAGAATTATGGAAGCATAAAGGAAATATACTTCTTTTGATCCTCAGGCAGAGGACCAAAAGGCATCTGTTGCAATGGCCTTTATCGAGCAGGCTGCCCTAGATATTAAGAGAAAGTTACAATGTCTAGATGGATTACAAGATATGATGTTAAGAGATTTAGTCAGAGAACCTGAGACAGTATATTATAAGAGAGAAATTGAGGAGGAGAAGGAACAGAGGAGAGAGAAGGAAAGGGAACAAAAGAAGGATGAAAGGAGCAAAAGGCAGACTAAAGCATTGGCTAAGGTTTTGTTCACAGCAAAAAATACTCCAGAAGGTTAAATGCAGGGAGACAGAAAGGGATACCTGGGCCCACTCCAAAGGCTGCCCCTGGCATCAGATCAATGTGCCTACTGAAAAGAAAAAGGACACTGAGCCAAAGAGTGGCCCAAAAAGGAGCAGCCACACGAGCCCGCCATGCTGACTCTAGAAGAGGACTAAGAAAGTCGGGGCTTGGATCCCCTCCCCGATCTCAGGGTAACATTTGAAGTGGAGGGGATTCCAATGAACTTTGAAATGGATACAGGAGCAGTATACTCAGCCCTTAAGACCCCACTGGGCCCCCTATAATTAAATAAATGGTCCCTAGTTCAAGGGGCTAATGGCAGTAGATATCAGGCTTGGACAAAAAAGAGGATTATGAACCTAGTAAATGGAAAAGTCCACACTCTTTTCTAGTAATCCCAGAATGTCCAGCCCCATTGATGAGCAGGGATCTGCTTACCAAACTCTGGTCTAGAATAACCTTTATCCCTGATGGTCCCCAAGTGGAGTTTCTAAAGCCTTCAGTAAAAGCTCCCATAGTCACGGCTTTGACTATATCCGTAGAAGGTGAACATCACTCTTCGTGTCCCCTAGGACTGATCAACAAAGCAAACTCGCACAGAAATGGATAAAAGATTATCCTAATGTCTGGGCAGAAACTGCTGGGTTAGGTCTAGCCCTTAAACAACCTCCAATAGCAGTATAATTAGAAGCCTCTGCCTCTCCAATCAGTGTTAAACAATATCCCCTAAGCAAAGAAGCTAAGGATGGGATAAGGCCCCATATTCAGAAATACCTGACTCTTGGGGTCTTAAGGCTCTGTCAATCAGCCTGGAATACCCCGCTGCTACCAGTTAGAAAGCTAGGAACTGGGGACTACCATCCTGTTCAAGACCTAAGAGAGATCAACAACAGAGTGCAGGACATTCACCCCACAGTACCCAACCCATATAATTTGCTTAGCACTCTGAATCCGGAGCGGGAATGGTACACTGTGCTGGACTTAAAAGATGCTTACTTCTGCTTGCCCCTACATAAGGACAGTCAGTTGCTGTTTGCTTTCAAGTGGATAAACCCAAAAACTTGAACATCTGGCCAATTAACCGGGACTAGATTCCCACAGGAGTTCAAAATCTCCCTCACTCTCTTTGATGAAGCCCTCCACAGGGACTTCAACGACTTCAGAACTGCCCACCCTGAAGTCACCCCACTCGAATATGTGGATGATCTGCTACTGGCACCCGACACCAAGGAGAACTCTGAGTCTGGGACCCAAGCACTATTATTCGAGCTTGCTCGGCTTGGATATAGGGCTTCTGCCAAAAGGCCCACTTTTGTCAGCAAGAAGTAATATTCCTGGGTTATTCTCTTAGGGGTGGCAAACGATGGCTCACTGAGCCCAGAAAACAAACCATTGTGCAGATACCTCCCCCTTCTAATAAGAGACAACTCAGAGAGTTTTTTGGGACTGCCAGCTTTTGCAGGTTATGGATTCCTGTGTTCGCATCTCTGGCTGCACCTTTATACACTCTGATAAAAGGGGATGCCCACTTCCAATGTACCCCTGAGTACAAACAAGCTATTGATAATGTCAAAAAAAGGTGCTGCTCTCTGCTTCAGCCTTAGCACTACCAGATGTAGATAAACCCTTCAATCTCTACATAGAAGAAAAGAAAGGAATAGCACGGGGAATGCTCACTCAGACATTGGGACCTTGGAAATGGCTAGTAGCATTCTTATAAAAAAAACTGGACCCAGTGGCTAGCGTGTGGCCCCTTTGCTTAAGAGCTATAGCAGTGGCAGCCCTTCTAATAAAAGATGCTCATGAATGAACGTTGGGACAGAAGCTCACCATTATAGTCCCCCATGCCCTGGAGAGCATCATCTGCCAGCCTCCAGAGAGGTGGCTATCAAACTCCGGAATTAAGCACTACCAGAGCCTCTTGCTTGACAAAGACAGTATAATGCTGGGACCCCCTGCTCCACTCAACCCGGCTACACTGCTGCCAGAAGTATCATCAGGACCCGTCGCTCATGAGTGTCAAAACATACTGGCAGAGAAAACCAGTATACGACAAGACTTGAAGGATCAGCCACTGCCTCGCCCTGAAGTCGTATGGTTTACGGACGGCAGCAGCTTTCTCCAAGACGGTAAGCGGCGGGCTGCACGAGCAGTACTTAGCAAAACTAATGTCATCTGGTCCTCTGGTCTCCCAGAAGGGACATCAGTCCAAAAAGCAGAACTGATTGCTCTTACGAAAGCATTGGAACTAGCAACAAGCAAAAGGGCAACCATATACACTGACAGCCACTATGCATTTGCCACTGCTCATGTGCACAGGGCTATTTATGAGCAAAGAGAATAGTAACCTCTTCCAGGAAAGAAATAAAGAATGAAGATGAGATCCTCCACCTTCTCTCAGCAGTGCAGGGCCCTAAAGAACAAGCTATAGGGCACTGTCCAGGGCCCCAGAAGGGAAATGACCCCGTGGTGGTTGGAAACAGAAGGGCAGATGAGGAAGCTTAATTGGCAGCCCTAAACGAAGTGACTCTGTTAACTTTTTCCACATGGGGGGGAACAAAAATCAGGAGACTTGGCAGCTCCGGAACCTTCAGGCAACTTATTATCTGAGGAGACAGATACAGAACTCTGGGACCCTACAGAGCCAAGTTTACAATTTCAAAAAGCCCACCTTTATGTCAAAGACTTACACTAGCTCACCCACTTAGACTCAAAGAAGTTGTAGGCACTCTTAAAGGACCGAAGAAAGGACTTATTATTGACTGACTCAAAGAGGAAAGAAATAGCTGAGCAGGTGACTAGAGCTTGTCAAGTCTGTCAATTAGTTAATAGTTACCCATCCAAGCTTCCTGCAGAAAGCACTTACGAGGAACCAGACCAGGACAATTCTGGGAAGTGGACTTTACTCAAATTAAGCCAGCAAGTTATGGACTTAAATATCTCCTAGTCTTTGTAGGTACTTTTTCAGGATAGGTTGAAGCCTTCCCCATGAAGAAAAAAACGGCTCAGATGGTGGTCAAAAAGATCCTAGAAGACATTTTTCCAAGTTCCGGCTTGCCTAAGGTAATAGGGTCCGACAATGGACCGGCATTTGTAGCCCAAGTAAGTCAGGGATTCGCCAGGACCCTGGGGATTAATTGGGAGTTACATTGTGCTTATAGACCCCAGAGCTCAGGACAGGTAGAAAGGATGAATAGAACCATCAAAGAGACCTTAACGAAATTAAGCCTGGAGACCGGCATAAAATATTGGACTATGCTCCTATCTTATGCACTGTTTCCTGCAAGAAATAACCTCTATGCCTCTTTGTGTAACCTCACCAATTATACAATTCTCTATGGTGCCCCTCCTCCAGTAAGGGACCTAACCCCAACTCGAGACTTAATGATTCCTTTCACACACCCTTGCTTGACAGAATTAAAGCCCTTGAACAAACCCAGCACCCAGCGATACCTGTGGAAATAGTTGGCCACTGCTTATCAGCCTGGAGACAAAGAAACCCCACATTGTTATCAAGTGGGAGACTTAGTCTACGTGAGACGGCATCAGGTGTCATCCCTGGAACCCCGCTGGAAAGGACCATACCAGGTGTTTCTTATAACACCAACAGTGGTGAAATTGGATGGGATCACTTCCTGGACACATGCCTCACATCTCAAGCCTGTGCCATGTACAGATTCCGGCTGGAAACTGAAACTGACTGGTAACCCTCTCAAGTTGCGTGTCTGTCGTGTGGATAGGGCTATGGATTCTTCCCCTGGCCACCAGCATTCCTAATCCCCATCAGCCTGTTCAGCAACAATGGCAAGTTATAAATCCTACTGGGCAAGTAGTGTGGTCTATTTCACATACAGCCGCCTTATGGACTAGGTGGCCATCTCTCCACCGAGACATTTGTCAGCTTGTTATAGGGCTCTCTGACTGGGATCTCCCTGACATAGAGGACCCCACACATATCCCACTCAAACCCAAACCAGGGCAACATAGACCACCTTACCCCATGAATTATGGATGTCATCTCCCCAACTGAGGTGTAAACTAGCCAGTCTTGATTTTTATGTGTGCCCAGCTGATTTCCGAAGTTGCAAACAGGCCCAAACCTGTGGAGGATCCATTGACTTTTATTGTAGATCTTGGGGATGTGAACAAACGGGAGTGCATGGTGGAACCCAAACTCTCCAGACAGTATGATTCAGGTAGGACCAAATGACACCTGGATTGATCCCAAGAAATGTGCCGCTAGCCAAGCGGTGTCAAAAACTCGCTGTGGAAAGAATAGTCTATGTTACCCCCTCAAATAACTTTCACTTCCAAAGGAAGGGGATACCTCAGAACAACATGGCCTATGGGAAATACTAGGGGAATGCGATTTTATATTTATGGCCCTGGTTATGACTTTGCTCTCTGGTTCACCATCCAGCTTAAAAAGGAAGAAAAGCCCACAGCAATAGGGCCCAATCCCCTCAAGCCAGGAATTAAACCTCCTAAACCTCCCATGCCTAGATCTACCAGAACCCCTCTACCATCTCATACTTCCTGGTTTCGGTCTTTGCCTACTTTCCCAGTCCAGAATACAGCTGACTCCTCCCCCTGGGAACTAATTAAAGGAACCATTATGGTACTGAACTCCACACAATCAGAACTCCTTGCATTTCAGCCCAGGTATTAGATAGCTCTGTAAATTATTGTGTAATGGTGCAGATACTCCCCAGGGTGCTCTATGATGATGCAGAATAATTTGAAGGTCTACTAGGGGGACTAACAACCTGATTTCACCGGGAGCCAGTGTCTCTTACTCTAGCCATCCTACTGGGGATAGGAGTTACTGCAGGAGTGGGTACGGAAACAGCTGCTATGATCCGTGGGTCACAACAAATGGCCCGATTAGAAACAGCAATAGATCAAGACTTGAAAACGTTAGAGACCTCCATCACAGTTTTGCAGGAATCCTTAACCTCTCTCTCTGAGGTTGTTTTACAGAAAAGGCAAGGATTAGACCTCCTCTTCATGAGGGAGGAGGGCATCTGTGCTTCACTGAGAGAAGAATGCTGTTTTTATGCTGACCATAGTGGAGTTTTAAAAAATCCATGAGTAAATTGAGAAAATGCCTTGAAGAGCACCAGAGAGAAAGGGAGATTCAACAAGGGTGTTTTGAGTCATGGCTTACCCAGTCCTCTTGGTTAACTAAACTTTTATCAGACTTAGCTGGACCCCTGATCATCCTTATGGTGTTACTAAATGTGGGACCTTGTTTGCTAAACTGCATAGTTTCCTTTCTCCAGGTTCAGATTGGGCAGGAAAAAACTCATGGTAATCAGATAAAAATACTATCCACTGGCAGAAATAGAATCTGAGAACCCGCAATAATTATGATTCATTACTTTTAAGATTAAAAGTAGTCAGAAAAAGGAGTGGAAAATGAAAGAATAAAAGAAATTTAAATTGAAACGTAAAGAACCAGGTTTTATAAAGTTTCCAAGCTGCACTCAGAACCTGAAATTCCTGTGGCAGTTAAGACAATTCCCAGAACTGCCCATTAGATGTGTGTTGAAATCTTCCCTGACCACCTAGTAGCTAAACAACCCCTTCCCAGAAACCCTGCAGCTCAGCACGAATACATCTCAGGGCTTCAACCAACCAGTTTAAATGTATACCCCTTCTCAGGGCTAAAAAAATCACCCCCTGCCCGACCTGTTCCCGCCAATGGATGTGCTAATCTTGTTTTAGAGTTGCTATTTGATTTTCCTGCGGCGTATGATGATTTCCTAAAGGAGGCTATGATGTATGTAAAGTCCCTGCCCTCTCTAAAGAATGTATATAAACTCTGCTCAAGTTGTTCTCGGGGATCTTTTTTCTTTCCTCCTCTGGAGTGAGCTCTGAGCCCCAGATGCTGGACCCCCAATAAACCATTTCTTTTGGCATGAGACAGTTTCTTGTTGGTCTTTTCCTCCAACGTTCGATGACCTTTTCAGTTCCTGACTACCTTCAAGTGAGAATAGCAATCCTTTGAGTCAAATGAGTTCTTCAAAGACCTGAAGAGGCTAGCCCATAGGTGCTTGGGTTTTCTCATGACTCCAAATCACAGTAAGAATATATACCTGACAGTCAGTAGGCCTCAAATTGGAGAAGAAGAGCAGTATTAGCAGCAGGGCTATTTGATCATTCCTGCTTCAAAGGATGGGGTCCAGGCCACCCAACGCCCTTATGGACTTCAAATCTTACCTAGATTTCTGTTTTCATACTTATATTTCACCGCATATTCATGTAAATATCACAGGTTTCCAATACCATTATTTATTCTGCAAAATGATTCCTAATCGAAATCGAACCTGTTATTAACCTTAACCATACACTCTTCCCTCAATCTAACTTTACAAAAGAACAGGGAAATTGTTGATCTTACAATACAGGAATGTAGGCGATCTTCCACCTGCTGAGAACCTCAAAGTTCCATGCAGAAATCATCCCTGAAGAAGATGTAGGCACCTATGAAGCATGTGAGAGAGCAAAAGTCAACTTCCATGTCAAACAACCTGGTCAGGATGAAGGAATGTGACTGAATCAGCCTCTCTCTTTTTAATGTAGATTAAATGGACCAAACCAGGCCCAGGCCTGTGTGGAGAGCTGTTCCTGGGTGCCTGTGGTTGATATACCATTCTAACTTGTGTAAGTGTCACAGGAAGTAGGGGCAGACTCCATCTCATGGGACCCTTGGAAGCAACTGTTAGTACAAAGTGGTTGCCAAGGCAGTGACCTCATTCATTTCCTGAAGGAAGTCACCTACCACACTTCCTTGGTGATTGACTGCCAGGCACCCAGAGAAGTCCCAGTCCCAGTCCCAGTGGTCTCAATTGTTTGGATTTATCAAGGACAGAGTCAGTCTTTCTTTGTACCTACTTAAGTGATGATGGCCAAATGCCAGGAGAGGTCTGAATAGAAGCCTTTTCTGAGAAAGCAGGTAGTGGCTCAACCATGGCTCCTGACAACTTCAAAGAGTTGGCAAAGAAGACCAGATCTGAGACAGAACAGGCCACTTCGGGGAACATAGTATGGCCCACCAGTCAGAGGACACTGAGGATAGTCACAGACATACTTGGGGGAAGGAGGTGCTGTTGTGGGTGTCCCTATGAGTTTGTTGTTTAGTCTCATGTTCTGAGAATAAGTCGGTTTGTCTGTTTGGAGTGGAATGTTTCTAGAAATTTGTTTGACAACATGAGTGTTTCTATGTCTGTGTATCCCACTGTATACATGGTTACAGACATTTGAAAAGAGAATGCATCAATGGTTGTGTCCTGTCTGGTAGAAAGCTTCCCAGAATTCATCCTGCCCAATTTAAGAATGGAGAGTGGCTTGCCTTATGGATGGGCAACACCTACTACCTTCCTAAGTTTCTCTCTTCTTCTTGAATACGGGCCACTCTCCAGAATAGCCTCATGGTTTTGTTTCCAAGATATGCACCACCTCCAAGCTCTCTGACATGGGCATGTACTTAATAGCTGAAGGGAATGGGAGCATCTCAAAAACTCAGAATTCTGTGTGACCAGTAAAGTCTCGGTGGAGAAACACTGCTTTGGGCTTTTTGCCTACCTATTGTTCTGTTGTCCTGAATGTCAGGAAGGTCTTTGCCTCAGGCCACCCCTTTGTGAAGCCTGAAGAAAACAGTTTACAAACGGAAATGAATGGGCATCACCTGTGACTCTTTGCTTAATTGCTTTGGAAAGGGATGTGGCTGAATCAGCCTCTTGGCCCTTTGTGAGGCAGTGGCTTAGATTGTCAGCATCTGATGCATCTAAAGAAAGTTTCCAAGTGTGCATTCATAACCAAAATGGCCAAAAGAGCAGTCTTTGTGGATGAAGTGTCTCGCCATCTTTTGTAACCTTCCTGACCTCCATCAAGTGAAAATAGGAATTCTTTGGGTCAAATGAATTCTTCAAAGCCCTCTAGAGGCTAGCCGATAGGTGCTTGAGTTTTCTCATGACACAAATTCTCATCAAGAATCTATACCAGACAGTCAGTAGGCCTCAAATTGGAGAAGCGGAGCAGTTATAGAGCAGGACTAATTGATCACTCTTTGTTCACAGGAAGGGTGTCCAGGCCAAGCTGACTTTAGGCAAATGAGGCGCAAGTGTGCTTATTTTGGACAGTGTCTTGGGCTGCGCCCTTCATGGAAACCTCCAGCCAGAGGTTATGATGAGTGTATATGTGGAAGAAGATGAGGGCCATGTGGGAGTGTTTTGGTTTTAATTGTGGTCAGCTGTGTGGTGGTTGGTAAAGATGCCTGGGTCCACCTGAGCTTGAACTATGGTGTGATTTCCCATAGAGACTGAGTAATGGAACTGACCTCAGAGAAGTATTGCCATGAATTGTATTGGGATTTTAGGTGTCCATGCATGAGATTCACCCTTGAAAACTGAGATATAGAAAAGGGTGGCTTTCCAAAGAGTACTGTCAAACTCAGCCTGGATATCACATGACTTTATTCTGAAAGATTGGCCGCCATAGTTGAGAGTCAAAACATACATGGACCTTACATTGGAGACCTCAATGGGCCTGGCTTCATGTGTCCTTTGGGCCACTCTTTGGGAAGCCTTGCCTCTGAGAGTTCACCAGAGCTTTCCTTGAAATGTGCTTCTTCAAAATTTAATGGTTCCTGAATGAATTTAAACCCACAGTTTCCCCAAATTCATCCTTGAAAAATGGCTAGATAAATACCATGAAATTTTTGAAATTCCCATTACCAGGTGGCCCTGGAGAATCTTTGGATGTCCTGTTGCTGATCATGAGGGTACCAGACAGTGCCTTGATTGACTGGGTTTCATGAAAACGGTGTATAACACAGATACCAGTATGTTGGAGGCTGCTGAGTAGTGGGCCCAGAGCTGTGATGTGCAGGTGTGTGATAAAGCATCTCTTGTCAAGCCATGTGGATCTGTCATTGACTTCCAAATGGCTTGTGGCTGGCATGGTGCAGACAGGAATCACGTATATGTCTGAATCCTCTCCATAAAAGGCATCTTGTTATATGGAGATGTTTCAGGGCAATGTTCAGAATCAGGTTGCTATGGTTAAGGGGACAAGCTATGTGGAATAGAAGCCTGGTTGGTGCATTCTCCTGCAGACCCTGACCCACCACACGTGACAGGACTCCCTCCAGCACTGTGTCCCAGTTGAACTCCTTGTATTTCGTGAAGCAAATACCAAACTCCCAGTGCAGCAGCAAGAAACACCATGAAAAGTGGAGGATGACCAAATGGCTTCACAGTCCACATGCGAAGACACTTAGCTTTCAGTGGCCACAGTTTACCTACAAAGAGAGAAGTCAGCACTGCTGCCTCATGTTATTTGGAAAATAAGAAACAATGTCCTCCAGGTCACATAGATGCAGACTCAGCTTTAATGGTCTCCTTAGAATGGAAGCTAAAGCTCCTGACAACAACATATATGTCAAGTGCCCATCCTCAGAGGCAGTTTCTCAAGTAGTCTTTAGGCAGGCAGAGCTCCATGTTGGTGGAGTGTTTACCTTTTAGACCAGGACGCAAGAAAAGACCACTGACTCCAATTAAAATCAAATTAAAGCAAACTTATTATTTCCACCACCCGGGCTGTTTCTCCCTCCCAAAACCGCGGGAACAAGAGAGCAACCCCACCTTTCCTACAGAATGGCTTTATAGCGCAGAATGTTACAGAAAAGGGTGGTTACAGATAACAGAACTCTGACAAGCATCACACTAACGATAGTTTACATTTTTTTTTTTTGCTGGCCCCAACATCAGAATTTATGAGAACCATTAGAGCCTCAGAGAGTGTCGTCTGGCCAGGGAAGGCCAATATTTATGAGGTGTAAATAAAGTTTCAGAGAGGGCTGATATCTGGTCAGAGAGCCATGCATGGGTGAGTTCAAGGCATGGGCAGGCATTCAAAGCAGGTTCAGAATTTGCTGTAATTTATAGTTAAGCCAAAATTATCTTTTCATGGCTTTGTGTCAAGATGGCTCCAATTTAAATAAAATATCAGGTTGGGTCTATCATTCCCCCATTTTCTAATGTGTCCCTTTCAAATCTTTGATAGGGTAGGGGACGAGCACTGAGGGAAATTTAATTCCTCAGGTAACAGTCTCCCCATTTTTTGAACTCACCCAAAACCGGTCTCCCTGATTTTACTGACTTAATTAATTACTTATATTGATAGTCTATTTATTTTTGGCTCCATTGTAGTAAGAAGCGAGGCGTCACTCATTTTGACTTCTTCTGAGCTGAGAGAGGGTGACGTGAGGGGGTACGGTCTGAGAGACATGAGTTGCCTTTTCCAAGTCAGTTCGGTTTGAAGTCTGGTTGGGGAAGTACAGGTTGTAAAGTCATCTGGGGATGGGTTCTTCTATGAGAGAAACAAAATACATGAGTACTGAATAAATGTTGCAGCAGCTGGAACATGTCACTGTATAGAAGTTCCCTCACCAGTCTTAAATATCTCCAGTTATCAGGACTGTCAACTTAATATTAACATTTAGGGTTACAGTTGTCCCTCCCCATAAAATACAGTGTTATAATTTAATACCATCTGATCCTGCAAAATTCTTTTACTAGTATGACCTCTGTGTCTAATAGAGAAACCCTTAATTCTGTTACTCAAGGCTGGATAATTGTACTAGCAAACTCCAATATTACCTGTGTAGGTTAGGAATATCTGTAGGCCTTAAACTAAAAACTTCTGCCTCTGGCAGCTCCTCTTGATAGTCTCTTTTTATAGTTATCAGGCATTCCTCTCTGAGAACCCTTCTTTGTAGCCTCCAGTCTTATTTATTTTGGGAGGCTAACATAAAGTGTATACCTTAAAATATTATTATTACTGTTATTATTTAAAATGCCCAGGAATGGCTGTATTTTGCGTTTAACTGTCTTTCCTAAATGTTTAAGATGAAGCAGTCAAACTGACTTTTGTTTCTATCTATTATGAACAGTCAGCTGAGCTTTTACGGGAGTCATTCCTGGGGAAACTTGAGAGCAGCTTCTCAGTTCTGCTAGTGCCATTTTCGCTAGGTGTGTCCAGGTCTTGCTTGACCCTGTGGCTTCCCTCGGAAGCATCAGGAATGTCTCCCTTCTCTGATGACTGTCTTCTTCATAGAAAATGCACTGATTGGCTTTCTGTTCTCCAGTGGCTCAGAGTTGCAAAGCTCTTTAGGGAAGTCCCCTGTTCCCTGGATACAGACTGACTCAGAGGGCAAGAATCAAATATTGGTTTTCTTGGCCCTTTTCATTTAACTTTAATTTTAAATCCTAATTTTAAACATCCAGCAAATAAATTTTAGCAGCCTTATATTAAGAGTACTGGGCTTTAATGTCTGTAATTTAAAATTATTTATCTTTTTATTAATTGGGATCTGTATTTTTCTGTCTGTCTTTTGGTGATGACTTGTTATCTTTAATTAACCCATGTTGTGTTCTTAAAGCAACACTTCTGTAAAACACTAACAGGGAATCTTTAGATCAGTTATAAGGAAATTACAAAATAAAATTAACAAGAGTAAATATACTTAGTTCGTGTAATAGCTACCCTGAATTTTTAGGCTGAGTTATTAATTATATTTCTTTTTTGAGATCCTAATAATCTTGATATGAAAAAAAAGATGTTTTGAATGTAACTTTAAATGAAATAACATCTGACCCACTGCTTTCGTAGTCATTCTCACATGTAGTAAGTTGGGACACAGAGCCTTATCTCAAGTAAGGCAGGGCTCTTTATAAATCTTAAGTGTTTTAGTTCTAAAGATGATCTTTGTTTTTAAATATCAGTTTAAAAAGTTAACATTAATTGTTTGAGGTCACATGAACATTAGTTAACACCATATAATATAACATTTAAAACATGAATAAAATAAACGCTGAAAGTTTTATCCTTTTCATAGCTAAGGCTCTCATTAACATAAAAATACATTCAAATTGTTCCCCAATGTAAAAAGTAACATAAAAGTTTACATATCTTATTGATAAAAGGTAAATAAATGCCCAATATATTTTTTTTTTTACCATACAACTTCAGAACACCAGCTTCACATAATGCTTTTTTAAAGTTTTTACCTTAGAGACTTGTATTCCTGGAAGATATGAGCACATTAATAGCATCATAATTTCATTGATGTTTCTACATTAACCAAGTTTAGCTTTTAAAGAAATGGCAGTACAGTGCTCTAAAATAACAGATCGTATTTAATAAGTTGTTTAATATTTATGGTTGCTTGCTCTAGAAAAATAAAACTTAATAAATACAATGTTATTGGTAAACGTATGTTTTTAGAAATTTTTGTGTCTTTTACACATGACTGATTTTTACAATCTTATACAGACTTTAGAACAAACTTATACAGACCTTAGTAAATCAATAACATATCTAACAAGAATACTCATGAATGAGTAATCAAATATCAAATTTAATTTATTTATTTATCAAAATATTAGACAAAAGTATTGAACAGTGTAGACCATTTTTTTGTTGAAGGAAAAGTCCTAGAACCAAGGCATATTAGACCTTTTGTCGACATTAATATTTTATTAGATTTTTGAACACCTAGAAAAACATGTAAGCTTAAATTTAAAGACATTTATTTTTATCTGTTTATTCAATTTAAAGTGAACCATTTAAATCACATAAATTAAAGATCTTTGGATCGGCTTTTTAGAATTTGTTTTTGTGAGTGCTCCTTTTTTTATGAGCGCTCCTTATGTATGTTAATTTGTATATAATATACATGATATACGGACATATGTATATATACACATACAACACATAAAAAGAGTGTGCACACATAATTATAGTAAAGGCCTTGTAGCTTTTCGCAGGTGAAATCTCCATTGCAATGTTTCAAAAACTCCACTGTTGGTCAAAGATAGAACTGATCAGAAAAACATTAACCTAGGTCTGTAGGATCAAAATCATGAGTTAAAAACAATACAGAATCTAAGGAAAAAAATAAGAGTCCTAGAAAAAGTGACTGGGCAGTTATTAGTAAATACCATACAATGTAATTTTTTCTCCCCCCCCTTTTAGGCCTCAGATCAGTCTCCTACTGAGCTAGTACGCTTCTTTCATTTGCATTTCAACATGAGGACTGGCTGAGGTCTGGAAGGAGCAGGGAAAAACTGCTATTCTGAGCAGACACCTCAGGCCTAAGGCATTTTAACCATAATTTTCAGGTTTGGATGTTGAAAATTATGGTACAATTTTAAGTTACAATTCACAAAATTTTATATCTTTACATCTTGTTCTGTCAACAGATACCATACTATGATTTACTATCCTTTTCCAAATTAATGCACTGGTACACACTGTGATATTTTCCCAGTCTACCCCATTCAAAACTGGTGAAAAATAAGACTGAATGTTTGGGAAGTTACTTGCCAACTTGGAAATAGAGTTCTTTAGTTTTCCATGCTAAGTATTTAAGTTCTCTTGCATGAATTATCTAAAATCATAAACTAAACAATTATATGAACCAGACTTTTAACTGCAAGATTGTACAATGCTTCAAAAACCCATTCAGATACCAGATTGTTACAATAAAACGTCATCATTTAGACACACATTGAGCTAAGATCATTCCCAAGAAACAATTTATTATATGAACACATTATTGCACATGTCTTTAAGGGCCAGAAACAAAGACACAAGACAGACAGAAAGGAGCTCCAGACTATGGCTGACAGACAGAAGCCTTTAAAACATAACAGATAAGAGAAAAATCTCCTACACCTGTAGCACGATAGATGTCCCCACAAGGGGAACAGATGTTTTCAAAGAGGAGCAACCTGAAATGTGAAATCAAGGGTCTCCATGGTGACTTTACTGCATTTAGTGTCCCCTTTTTCTTATTCTCTTTTTTAATAAGACAGAGGTGGCATAATTCTTACAGTGCAGGGACGGAAGGAGGGAATTCTCTGAAGCAACAGGGCTTTGGTAGCTGCTGGGAGTCCTTCAGTCCCTCCTTTTACTTACAGGATTAGCTCCTCTGGTTCAGTTCCACCCCGAGCACGCTCCGTCTCCTAATATTTCAGTAGTCAGCTCTCAAAAAGTCCCGGGGTCCGGGGGAGGGTATCAAAATTTGTAACTTAAATTTTGGTTCCTGATGTTGAAGCCAATTAATACCAATTTAATAATGAGGACAGCGTTTGAGAAAAAGAAAAAGGGAGGTTTACTGCTTTGCTAACAAAGGAGAAACACAGGGGATTCTGCCGAAAGGTTGTGACTCTCTTGATCTGGAGGGACAAGAGGTTTTAAAGGAGTTTCACTTTTTCATCTAAGAGATACTCAGTTCTTAGGTCACCAGCAGGCATTGCCCTCTGCAGTGGGTGTGCTCCAGGCAACCAGCTAGGGGCTTCTCTCATCCTGCTTGACAAAGGGGGGGAAAGTTCATCACAGTTCCTTAAAACACAGTGCAAAGGGGTGTCAGGCTTACTTGCTTTATTACCCATTTTCACGTCCAATATCATTATGTTTTTACCAGAGAAATCACACAACAAAACGCACAAAAACTAACAAACCAAAAACATACAGAACACAGAAAAAAACACAAAGAAACAGAAAACCGGTGAAGAAACAGAAAAACAGAGGAGCAATACAACGTCTTGCTAAAGCTCCGGGGAAGGAGCTCCTGCGTGCCCGTTGGCACCTCTCTACCCTTTCAGAGGAATTCCCTACAGAACAGAACAGAGGACAGAATGAATCTTGTTACTGTCCCGGACAGGAGTATATGTGAGCCTCCCCATGCCACCTCTCTGTCATCAGAAGAGATGTCCCTTTACCGGATATCAGATGTTATAAAGATACCACTTACCTATGGAGGCCTCCTCCACCAGGTGCTTGCTAATAGTTATAGTGCGATGGTTCACTGCAGTGCTCCCCGGACTAAAGGCTCACTCCAAGGCCTTTGAACTTGGCTCTCCAGCCCGGAGCCTTGGAGGAAAGGCCAGCTTCAGAATTTCCAGGAGTCTGGTCTTGTGATCTGGTCGGGTCATCTCACTGGGGAACTCTAAAATATTAGACCAGGATGCAAGAAAAGACCACTGACTCCAATTAAAATCAAATTAAAGCAAGCTTATTATTTCATCCGGGTGGGCTGCCTCTCCCTCTCAAACAGCGGAAACAAGACAGCATCCCCACATTTCCTACAGCCCAGCTTTATACCCCTGAAAGTTACACAAAAGGGGAGTTACAGAAAACAGAACTTTGACAAGCATCACACTAATTATAGGTTACATTTTTTATTTGCTGGCCCCAGCATCAAAAATTATGAGGACCATTAGAGCCTAGAGAGGGTCTTTGGCCAGGGAAGGCCAATATTTATGAGGTGTCACTAAAGTTTCAGAGAGGGCTGCAATCTGGTCAGAAAGCCAGATATGGGTGAGTTCAAGGCATGGGCAGGAATTCCAAGTAGGTTTGGAATTTGCACTAATTTATAGTAAAGAAAAAATTATCTTCTCATGGCTGTGTGGCAAGATGACTCCCAATTTTATTGAAAGATCAGGTTGGGAGATCAACCCTGTCCTTTACTTTTGGAAACTCCTCTACCACAGGCATGTTTGTGAACTCCTGAGCATTTTCTATCCCAGATATGTATTCACAGATATTTTAACTCTACTCCTCTAATTGTGTCTTACTTGGGGCGAAGGTAATGTCAAGGCATTGTTCTGGATGAGAGTGGGAAGATTATTGTATACCATATATATGCATACTCATTGGATTCATTTTTCAATTTTCCATTCAAAATACTATATCCCTCACAATAACCCATACTCTACGAGACTCTAAAAACTAATACTAATATGATGGAGAAAAATAACCGAAACAAAATTGAAATACAAGCAGTTCAGAGGAGACATGGTGTATATTGGACTTGCCTTTTGCAAGATAAATGGTAGGTGTTATTAATCTAGTCAATTTTTAATTGAAATAGTTCTCCATGTGTTTTTAAAGTTAAAAAATATGTGTATTCCTGTCTCCCTTTCTCTGTAGCCTATTCAGCACATGTATTTTTATATGTACATATACAATCCTACGTGATATCACAAGTAAATTTTTGTGAGGTGCCTGACTTGGCAGGTACAAATTGTGAGAAGAGATTACTCCTCCTAAAAGCTGTTGGAACTGAAATTTCAAGCTATAGGTGAGCTTCCTAGTAGAACAACATTATACATAAATCCATGTTCAGTGAAATGAATGTTTTTGGATCTGTGGATGATATATATTTCATGGTGAATTTTGTTTGGCATATGAATTGGTATGTTTATTGTCTGTGGTTGTTTGTTTGTGTGTGTGTGTGTGTGTGTGTGTGTGTGTTTGTGTGTGTGTGTGTATATATATATATATATATATATATATATACACACACACACACACTCTCCAGAATTTTCATTATATGAAATGTATGTGTCTTATATACACTCCCTAAATTCATTCATGTTCATGTATGTGGATTAATAATCAACTTTTCACAACATTATTCTCAGAAATATTCATTCACCTGAAATATATATTTGTTTCCTAGTACTGAAAACTAACTTCAGTGAAAGGTACATACAAATCCTAATATTTCTACAGTTACTGACCCAGTTTAACATCAATGCAAGTAGATTCCTATGGGACATGATGCATCTTTTGATGTTCATTTTTATTCAACAGTGGTACCTTACTATTTTTCAGTTTTTGCACATCATAGGATACATATTTCATCCACTAGTTAGCAAAATTATAGGCATTTGTTTCACTTTCAATCACTTTCTTCTCCAGAACACATGTATTTCTCTATGTTTCTTGACTGGTCTTTTAATGAGACTTCTTTCCAAATACATTATAATCGATTTCCATAATCATTTTGAAACAAATCTCACACACCCTTCATGATAAACCAAAACCCTAAGATGACCATTAGATATATAACTGGTTGGAATGAATGATTGTATATCAATATAACATTTCTGATATATTTTCAGATATCTATTCAATCCATTATTTAAAGTGGATCCAGTTATATTGTTTATTCACAGAATGGTGTATTCTTGCATTATCTCTATATTCATAGACACAGGGTACGCCTATTTGTACCCCCATACTAATTTATACGTCTTCAAAATATTGCTCCCTGAAATGGTGGAAGAAATACTCACGTCTCCAGATCTGCATATACATTTTATCACAGAAATATTCTGGACACAAAAAGCAAAGGTCACATGTACAATTGTATCAAAGCCTAAATGGGAAGTGAACATGGATTACTAAAATCATCCATGTCCATGTTACCTAATGTTCTCAAATGTCAATTCTATTTGTGACTACATATTTGTTTCCTCTTAAGATTATAAATTCAAGCTCCAGCCTGTTGAAAATGTGTAATCCTATCACTCACTTTATACTTTACTTGATTTCCTAATGTCTTTATTGATATGTGCTTTCATACATGTTTTCCCCAGTTCATCATTGCGACTGACTCTTCACATGTGCTGACATTCACCTTCACTCTCTACCCGAAACCCTATTGTTAAGAACTTTTGGTCCAAATCCTATACTCACTCTTCTTCTTAGCCTACCGAATACCTTCCAAATCCTATCGACTATTGCTTTTTGACTGGATGTTCTGTTCAACATTCAATCATCCAAGTTACAAGGTCCTATGCCATTGTATATTGATTTATCTGAGACAACTGTGCAGGACATAATTCAAAGCTAAGTATCCCACTCAAGCGCCCAATGCCCTTCTGGGCTTCAAATCTTTCCAAATTTCTGCTTTCATACTTATATTTCACCTATATACTCTTGTAAATATCGCAGGTTGCCAATACCATTATTCATCCCGCAGAATGATTCCTAACCAAAATCGATGCTATTATTGAACCTAACCATACACTCTTCCCTTAATATAACTTACAGAAGAGCAGGGACAGAGTTCGTCTTACAATATAGTAATGTAGCTGATCTTTCACCGGCTGAGAAACTCAACGATCCATGAAGAAATTATCCTTAGAGAAGATGTAGGCAGCTATGTAGCACCTGAGAGAGCAATAGTCATCTTCCACAGCAAACAACCAGGTCAGGATGAATTGATGTGTCTGAATCAGTCTCTCTCTTCTTATTGTAGAGAAGATGGACCAAACAAGGCCTGTTGTCGCGACCCCTTGCCCGCAAGGAAGACGCAACTCAGGAATCTTCTTTCAGCAGTTTATTCAGGCCCTTGATATTTCTTCTAATTCCCCGTCGGATGCCCCTCCCAGCCTTAATAAAGCATCCCAAGCCCCAATGCGAAGCTGCCACGTGGAACTTTCTCACAGGGTGCTGAGAAACCATGCACCAACTCTCCCAAACAAGGAGTTGTTTATTACAGACCACAGTGGAGCCAGCACCATCTTGCAATGGTGACCATAATCTGCAGAAACGGCTCACCACAGTTCCCCCCTTCTGTTTTCTGAAAACAATACAGGCGAGAGTAGAGGTCCTATCCCACTGTGCAGAAGTGGCTGCATAGTATGGCTCAGTCCTAAGGAGGGCCCTTCCCCAGATCTGAAGCCATATCAGCCGACGCCTTTTTTCGTGGGGCGGAGCGTGGACATCAAACCCGCATGCAATAGGACATGCTCTCCTTGAGGTCCACTTCAAGGATCACTCAAGTGCAGTGCCTTGCCTCGCATCCTGTATCGTGATGAAGGTGGACGAAGGGGGACAGCTGAGGCTGAACTGTGGCTGTACACAACGACAAACGAGTTGACAGCACCCCGAAAGAAAGGCACGGATTTTAAGGCGATAGAGAAGCATTAGTGTGGAAACCCACCTGCGTGCAATGGCAGCAAGACCGGCAGAGTGCAAGGGCTTTCCAACACTAAGAGAATAACGAGGAAAGACATGCCGATCCCAGTGCAATGTTATAATAACTTGGGGTGCAATGGCCAAGTCAAAGATTTACTGTTTAAGATGTGCAAGCCAAACTTGAGGTGAATTGCCATTTTCTAAAGCTGCAAGAGCTTGGATGATCATAGCCTTATCGTGAGCATTGCGGGCCTTGAGGTGACAGAGAAACCACAAACAGAGAAACATACCGAAGCAACACATTGCACCAAAAATGCCTACCCCCACCCACTCTTTAAAAAAGGAAAAGGCAGAAGATATCCAATCGGTGAATTGACCCAAAGTCACGGGATCAACACGGGTGCTATTCAAGACACCTATCTGGGTTAGTTGAGACTGGATCATGTCTTCCGCTTCCATGGACCAATTTCCAGCCAAATATTCGCCAATGGTGCGGGAAGCATTCCTGGAATCATTAAATCTGACAGAGGTTATGCATAAATGTGCACGTTGGTCAACACAACCCAAAAGCACTAAGTCAGCCAATTCTTCTACCTGAGCTTGGAGTAAATCTATTCTTTGGTTGGCAGATAAAATCCCTGACAAAATATGTTGATTAATTGTATTTTGGGATTCAAGTATGGTGGAAGTTTGTTGGACAACTTGATTAATAGTGGCAACAGTTTGTAATTGATTGGCCATAGCCACTCCGGCCGTAACCGCTGCAGCAGCAGATACCGCCACGGCTGTCACTATAGCCGCTGTGATTCCAAAATCTCTGCGGACTCTAAGTAGCTCAACAATAGGGAATTTATCAGGATCCGCAGTGACCGGGATTGGGACAAAAGTTGGAATCTTCATAAACACTGCTACAGTCCAGGAACCATTCCAACACTCAGATAAGAGACTGGTAGTATGAGAAAAATCCAGCATCCCCGAAGAGGTGGCCTTAGCCAAAAGGAATAAGAAGGGGGATTGGACACAGACCATTGCAGGAGGCAATGTGGCATTATACAACAGAGAGTTGAATGAAACAGATGTAAGTCTATTACCTTGTTCACTTTCCCTAACAGTACCAGAAATATTAGCCAGCCAACTTTTGGCTCCTACCAACTGAGCCAGTGCAGAAATATTGGCTGAAGCCCCCTTTTCATTGGAAATCAGCCATTAAAACCAGGACCAACCTACTCCTGTAGAGGAGCTGGCACTATTGTTAAAGTTATAAGCATACCTATCAAGAGAGGGGGAAAGGGAGAAACCTTTAGCAACTTGATGCTTCTCCCAAGAATGATCCTGACAAGGCGTAAATATTGGGGGGAAACCAAGATTAGGGGAACAGTAAGGAGAGGCCTTGAAATGAGTGGCATTATAAATACTACTAGAAAAAGGAGGCACTGGGATTAGTACCTCGGAGATAATAGCAAAGGTAGTTATGTTAAGAGCAGAGCTGCTGTTTGCAGGGGTCTCTGAGCCTGATTGATTCCCCAAAGCTACCTTGCTCAATACAGCACTGATAATGCTTCCTGAGACCTGATTGGACTGCAATGGGTCCTCCCAGTTAGTCAAATTTTTGGTCTTAAGGCTAATGCAATTAGCGTTTCTAAGGCTGAAACAAAAAACTCCTGTGAGATTAACTTGAGATTGATTAAAAATTCTCTCCATGTCCCCTCTAGGAGAGGCACAGGGAGCAGACATCTCACATGAGGTAGAAAAAAGAGTGGGGAGGACACTAGAATTACCATGAACCGGCATCGGCATTGGCCATGCCCGTGCCACTGCCCACCACCGCATTGGTGTCGCCTGTGCCATCGGCACCAGCACCAGAGCCAGAGCACTTAGCAGAATGAAGATCCTCATCACAGGATTGTTGTGGTATCTCTTGTTGCTGGTCAGTTGATGTCGAGACTCTTCTTGTCAAGCGTTCAGGGACCCACAACGGTTCCGTACGATCCTGGGGAAAAACACATACAGATCCTCGTGCCCATGTCAGCATGGGGTCAGGGCGGTTCCATTGGCCCGTAAGAACATCCTTCCACTTAACATAGCCAATCACAGAGGGCTGAGGGGACACATGTCTATCGGCCGCAGAGCGACCATGAATATCCAAATTCAAAAAATTAATGGTGAAGAGAGCTAAGGACAGGCGTTCTTTAGGAGTGTGTTCAGCTCCAATTCCCCCTTTTTGTTTTTGTAAAGTTTCCTTTAAGGTGCGATGAGCACACTCAACAATGCCTTGTCCTTGAGGATTGTAAGGCAAACCATGAGTAAGTTGCACTCCCATAGTAGAACAAAAAGCTGTAAATTGTCTGCTAGTATAAGCAGGTCCATTATCAGTCTTAAGGGATGCAGGTGCACCCCATGCTGCCCATGCCTCTAAACAGTGAGTAATGACATTACGTGCCTTTTCTTCCAATAAAGCAGAAGCATGGATAATTCCAGAGCACGTATCAACGGAAACATGCACATACTTAAGGTTACCAAAGTCAGGTATATGTGTCACATCCATTTGCAAAACAATCAATGGCTTTAATCCCCGTGGGTTTACTCCATTATTAGGGGGATGAAGAAATGTGACACAATGGGGACATTGCAATACTATGTGCCGAGCATCCGCTCTTGAAATGGAAAAACGCCTGTGCAGCGTTAATGCATTAACATGGAAGTTTTGGTGAAACAACTTAGCCCTCTCTAAGGAGGAAGCCAAGCATATCAATTGGCCTCTAGTGGCTAAGTTCGCACAGGCATTACCTTGGGATAACGGACCAGGAAGAGAGGTGTGAGCCCTGATGTGCATTGGATATAAAGAAGCAGTGCGGTTAGAGATAAGCTGTTGAAGCTGAGTAAAGTAAACAGACACATTGTGAGCATCACTAATAGTTCCCACGGTCTCCAGGACTTTTAGTGCTTGTACCACATAGCTGGAGTCCGAAATAAGATTAAAAGGAAAAGAACACTGTTTAAAAACTTCAATAACAATTTGTAGTTCTACCCATTGTAGATTTCCAGGAGCAAATTGATGCTGGATAGGGGGAGAGTCATTAATTACATAAGCTCCCATTCCAGACTTGGAACCATCAGTAAAAATGTTAACAGCCCCCGGAATTGGACTGGATGAAGTTACCTTAGGGAAAATGATGGGATGTTCTTTAACAAAATGGAGTAATGGATGAGAAGGGTAGTGATTATCAATACCCCCTTGAAACGAGCAACACAGAATAGCCCAGTTGTCTAGAGTAGCACATAAAACATTAAGTTGAGCTTTAGTGTAGGGTATGATAAGAGAAAAAGGTGATTGGCCGAAAAATTGAATGCTTTGTTGAATCCCTTTAAGTGCCAATGCTGCAACAGCATCAGGATAATATTCTAAGGATTTTCCTGGGGATACATGTGGGTGGATCCATAGTAAAGGCCCATCTTGCCACAGTACTCCAGTAGGCTGCCGCATAGTGGCAAGCACACATAACTGGAAAGGTTTATCACTCTGGAGCCTGCATAGAGTGGCATGCTGTATAGCTTGTTCTACTTTTATAAGGGCCGCTCTAGCCTCAGTAGTGAGGCTACGAGGGGAAGCAAGATCTGGATCACCCTTAAGAGTAGCATACAAAGGCTGGAGCACAATGTTAGGAATATGTAAATATCCTCTTATCCAATTAATATCTCCCAGCAATTTTTGAAAATCATTTAGAGTTTGGAGATCTTGAGTCCTGATGGTAATTTTTTGTGGTTTTAATTTGTCATACCCAATTGTCGCTCCCAAAAACCTGATTGAATCCCCCGTTTGAACCTTTTCAGGTGCGATGTGCAGTCCATGTTGAGCCAACAGCATCACGAGTTCTTTATAAGCCTCATAAACTGTCTGTTCTAATTTTGCAGCCAATAACACATCATCCATATAGTGAATGATCTTGGTGGAGGAATACTTACGTCTGAGAGGTGCGAGTGCCTTCCCCACATACATCTGGCACATCGTGGGACTGTTAGCCATCCCCTGTGGCAACACCACCCACTCAAACCTTTGATCTGGTTCTTCGTGATTACACGAGGGAAGGGTGAAAGCAAAACGTTGTGAATCTTTAGGATGCAAAGGAATGGAAAAGAAACAGTCTTTAATGTCAATAACAGTTATATGCCAGCCTTGAGGAACAGAGGAGAGCAGAGGCAGCCCTCTTTGAATGGGCCCCATAAGCTGCATCTGAGCATTAACTGCTCGTAGATCATGCAGTAGGCGCCACTTCCCTGATTTTTTCTTAATGACAAATATGGGAGTCTTCCATGGAGAAGTAGAAGGTTGGATGTGACCCAAATCAAGTTGTTGTTTGACTAGATCATGGGCTGCTGCCAGTTTAACCGAGGGAAGAGGCCACTGAGGCACCCAAACAGGCTCCTCGGTGAGCCATGTTATAGGTATTTGAGCCCCAGTGGCCCCTAGGAAAAACCCAGACCAAACCTGTTAAGCTTTTGATGACCTTGCACAGGATGCTTACATCCCTGTAGGTGCCTTCCTAGTCCTAGACCTGGCCTATACCCCATATTTTGCATGATATGTTGAGACACTGGGGAATAGTCATTACTAAGAGTGAACCCCATGTCTTTCATCAGATCACGGCCCCATAAAGAAATGGGTAAATCAAGTACATAAGGCTGAAAGGTACCATCATGTCCTTCCGAGTCCTTCCAAGATAGATGTCTACAGCTGATTTGAGGAGCTTGGGCATATCCAAGTCCTCTTAAGGATTGATCAGAAGCCTGCACTGGCCATCCCTTAGACCAGTCCTTAAGGGCTATGATACTACGATCTGCTCCTGTGTCCAGCAATCCCACAATAGATTTACCTTCTATGCTTAATTCCAAAGTGGGGCGATTGCTCATATCCAGTGACAAATAGGCACAATTTCCTCCGGTGGTACCAATCTGATTTCCTGTCCGTGACCTTGAGTCAGCAGGGAAGTGATTATGCAAACTAGGCAAAATTAGCAATTGAGCAATCAGATCACCTGGGGAGATAGACACAATGCCCCTTGGAGCTTCCACCATAACTTTTACTGCCCCTACAGTATCAGGGTTTATAACTCCGGGGAAAACATGAAGACCTTGTAGGATAGAGGATGCACGTCCAATTAACAAACCTACAGTGCCAGGGGGTAAAGGCCCTTTGAACTCAGTTTCCACCAATTGGACTCCCATCTTAGGTGTTAATACGAGTCTGGAGGTGGAACAGAGGTCCAATCCCGCGGCACCTGTAGTGGCTCTCCGCATCTCGTGGGATGGCGCAGAGAAGGCCATGTCTCGGGTTAGGATGTGACATTCTCCATTGCCCCATATATTCGTGGGCCCTGGGGTCGGGGGCCCCTTCGGCCATTTTTTGGCCCAGCTGAAATAGGCTGTCCATGGATGTCCCTCACTGATCTACACTCTCTTGCCCAATGCTTCCCCTTTTTGCATTTTGGACACAGCCCCGGTTGACGAGGGCTATTAGAAGGGCCACCGCGAGGAGGTCCAGTAAAATTGCCTTTTTTGGGACAGTCACGTTTGAAATGGCCGGATTGACCACAATGGAAGCATGTTCCGGCACCAGGACCGCCCCCTTTTGCGATCCGAAGGACAGCAGCTGCAAGACCTGCATTAGTTAAAGGTCCTCCAAGCTCTCTACACACTTTCATCCAAGCTTCTATGCCCTTGTTTTTATAAGGAGCGATTGCTGCTTTACATTCTTTGGTGCATTGCTCAAAAACAAGTTGTTTCATCAAGGGCATTGCTCTATCAGGGTCACCAAAGATTTTTCCTGCGGCATCCACCATCCTAGCAACAAAGTCCGAGAAAGGTTCTGTGGGGCCTTGCATGATTTTTGTTAAATTGCCAGACACTTCTCCTCTATTTGGGAGTGATTTCCATGCACGGATACAAATGTTATTGATCTGTTCATATACCACAGGGGGGTATCCTGTTTGTTGATTAGCAAATCTGCCTTGTCCCAAAAGCATTTCCTTGTCCCAATGGGGGTGTCCCGCTGCATAGTTTTGGGCAGCCTGCTCTACAGTGCCCTCTAGCACAAAGGCTCTCCAGTCCAAATATTTGCCTGGAGAAACACAAGCCCGAACAAGGCTAGCCCAATCAGAGGGAGTCATACAGTATCTAGACAGACTCTCCACCTGAGTTAATGTGAAGGCGGCATCCACCCCATAAGTGCGCACAGACTCTGCCAGGGTCTTCACAATTTTGAAATCTAAAGGCTCATGGAATCTTCCCCTATTGTCATCCTGGAAAACTGGAAAAGCAAGACCCATCTCAGCGTTAACAGCCCTCCATGCTTGGGCATGGAAAGCTCTCCTCGAAACACCCTCACCGTATGGCGGCGGGTCCGGAGGATCATTTTTCTTGAGCTCCTGTTTATTTTTGTTCCCTTCTCCCATAGTTAAACTCCCTAGCTGCCGAGACAGTCTCCCGAGCTCCTCCTTCTCATCCTCCTCCTCTTCTGACCCACTTTTGCATGGGAGTGTGTGCAGTGTACTGAGATATGGATACAAGCGTTTCCTCCCCCGTTTCTCGCTCTGCACATTCCCTTCCTCCTGAAATATTTCACTCCGTGCCAGAGACAATTGCCTCCTCCCCTGTTTCTCGCTCTGCACATTCCCTTCCTCCTGAAATATTTCACTCCGTGCCAGAGGCAATCGCCTCCTCCCCTGTTTCTCGCTCCGCACACTGCCATCCTCCTGAAATACGTCACTGCCTGCCGGAGATAATTGTTTCCTCCCCTGTTTCTCGCTTCGCACACTCCCACCCTCCTGAAATACCTCACTGCCTGCCATTTCTGATCTTTCTTCATGTAATTGCTCTAAAACTTCTTGTCCTTTAGTAAGTGCTTCCTGACATCTGCCGTCTGCGAGGCAACTACGGATCATCTTCCAAAGGGGTATCACCCCACCCTCTAATATGCCCTGCTCAGAAGCAAAGTCAAGATCTGTGCCTAACTTATCCCAGCTAGGTATAGTGAGGCTGCCAGAAAATGCGAACCACGGGGCAACAATATCTGTCTTCTGTAAAAATCTCTGTAAAGTACTACGTTTCACTTTTAGGCCCTTGGAACGTAACAGGTTATCTAGGGCCAGGAGAAGCGAACTTGAAGATACGGCACCCATGACACAACAAAAGACACACAACAAACAAAAGTGAAAGTAAGAGCGAAAGTACACAGTGCAGCTGCAATAAGATTTAATGCTCTCTCTGGCTTTACAGAGGAGCTGCCGCTTTGATAGCGGGTCCTAATTACCTAGGACTAATCTCCGCTTTGACCGCGGGTCCCAATTAAACTGGGACTAATCTCCGCTTTGACCGCGGGTCCCAATTAATCTGGGACTAATCTCCACTTTGACCGCGGGTCCCACTTACCTAGGACTGATCTCCGCTTTGATAGCGGGTCCTACTTATCTAGGACTGATCTCCGCTTTGACCGTGGGTCCTACTTACCTGGGACTAATTGGTGCACCACCCCTGACTGCTGAAAGTTCTGGTTCCCGGGTTTTCAGCACCACTTGTCGTGACCCCTTGCCCGCAAGGAAGACGCAACTCAGGAATCTTCTTTCAGCAGTTTATTCAGGCCCTTGATATTTCTTCTAATTCCCCGTCGGATGCCCCTCCCAGCCTTAATAAAGCATCCCAAGCCCCAATGCGAAGCTGCCACGTGGAACTTTCTCACAGGGTGTTGAGAAACCATGCACCAACTCTCCCAAACAAGGAGTTGTTTATTACAGACCACAGTGGAGCCAGCGCCATCTTGCAATGGCGACCATAGTCTGCAGAAACGGCTCACCACAGCCTGTGTGGAGAGCAGTTCCCGGGTGCCTATGGTTGATATACAATTCTAACTTCTGAATGTGTCACAGGATGTAGGGGTAACCTCCATCTCATGGGAACCTTCGAAGCATCTGTTAGAACAAAGTGGTTACCAAGGCAGTGACCTCATTCAGTTCCTGAAGGAATTGACCTACCTCACTTCTTTGTTGATGCAATTTGCTGAACTCGGGATCCAGGAAGCCAAGCACCCAGAGCCAGTCCCAGTTCCAGTCCCATTGGGTTCACTTGTTTGGATTTACCAAAGACAGAGTCAGTCTTTCTTGGTAAATACTGATCTGTGGATGGTTAAATGCCAGGAAAGCTCTGAAGAGGGGCCTTCCTGAGAAAGCAGGTAGTGACTCCCTGATGGCTCCTGACAACTTTACAGAGTTGGTAATGAAGACCAGATCTGAGACAGGACAGGCCATTTCGTGGGAACATAGTATGGCCAATCAGTCTGAGGACACTCTGGATAGTCACAGACCTACTTGGGTAAAGGAGGTGCCTTTGTGGGTGTGCATGTGAGTTTGGTTTTGTCTCATGTTATGAGAATAGGTAGGAAAGGCAGTTTGTTTGGTTTGGAGTGGACTGTTTTTAATAAGTCATTTGACATGGCGAGTGTTTCTTTGTTTGTGTATCCCACTGTATCCGTGGTTGTAGACCTTTGAAAAGCGAATGCATCAATGGTTGTGTCCTGTCTAATATAAAGTGTCCCAGCGTTCATCCTGCCCAATTTAAGAATGGAGAGTGGCTTGCCAATGGATGGGCAATACCTACTATCTTTCTAAGTTCCTGTTTCTTCGTGAATTCTGGCCACTCTCCTGAATAGGCTCATGGTTTTGTGTCCATCATATGTACCACCACAAGGCTCTGTGACATGGCCATGTACTGATAGCTGAAGGGAATGGGAGAATCTCAGAAAACTCAGATATCAGTGTGACCAGGAAAGTCTTAGTGGAGAAACCCTGCTTTGGGCCTTTTGCTTACTTATGTTTCTATTACCCTGAATGTCAAGAAGGTCTTTACCTCAGGCCACCCCTTTGTGAAGCCTTAAGAAAACTGTTTTCATATGGAAATGAATGGGCATCACCTGTGGCTCTTTGCTTAATTGCTTTGGAATGGGATGTGCTTGAATCAGCCTCTTGTCCTTGTGTGAGGTTGTGGCTTAAATTCTCAGCACCTGATAGATCTAAATAAAAATCCCATGTGCTTCCAAACCAAAATGGCCAAAAGAGCAGTCATTGTGGATAAATTTTTTTGCCTTCTTAGGTTGGGTTCCTGACCTACATCAAGTGAGAATAGGGATCCTTTGGGTCAAATGCGTTCTTCAAATCCCTGCAGAGGCTATCCCATAGGTGCTTGGGTTTTCTCATGACTTCAAATCACATAAAGAATCTATACCTGACAGCTAGTAGGCCTCAAATTGGAAAAGCGGAACACTTTACCAGCAGGAATATTTGATCACTCCTGGTTCAAAGGAAGAGTACCCAGGCCACCATGATTTTAGGCAAATGAGGGGCAAGTGAGCTTATTTTGGACACTTTCTTGGCCTTGCCTCTCATAGAAACCTCCAGCCACAGGGTATGATGAGTGTCTATATGGAAGAAGATGAGTGTCATGTGGGAGTGTTTTGGATTTAAGCGAAGAAAGAGAGAACTGAAATTACTGACATATGGGATCGAAAAGGCAATATAACAACAGATGCTACAGAAATAAAGAAGACAATTAGAAATTATTTTGAAAACCTATATTCCAATAAAATAGAAAATAGTGAAGACATTGATAAATTTTTTAAGTCATATGATTTGCACAAACTGAGTCAGCAGGATACACACAATTTAAACAGACCAATATCAATGGATAAAATAGAAGAAGCAATCAAAAGACTACCAACCAAGAAAAGTCCAGGTTTAGATGGGTATACAGCGGAGTTTTACAAGACCTTTAAAAAAGAATTAATACCAATAATTTTCAAGATATTTCAGGAAATAGAAAAAGAGGGAGCTCTGCCAAATTCATTCTATGAGGCCAAGAACACTCTGATTTCGAAACCAGACAAAGACACCTCAAAGAAAGAAAACTACAGACCAATATCTCTGATGAACCTAGATGCAAAAAACCTCAATTAAATTCTGGCGAATTGGATACAAAGGCACATCAAAAAAATTGTGCATCATGATCAGGTAGGATTCATCCCTGAGATGCAAGGACGGTTCAATATACAGAAATCAATAAATGTTATTCACAACATAAATATACTTAAAGATAAGAACCATATGATCATCTAGATAGATGCAGAAAAATCATTCGACAAAGTAGAGCATCCCTTTATGTTCAAAACATTAGAAAAACCAGGGATAACAGGAACTTACCTCAACACTGTAAAAGCTATCTATGCTAACCCTCAGGCTAGTATCATTCTGAATGGAGAAAAATTGAAGGCATTCCCTCTAAAATCTGGAACAAGACAGGGATGTCCTCTATCACCACTTCTATTCAATATAGTTTTCGAAACTGGCCAGAGTAATTAGACAGACGAAAGAAATTAAAGGCATAAAAATAGAAAAAGAAGAACTTAAAATATCACTATTTGCAGATGACATTATTCTTTATATAGAAAACCCAAAAGGGTCTACAAAAAAAACTACTAGAACTAATAAATGAATTCAGCAATGTGGCAGCATATAAAATCAACATGCATAAATCAAAAGCATTTCTGTATATCAGCGACAAAACTTCTGAAACAGAAATGAGGAAAAACACTCCATTCACATATCCTCAAAAAAAAAAAAAATCTTGGTAATCAACCTAACAAAAGAGGTGAAAGATTTATACAATGCAAACTACAGAACCCTGAAAAGAGAAGTAGAATAAGATCTTAGAAGATGGAAAATATACCCTGTTTATGCATAGGCAGAACTAACATCATCAAAATGGTGATATTACCAAAAGTTCTCTATAGGTTTAACGCAATGCCAATCAAAATCCCAAAGGGATTTCTTGTAGAAATAGAGAAAGCAATCATGAAATTCATATGGAAAAATAAAAGACCCAGAATAGCAAAAGCATTTCTAAGCAGGAAGTGTGAATCAGGCGGTATAGCGATAAGAGATTTCAAACTATATTACAGAGCAATAGTAAAAAAAAAAAACAGCATGGTACTGGTACCAAAACAGGCAGGTGGACCAATGGTACAGAATGGAGGACACAGAGACTAATCCAAAAAGCTACAACTGTCTTATATTTGATAAAGGAGCTAAAAGCATGCAATGGAGGAAGGATAGCATCTTCAACAAATGGTGTTGGGAAAACTGGAAATCCATATGTAACAAAATGAAACTGAATCCCTTTCTCTCGCCATGGACAAAAGTTATATCAAAATGGATCAAGGAGCTTTATATCAAATCAGAGACATGGCGTCTGATAGAAGAAAAATTGGCTACGATCTACATACTGTGGTGTTGGGCTCCAAATTCCTCAAAAGGACACCTATAGCACAAGAGTTAATAACTAGAATCAACAAATGGGACTTACTCAAACTAAAAAGGTTTTTCGCAGCAAGAGAAACAATAAGTGAGGTAAATAGGGAGCCTACATCCTGGAAACAAATCTTTATTCCTCACACTTCAGATAGAGCCCTAATATCAAGAATATAAAAAGAACTCAAAAAATTAGACAATAAGATAACAAATAACCCAATCAACAAATGGGCTAAGGATCTGAACAGACACTTCTCAGAGGAGGACATACAATCAATCAACAAGTACATGAAAAAATACTCACCATCTCCAGCAATCAGAAAAATGCAAATCAAAACCACCCTAAGATACCATCTCACTCCAGTAAGACTGGCAGCATTTATGAAGCCAAACAAACAAAAGTGCTGGGGAGGATGTGGGGAAAGAGGTACACTTGTACATTACTGGTGGGACTGCAAATTGGTGTAGCCAATTTGGAAAGCAGTATGGAGATTTCTTGGAAAGCTGGGAATGGAACCACCATTTGACCCAGCTATTCCCTTTCTCATTCTATTCCCTAAAGACCTAAAAAGAGCATGCTACAGGGAAACTGCTACATCGATGTTCATAGCACCACAGTTCACAATAGCAAGACGGTGGAACCAACCTAGATGCCCTTCAATAGATGAATGGATAAAAAAAAAGTGGCATTTATTCACAACGGAGTATTACTCTGCATTAAAAAATGACAAATCATAGAATTTGCAGGGAAATGGATGGCATTAGAGGAGATTATGCTAAGTGAAGCTAGCCAAACCCTAGCAAACAAATGCCAAATGTCTTCTTTAATATAAGGAGAGTAACTAAGAACAGAGAAGGGACGAAAAGCATGAGAAGAAAATTAACATTTAACAGGGATGTGAGGTGGGAGGGAAAGTGAGAGAGAAGGGAAATTGCATGGAAATGGAAGGAGACCCTCAGGGTTATAAAAAATTACATACAAGAGGAAGTGAGGGGAAAGGGAAAAATAATACAAGGGGGAAAATTTATTAGAGTAGTGGGATTAGAGAGAGAAGAGGGGAGGAGAGGGCATGGGAGGGGGATAGTAGAGGATAGGAAAGGCAGAAGAATACAACATACAGTAGTAAGGCAATATGTGAATCAATGGATGTGTAACTGATTTGATTCTGCAATCTGTATACAGGGTAAAAATAGGAGTTCATAACCCACTTGAATCAAAGTGTGAAATATGATACATCAAGAACTATGTAATGTTTTGAAGAATCATAAATAAAAATTAAAAAGAAAAGAAAACTCACTTCGGTGAATGATGCACGCGAATCCTAATATTTCTACAGTAACTGACCCAGTTTAACATCAATGCAAGTAGATTCCTATGGGACATGACGTACATTTTGACATTCATTTTTATCCAACACTGGTACACTACTATTTCATCAGTTTATGCACATTATAGGATGTATATTTCATCCACAATTTAGCAAATTTATAGGCATTTGTTTCACTTTCAATCACTTCCTCCTTCAGAACACATGTATTCCTCCATATTTTTTGACTGGTCTTTTCATGAGACTTCTTACCAAACACAATATTTTCCATTTCCATTATCACTTTTGAAGCAAAACTCACACACACTTCATGATAAACAATAACCCTAAGATTACCATTAGATACATAACTGGTTGAAATGACTGATTTTATGTCAATTTATGATTTCTAATATATTTTCAGATATCAATTCAATCTATTATTTAAAGAGGAACCAGTTATATTATTTATTCACAGTAAGTTCTATTCATGCATTATCTCTATATTCATAGACTCAGGGTACACCACTTTGTACCCCCAATACTAATTTATATGTCTTCAAATATTGCTCCCAGTAATAGTGGAAGAAATAATCATGTCACATGATCTACATATATATTTTATCACAATAATTTTCTGGGCACAAATGCAAAGGTCACACTTATGATTGTACCAAATCCTAAATGGAAAGTGAACATGGATTACTAAAAACATCCATGTCCAGGTTGCCTAATGCTTTCAAATATCATTCCTATTGGTGACTACCTATTTTTTTCTTCCTAAGATTATGTATTCAATCTCAATCCTGTTGAAAATGTCTAATCCTATCACTCACATTATAATTGCCTGATTTTGTATTGTCTCTTTTGATATCTTCTTTCTTATATTTTTTCCAGTTCATCATTGTGACTGACTCTTCACATGTGCTGACATTTACATTCACTCTATAACCATAACCCTATTGCTAAAGAACATTTGGTCCACATTTTATACTCACTCTTCTTCCTAAAACCTACCGACTATCCTATTTTGAGTGGATGTTCTCTTCTACAATCAATCATCCAAGGTCCAAGGTCCTATGCCATGGATTATTGATTTATCTGAGACAATTTTGCAGAACGTAATTCAAAGCTAAGTATCCCAAACAAGGGCCTAATGCCCTTGTGGACTTCAAATCTTACCTAGATTTCTGTTTTCATACTTATATTTCAGCTGTATATTCTTGTAAATATGGCAGTTTTCCAATACCATTATTCATCCAGCAGAATGATTACTAACCCAAATCGAACATTTTATTAACCCTAACCATACACTGTTCCCTCAATTTAATTTTACAGAAGAGCAGGTACAGAGTTCATCTTACAATACAGGAATTTAGGGTATCTTCCACCTGCTGAGAACCTTTGAGGTTCCATGTAGATTTGATCCCTGAAGAAGATGTAGGCAGCAATGAAGGACCTGAGAGAGCAAAAGTCATCTTCCATGGGAAACTACCTTTTAAGGATGAAGGGTTGTGTCTGAATAAGCTTTTCTCTTCTTAATGTAGAGAAGAAGGACCAAACCAGGCCTGTGTGGAGAGATGTTCCCGCAAACTGGTGCGGCCAATTTGGAAAGCAGTATGGAGATTCTGGGGAAGGCTGGGAATGGAACAACAATTTGACCCAGCTATTGCCCTTTTAGGACTATTCCCTTAAGACCTTAAAAGAGTGTACTACAGGGATACTGCCACATCGATGTTCATAGCAGCACAATTCACAATTGCTACACTGTGGAACCAACACAGTTGTCCTTCAGTAGATGAATGGATAAAAAAAAAAATGTGGCTTCTATACACCCTGGAGTATTACGCAGCACTAAAAAATGACAAAATCATGGAATTTGCAGGAAAATGGATGGTACTAGAGCAGATTATGCTTAGTGACGCTAGTCAATCCTAAAAAACAAATACCAAATGTCTTCTTTGATATAAGGATTGCAACTAAGAACAGAGCAGGGAGGAAGAGCAGGAAGAAAAGATTAACATTAAACAAAGATATGAGGTGGGAGGGAAAGGGAGAGAAAAGGGAAATTGCATGGTAATGGAAGGAGACCCTCATTGTTACACAAAAATTACATGTAAGAGGTTGTGAGGGGAATGGGAAAATAAACAAGGAGACAAATGAATTAGAGTAGATGGGGTAGTGAGAGAAGATGGGAGGGGAGAGGAGGAGGGATAGTAGAGTATTGGAAAGGTAGCAGGATACAAAAGTAACTAATAGGGCATTATGTAAAAATGTGGATGTGTAAACGATGTGATTCTGCAATCTGTATTTGGGGTAAAAATGGGAGTTCATAACCCACTTGAATCTAATGTATGAAATATGATATGTGAAGAGATTTGTAATGTTTTGAACAACCAATAAAAGAAAAAAAGTAGCAATATATATGCAATCGAAATTCATCATGAAATATATATAATCCACAGATGCAAAAATATTCATTTACTGAACATGGATTTATGTATAATGTTATTCAACTTGGAAGCTCACATATAGGTTGAATTTTCAGTTGCAACAGCGTTTAGGAGGAGTGATCTCTTCTCACAATTTGTATCTGCCAATTCAGCCACCTCACAAGTATATACGTGTGATACCAGATAGGATTTTCTATGTGCATATAAAAATACATGCACCGTATAGGCTACAGAGAAAGGGAGACAGGAATTCACATATTTGTTAACTTTAAAAACACATGTAGAGTTATTTCAACAAAAAATTGACTAGATTTATAACTCCTACACTATATAATGCAAAAGGCAATTCCAACTACACACCATGCCTCCTCTGAACTGCTTGTATTTCTATTCTTTTTGGGTTATTTCTCACCATCATATTAAGATTATTAGTCAGAGTCCAGTAGGGTAGGGGTTAATGTCAGGGATTCAGTATTTCAAATGGAAAATTGGAAAATGACTCCAATGTGTATGTAAACATGTGCTACACAAAAATCTTCCCACTCACATCCAGAGAAGTGCCATGATATTACCTTCGCCCCAAGTAAGACACAATAAGAGGAGAAAAGTGTGAAAATCTGTGATTATGTATCTGAATGGAATATGCTCGGGAGTTCACAACCTTGGAGGTGGTAGAGGAGCTTCCAAAAGTAAGGGACAGGGTAAACACTCCACCAACATGGAGCTCTGCTGGCCTATGACTTCTTGGGAAACTGCCTCTGAGGTTGGGCACTTGAAATATATGTTGTTGTCATGAGCTTTAGCTTCCTTTGTAGTGAGACCATCAAATCTGGGTCTGCATCTATGTGACCTGGAAGACATGGTTTCTTATATTCCAATGAACCTGAGGCAGCAGTGCTGAATTCTCTCTTTGTAGGTAAACTGTGGCCACAGGAAGCCAAGTGTCTCCTGGTGGGGACTGTGAAGACATTTGGTCATCCTTCACATTTTGTGGTGCTTCTTTCTGCTGCACTGGGAATATGGTTTTTGCTTCACAAAATACAAGGAGTTCAACTGGGACAGAGTGCTGGAGAGAGTTCTGTAACGTGTGTTGTGACTCATTTATTTGTTGGTTTTTCCTTTTTTTTTTTTTTTTGAGGAATGACCACCAGGCGATGAATTTCCCTCTTAAAACTGCTTTCATTGTGTCCCGTAGATTCCGATATGTTGTGTCTGTGTTTTCGTTAATCTCTAAGAATTTTTTGATTTCCACCTTTATGTCTTCTGTAACCCATTGATCATTCCGTAACATATCGTTCATTTTCCATGTGATGTAGGACTTTTCTTCCTTCTTTTATCATTGATTTACAGTTTCATTCCATTATAGTCAGAAAAAATGCATGGTATTATCTCCACCCCTTTATATTTACTGAGGGTTGCCCTATGGCATAATATATGGTCTATTTTTGAGGAGGATCCATGTGCTGCTGAAAAAAAGTATATCCATTTGATGATGGTTGGTATATTCTATATATTTCAGTTAAGTCTAGGTTATTGATTGTGATATTGAATTCTATATTTTTTTAATTCAACTTTTGTTTGAAATATCTGTCCAATGGTGAGAGAGCTGTGTTGAAGTCACCGATAATTATTGTGTTGTTGTCTATTTGATTCCAGAACTTGAGGAGAATTTGTTTTATGAAGGTCGCAGCACCATTATTTGGTTCATAAATATTGATAATTTTTATGTCTTGTTGGTGAATGATTCCTTTTAAAGTTATATAATATCCATACTTATCCCTTTTGAATAACTTAGTCTTGAAGTCGATTTTATTCTATGTGAGGATGGCCACCCCTGGTTGCTTACGAGGACCGTGTGCATGGTATATTTTTTCCCAACCTTTCACCTTCAGCCTGTGTATGCCTTTTCCATTCAGATGTGTCTCCTGGAGGCAACATATTGTTGGATTTGTTTTTATAATCCAAGTTACCAGCCTATCTCGCTTTATTGGAGAGTTCAACCATTAAGGTTTAGAGTTACTATTTATATATGGTTTGTACTGCCAGCCATTTTGATTATTTATTTTTTTTAATTTAGTTTGTTTCTCCATGATTAGCTTTTCCCCCGCCCTCTGCTATTACTGAGGCACTTCCCAGTGATAGTTTTGGTTGTTGTTTTTCATTTCTTCCTCGTGTAGTGTTTTGCTCAAGACACTTTGCAATGCTGGTTTTCTGGCTGCCAATTCTTTTAGCTTTTGTTAATTATGAAATATTTTTATTTTGTTGTCGTACCTGAAGCTTAATTTTGCTGGATACAGAATTATTGGTTGGCATCCATTGTCTTTCAGTATTTGAAATACATTGTTCCAGGATCTTCTCACTTTCAGCGTCTGTGATGAAAAATCTGTTGTTAACCTTATTGGTTTACCCCTGAATGTCATCTGCCTCCTTTCTCATGTACCTTTTAATAATTTCTCTTTGGTCTGTTTATTGGATATTTTCGTAACAATGTGTCTTGGCATTGGTCTACTGTGATTTTGTGTGCTTGGTGTCCTGTATGCATCTACAATTTGTATATCAGTTTCCTTTTTTATTTCTGGAAAGTTTTCTAAAATTATTTCATTCAGCAGGTTACTCATTCCCTTGGTTTGAATCTCTGTACCTTCCTCTATTCAGATGACTCATAAGTTTGTTTTTTTATGTTATCTCATATCTCTTGGATGTTTTTCTCATGATTTTTTACCAGTTTTTCGGAGTTGGCTAGACTCCTTTCAAGATGACATATTTTTTCTTCATTATTTGACGTTCTGGCTTCTACTTGCTCCACTCTGTTAGTGATACTCTCAATTGAGTTTTTAATTTGGTTTATCGTTTCCTTCATTTCTAGAATTATTGTTTGATTTCTTTTATAATCTCTATCTCCTGATAAAGACGCTTAACTTCTTCTTTTATCTGTTTATGTAATTCATTTTCAATGTGTTCTTTCACTGTTTGGAATTGCTGTCTCGTATCCTCTTTAAGGTTCCATTCCATCTGTCTAAGGTATTCCTTGAGTTCTTTATATGACCATTTTCCTGATGATTCTAGGTCCTCCTGATTATCTAGGTTGTCCTTCATTGTTTGTACACATTTTCATCCTTGCTTTTTTATGCTGCTAATGTTACTTCTTGTTCTGTTTGACTGCTGAGTTACTGCTTACTCTTATAAATTTATTTGAAGCTTGGGAGGAAAGATAGTAGTAGGGATGGGAAGAAGTCACTAAAGAGCATGAGAGTAGGCAGGTAGAATTCAAGGAAGGGAGAATAAGAAAATTGAAAAGAAATGAAAAGACAAAAGAAAAAAAATAGAAAATAAAGAAAGAAATAAAATTTTTTAGAAATAATAATGATAATTATAAAAATGAAAATTAAAATTTAAAAGAATCATAAAATAATAAATTTTAAAAATTTTAAAAAATAAAAACATTAAAAAAAGTTAAAGAACAACAACAAAAAAATGAAAATGAAAGAAAAAGAAGAAAATAAAAAGAAAAAATAATAATAATACATGCAGTAATAGAGTTCAATTAACTTCTCTTCCAGTAGGTGGAGCTGTGTGCATTGGGCCAAGCTTCTACTCTCAATAGGTGGGAAGCAATCACTGTGCAGCAACTCTTTATCCCAGAATGGGCAGATCTCCAATCCTGAGTGTCTAGGGCCTTCTCTTTTTTTTCCTCAAGCCAGGCCCCCCAACCTGTGACGCTCACCACAATACTATGTAATGTTTTGAACAACCATTAATAAAAAGTTTTAAAAAAAGAAAACTAAATTCAGTGAATGATGCACGCAAATCCTAATATTTCTACAGTAACTGACTCAGTTTAACATCAATGCAAGTCGATTCCTATGGGACATGATATGTATTTTGCCGTTCATTTGTATTCAACACTGGTACACTACTATTTCATCAGTTTATGCACATCATTGGACATATATTTCATCCACAATTTAGCAAATTTATAGGCATTTGTTTCACTTTCAATCACTTCCTGCTTCACAACTCATGTATTCCTCCATATTTCTTGACTGGTCTTTTCATGAGACTTCTTTCCAAACACATTATTTTCGATTTCCATAATCACTTTTGAAGCAAAACTCACACACACTTCATGATAAACAATAACCCTAAGATTACCATTAGATATATAACTGGTTGGAATGAATGATTGTATGTCAATATATGATATCTTATATATTTTCAGATATCAATTCAATCCATTATTTAAAGTGGAACCAGTTAGATTATTTATTCACAGTATATTCTATTCATCCATTATCTCTATATTCATTGACATACGGTACACCACTTTGTACCCCCAATACTAATTTATATGTCTTCAAATATTGCTCCCAGAAATGGTGAAAGAAATACTCATATCACATGATCCACAGATACATTTTATCACAATAATTTTCTGGGAAGAAAATGCAAAGGTCACACTTATGATTGTACCAAAGCCTAAATGGAAAGTGAACATGGATTACTAAAAACATCCACGTCCAGGTTGCCTAATGCTTTCAAATGTTATTCCTATTGGTAACTACATATTTTTTTCTTCCTAAGATTATGCATTCAATCTTAACCATGTTGAAAATGTCTAATCCTATCACTCACATTATAATTGCCTGATTTTGTAATGTCTCTATTGATATCTTTTTTCCTATATTTTCTCCAGTTCATCATTGTGACTGAGTCTTCACATGTGCTTACATTTACATTCACTCTATAACCGAAACCCTATTGCTAAAGAACATTTGTTCCAAATTTTATACTCACTCTTCTTCCTAAACCTACAGACTATCTTCCTATTCCTACTGACTCTCCCAATTTGAGTAAATGTTCTCTTCTACAATCAATCATCCAAAGTACAAGGTCCTTTGCAATTGTATATCGCATTATCTGAGACATCTCTGCAGAATGTAATTCAAAGCTAAGTATCCAAATCAAGGGCCTAATGCCCTTCTGTGCTACAAATCTTACATAGATTTCTGTTTTTGTACTTATATTTCACCTCTATAATCTTATAAATATTGCAGGTTACCAATAGCAGTAATCATCCTGCAGAATGATTTATAACCCAAATCGAACAAGGTATTAACCCTAACCATACACTGATCCGTCAATCTAACTTTACAAAAGGGCAGGGACAGAGTTCATCTTAAAATACAGGAATGTAGGGGATCTTCCACCTGCTGAGAACCTCAAAGGTCCATGCAGATTTGATCCCAGGGAAAGATGCAGGCAGCTATGAAGTACCTGAGAGAGCAAAAGTCACCTTCCATGGGAAACAACCTGGTAAGGATGAAGGGTAGATTCTGAATAAGCCTCTCTCTTCTTAATGTAGAGAAGATGGACCAAACCAGTCCTGTGTGGTAAGCTGTTCCTGGATGCCTATGGTTGATATACCATTCTAACTTGTGAAAGTATCACAGGAAGTAGGGGCAACCTCCATCATAGGACCATTGGAAGGAACTTTTAGGACAAAGTGGTTGCCAAAGCAGTGACCTCATTAAGATTTTGAAGGAAGTAACCTCAACCTTACTTCTTTGGTGATGGAAGTCTCAGATCCGTGAAGCCAGGCACCAAGAGCCAGTCCCAGTCCCAGTCTCAGTGTTCTCACTTGTTTGGATTTACCAAGGACAGAGTCAGTCTTTCTTGGTACCTACTGATGTGAGGATGGCCAAATGTCAGGAAAGCTCTGAAGATGGGCCTTTCCTGAGAAACCAGGTAGTGGATCACCGCTGGCTCATGAAAACTTCACAGAGTTGGCCAAGGAGACCAGATCTGACACAGGACAGGCCATTCAGCGGAACATAGTATGGCCCACCATTCAGAGGACACTCCCGATAGTTACAGACCTACTTGGGGGAAGGAGGTGCCTTTGTGGGTTTGGGTGTGGGTTTGAGGTTTTGTCTCATGTTCTAAGAATAGTTAGGAAAGGTGGTTTGTTTGGTTTGGAGTGAACTGTTTCTGGTAAGACGTTTCGCAAGGCGAGTGTTTCTTTTTCTGTGCATCCACTGTGTCCGTGGTTGTAGACATTAGAAAAGAGAATGCATCAATGGATGTGTCCTGTCTAGTAGAAAGCATTCCAGGATTTATCTTGTCCAGTGTATGAATGGACTGCGTCTTGACTTATGGATGGGCAACATCTACTATCTTCCTAAGTTCCTGTTTTCTTCCTGAAAACTGATCACTCTCAGAATAGGCTCACGATTTTGTTTCCATGATTTGTACCACCTCCAAGCTCTGTGCTTACCAATTTTTCTGTTGCCCTGAATGTGAGGAAGGTCTTTTCTTCAGGCCAAACCTTTGTGAAGCATGAAGAAAACAGTTTTCAAATGGAAATGAAAGGGCATCACCTGTGGCTCTTTACTTAATTTCTTTGGAAAGGGATGTGTCTGAATCAGATTTTTGGCCCTGTGTGAGGTTATGTCTTAGATTCTCAGCACCTGAAGGATCTGAAAAAAAGATCCAATGTGTGCATCTAAAACAAAAATTGCCAAAAGAGCAGTCATTGTGAATGAAGTCTCTTGCCTACCTCTGTAAGGTTCCTGACCTTCATCAAGTGAGACTAGTGATCATTTGGGTCAAATGAGTTCCTCAAAACCCTGCAGAGGCTAGCCCATAGGTGCTTGGTTTTTCTCATGACTCCAATTCACATAAAGAATCTAAACCCCACAGTCAATAGGCCTCAAATTGGAGAAGCAGTGCCGTATTAACGAGTATTAGGGATTAACGTATTAGGGATTCTTTGGGTCAAATGAGTTCTTCAAAGTCTCGCAGAGGTTCTTGTGTTTTCTCATGACTCCAAATCACATAAATAATCTATACCTAAAAGTCAGTAGGCCTCAAATTGGAGAAATAGAGAAGTATTAACGGCAGGCTTATTTGATCACTCGTGGTTCACAGGAAGGGTGTCCAGGCCACCTTGAATATTGGCAAATGAGGGGCAAGGGAGTTTATTTTGGACACTGTCTTTGGCTGTGCCCCTCATGGAAAACTCCTGGCAAAGGTTACGATGAGTGACTATATGGAAGAAGATGAGGGCCATGTGGGAGAGTTTTGGTTTTAATTTTGGTCATTTGTGAGGCGGTTGGAAGAAATGACTGGGTCCACCAGGGCTTGAACTCTGGTGTGATTCCCCTTAGAGACTGGGTTTTGGAACTGACCTCAGAGAAGTATTGCCATGAATTTTGTTGGGATTTTAGGAGGCCACGCATGAGAGTCGCCCTTGGAAACTGAGATCTAGGCCCAGGGTGGCTTTCCTCTGATCACTGGGAATCTCAGCCAGGATATCACATGATTTTATTCTGAAAGACTTCGGTACCATAGTTGAGAGTCAAAACACACACGTACCTCACATTGTAGACCTCAATGGGCCTGGCTTCATGTGTCCATTTGGCCACTCTTTGGGAAGACTTGCCTGTGAGAGTTCTCCAGAGCATTCACTGAAATGAGCAACAGTTTACCTACAAAGAGAGAATTCAGCACTACTGCCTCATATCCTTTGAAAAATATGAAACCATGTCCTCCAGGTCACATAGATGCAGACCCAGATTTGATGGTCTCATTACAAAGGAAGCTAAAGCTCCTGAAAACAACATATATTTCAAGTGCCCAACCTCAGAAGCAGTTTCTCAAGAAATCTTTATGCTGGCAGAGCTCCATGTTTGTGGAGTTATTACCCTGTTCTTTGCTTTTGGAAACTCCTCTACCACCTTCAAGTTTGTGAACTCCTGAGCATTTTCCATTCCAGATGTGTATTCACAGATTTTCAAATCTTCTCTAATTTTGTCTTACTTGGGGTGAAGGTAATGTCAAGGCATTGTTCTGAATGAAAGTGGGAAGATTTTGGGGTAGCACATATTTGCATACACATTGCATTCTTTTTTCAGTTTTCCATTGGAAATACTGAATCCCTGACTGTCAGGGGTAGAAGGAATTCTCCTTCAAAGAATAGCCTGACACTTATAAGAAACAACACCCAGGGAGACATCATCTCTTGGAGACATCATTTAGCCATCTGTGTCCCTGAGACATCCTGTGGCCATCTGTCTTCCTGAAATATCCTGAGGTTATCTCACCTTGTGTAGACATCCAGGAACTGCCGATAAGAGAGCTTTCCCATCTCCAGCATATAAAATCCCCTGTGTGAACAATGTATTTTGAAGGTTGATCAGAACTCCGATCTTCCTGTCATCTCTCGTGTCTCTTGTCCCTTCATTCCTCCCTATCTTGGTTCGCTGCCCACGTTGATGTGTCCTGCCAGCCGGGACATCTGGCGCCCACTGACTGGGGCTCGAGCCATTGAGTCATAGGGAACCCCGTCCTCCTGGAAAACTTGGTCAAGCGGAGCTCACAATTGCCTCAGCAGACACCACCGAGAGACAGATCCAGGAGGAGAGTGGGGATGACGCACGCGGAGTGACCCACCATGGGTCAAGCAGTTTTGTCACATGATTTGTATTTGTCGGGCTTCAAGGATTCCTTCAAGACATGGGGGGCACGTGTTAAGAAAAAGGACTTAAAATTTTTCTTTTCATACATAGGGGAATTGTGTCTATGATTTCACCTTGAAGGGACCATTAATGGTAAAAGATGCCTTAGAGTAGGAGACTGTTTAAAAGATTATTATGAATCCTTTGGACAGAAAAATTGCCTGTTCCCACCTTTTCTTACTGGAAATTAATTAATGAATTTCTTAAAAGTTCACCCTTTGACAATGGTACCTTAAAACTTTTCAGGATTAGGAAAGAGACTGTGCAAAAGACCTCTCGTCCCCCCTCGCATGCCCATCAGTTAGTATAGACATAGACCATTCTCAGTCTCCCCAGGACCCTGGAAACCTTCCTGGTCCCCCTCAAAATACCACCCTAATGAATAGGGCTCCAATGGTTACCAACCGCCTTTATCCAGTTTTAAATCCTGGAGACACATTGACCCCTGGGGAGAAGGCTAACTTGGAGAAGGAAGCAACTCCCTATGATACAGAAGACCTGCCACTGCTTAGGACCCAGCCACAGCCTATAGGACTTACACATCCACCTCCCTCCTATATCTCTCCTGCTTTTTGTGCTCTGGCCCTTCAGGGGCCAAATCCCCCCACCAGATATTTTTTCCCCAATTCCCTTGCCTAACCTGGCTCCCTTGGGAGAGTCTCTCCAACATAGACTGGAAGAGATCCAAGTTTAAAAAGAATTAAGATCCCTTGACTCTGAGCTTTATTCATTAGCCTTAGGCATGGAGTCAACACAAGCTGGCCCAAAGTGGTCTAATACAAAGGCTAAGCCGCTCCATTGGACTGTTCTCACTTTTCAGTCACCCTCAGTTAGATAGTTAAGCCTGCCCAGGTTGATGTCAAAGACTTAGACGAGGATCAAGAGGAGGAAGCGGGGGAAATGGATCAAGGAGATCAGGACTCAGAGGATGAGGACTTCATCCCTAGGAAGGAAGGAACCCAGAGTGTCTACAAAACATTAAGCCTGCGTTTTCTTGAAAAAACTTAAAAAGTCTTGTGCTCACTATGGACCCATTGCACCCTACACGTAGGCATTATTAGAAAGCTACATGACACAATGTCTTACTCCCAATGATTGGAAATTTTTAGACCAAGCTACCCTCAATGCCGCAGACTTCCTGTTATGGAATGCAGATTTCAAAGAGCACTGTCAGGAAACTGCTGAGAAAAATTTAACTAAGCCCTCCTCTAATTCCTGGACTTATGTTAAGCTAGTGGGCAATGCGCCTTTTGACACTAAAACTTAACTGGCACGTTTCCCTGCTGGACTTTTGACACAGATTCAGATGGCTGGCTTACATGCTTGGAGACGCCTCCCTCAAAAGGCCTCTGCTACGACTTCCCTGGCAAAAATTCGACAAGGGCCCGACAAGCCTTATAGCGACTTTGTTCCCCGGCTTAACCTAGCTGCGGGATTCTTGCTTGGACCAAGCGAAAGCGAAAGCACCTTTGTAAAACATCTTGCCTTTGAAAATGCCAACCTGGCATGTCAGGATGTTCTTCGACCACATAAGAAAAAAGTGAAACTTTCTGACTTTATTGGACTCTGTGCAGCGTTGGGTGTAGCCCTTGCCATGGGTCTCACCCTCGGTGCCGCCTTTACCAAGGCCTTTCACAATCCTGGCTCACGTAGTTGCTTTACTTGTAAACAACCTGGCCATTTTGCACGTGAGTGTCTGACAGGCAAACAAAGCCTAAGAATAGTGTCTTTTCAAACTGAGGCTAAACTGCCCCCAGCTACCCTTTGCCCTAGATGAGGTAAAGGTCATCACTGGGCCAGTGAGTGTAGATCAAAGACAAATGCCCTCAGCAGCCTATCTCAAAATCCTTCTCCACAATTGCCTCATTCCAATTAGCCACCCCAGGCAGCGCAGGATTGGACCTTTTTGCCGCCACCGATACAATATTAGACTCAATGCAAGGGCCCCAGATAATACCCACTGGAATTATGGGTCCCACTCCATCTCATATGTGTGCCCTTATTCTTGAAAGAGCCTCTACTACCTTACAAGGTGTTCAGGTCTTCCCCGGCATTAAAGATAATTATTTCACTGGAGAAATAAAAATACTGGCCACAGCTATTAATGGAGTTGCGGCCATCCCAGCAGGAACAAGACTTGCACAATTAATACTCCTTCCCTTGGATTCAGGAGGCACTTCCACCACTCAAACCTACCGAGGGGGACTACCTCCTTGGGCTCCTCTGATGTATATTGGGTTCAGCCCATTTCTCACAATAGACCCACCCTTATCTTACTTATTGAAGGAAATGAATTCCAAGGAATTCTTGATACTGGAACTGATGCCACAATTATTTCTCAAAAATACTGGCCAACAGGTTGGCCCCTCACCCCATCCTTGACAGACCTTAAAGGGATAGGACAGTCAAAAAATCCTCTGGTCAGCTCTAGGGCTCTTAGCTGGACTGATACAGAGGGTAATATGGGAACTGTCACTCCTTTCTTTGTTCCTGACCTTCATCTTAACCTATACGTCCGAGATATTTTGAGTCAAATGTAAGTTATTCTTTCCAGTCCCAATTCCATGGTGACTCATCAAATGCTTCATATGAATTTTGTCCCTGGTACAGGCATGGGGAGACTGAGACAAGGACTGGTTGAGCCTATACAACCCTTACAAAAAACAAATACATATAGACTTGGGTATTTGGATTTTTAGTGTTGGTCCCTGACCCTCCTGTACCCCATGCAGATAAAATTATTTGGGAGACTCAGACTCCTGTGTCGGTGGATCAGTGGCCCCTTACCCAAGAAAAATTGGAGGCTGCCTCCATGATAGTGCAGGAACAGCTGGCAGCTGGCTATGTAGAGCCATCAAGCTCACCATAGAATAATTATATTTTTGTTATCAAGAAAAAATCAGGCAAGCGGCGCCTTTTACAAGATTTGTGTGTCATTAATAAAGTTATATGCCTGATGGGAGCACTACAGCCAGGCATTCCCACACCAGTGGCTATTCCCAAAAACTATTGTAAAATGGTTGTTGACTTAAAAGATTGCTTTTTTACCATTGCTTTACATCCTGAAAATAGACCCTATTTTGCCTTTAGTCTCCCTCACATTAATTTTCAGGGCCTTATGCAGAGATTTCAATGGAAGGTTCTTCCCCAAGGTATGGCAAACAGCCCTAGTCTTAGCCCAAAATACGTTGCTCAAGCAGTAGACCCTGTGAGAGAGCAATGTTCACAAATTCATATTTTACATTAATTGGATGATTTGTCAATTGCTGCACCTAATATCCATGACGTTAATAATTGTTACCTGGACCTTTACAAAACCCTCACTACCTTGGGACTACAGATAGCTTCTGATAAGGTTCAAACACAGGACTGTTATACCTATTTGGGCCTTAAACTTCAAGATAATCAGATTCAAATTCCTAAAATACAACTACGTGTGGACCATCTTCACACTCTTAATGATTTTCAAAAATTACTGGGGGATATTAAATGGCTAAGAACATATTTAAAATTACCCACTTGTGTACTTTTGTCCTTTAATTATATTTTGAGAGGTGATTCCCACCCCTCCTCCTCTCAAAAGCTTACACACGAGGCATTACAGGCATTAAACCAAGTCACAGAAGCCATTGCCCAACAGTTTGTTACACAAATTTCTTATAACCTTCCTCTGGTTCTGGTTATTTAACAAACTCCTCATACACCCACAGGAATAATTTGGCAGCGAGATCCACATTTTAAAAATAAAGGCTGCCCCTTGCTTTGGGTCCATTTACCCACCACATCCTCCAAGGTTATTATTGTTAATCTTGCTCAGGTAGCTTCTATTATTATTAAAGGTCATTTGATTCTCGACAACATTTTGGCAAAGAACCTCATAATAATTTAATTCCATATATGAAGGACCAAACCAAATTTTTAATACAGACACGGGATGAATGGGGTATTGCCCTATCAGGCTTTTGGGGAACAATTGATAACCACCTCCCCAATTACCCCCTTTTACATTTTGTCCAGTTACATCCATTTATTTTTCCCAAAATTACTCAAAAGGCTCCCATTCCTCAAGCCCTTAATGTCTTTACAGACGGTTCCAGTAATGACTGAGCGCTCTTTGTTGTCAATAACCAGCCTACCATCTTTGATACTATCTATCAGTCAGCACAGGTTGTGGAATTGTTTGCCATAACACAAGTTTTTATAATATTTTTTGATAATCCTGTTAATATTTATACAGACAGTGCCTACATTGCTCATTCTGTGCCCCTGCTGGACATTTCCCCCACCATTAAGGCTTCTTCCAATGTGGCCTTTATTTTTCATCAGCTTCAGCAGCTAATTCAGGCCAGACAACACCCATTTTTCTTAGAACACATCAGGGCACACTCTGATCATCCCAGGCCTCTAACACAAGGTAATGCCCAAGCTGATGCAGCAACTCGTTCCATCTTTCCAATTTTTGTGGGCTCCATTCAAAAGGCCACAGAGTTACACAATCTTCACCATCTAAATTCCAAGAGCCTTCAATTACTTTGTAAAATTACCATGCAACAGGCACGAGAAATAGTAAAAGCATGCCCAGGTTGCACTGTCTCCCTCCCCATTCAACACATGAGAGTTAACCCCCGAGAATTACTGCCCAATCAGTTTTGGAAAATGGATGTTACTCATTTTCCTGAATTTGAAATTACCAAATATATACACGTTTCTATAGATACCTTCAGCGACTTTATTTTTGCATCACCACATTCAGGAGAGGCTACCAAATATGTCCTTTCTCCTCTTATTTCAGCCTTTTCCATAATGGGTAAACCAATACATATTAAAACAGATAATTATCCTGCATATACCTGTGCCAAGTTTAAATAGTTTTGTGCTACCTTGCAAATTCGTCATACTACTGGAATTCCATACAACCCTCAGGGCCAAGGCGTTGTGGAACGTGCCCACCTAACCTTATAGACTTGGATAACCCTCCATAAGGCTTCCGCCCTTGTATTTACCACTCCCAGGCATCGCCTTAACCATGCCTTACTTGCCCTTATTTTTCTTACCCTAGACAGTGAAGGCCATTCGGCCGCAGACAGAAACTGGCATCCCTTGTCCAATTCTGTTCGCCCACCTCTTATGTGGTGCAATTCCCTTACAAATAAATGGAAAGGTCCAGATCCTGTTCTCATCTGGGGACGAGGCTCAGCTTGTCTTTTGGACAAAGAGCAATCAGCCCCAAGATGGTTACCAGAATGCCTGGTTAAACAGGTTAATGACTTACCTCAACACAGGGATGGAGGGCCTCCCCCTGAGGACAAATTTTGTTCTTTTTCAGATGCAGCCAACAATCTGTGTGAGGATCCTGATTTAGGCACTTCTGCTTAACAGGTTTGTACATGGAGGCCTTGGCCCTCCACGTTCCAACATCATGGTGTAAGTTTTTGGGCCCCCCTGTGAATGCAAGTGATGATCTTGGACTCAGGCTCCCATTAGTTGGACCGAGACTGCTGACTGCGTGACTAAGGTGGCTTACCTCCATGCCGAGGTTGACCATAAACTTGGAGGAGTTCATCAGCCTAAATGGGTATGTGTTAACAAGCCAAAGTTTATTCCCCCTAGTACAAGTAAAGCTCTCCAAAATTCTTCTGCAACCTGTTCGCATACCCAGGCGAGGCATGACTCTTGTTATGTGTCGCCCTCAATTTGTGTTAACAAGCAGGGAGAACAATTTTTTGAAGCCTCCCAAACTGAAACTCATGCAGCAGGGGGGACCACTATTCATTATACCTCCGTACTATTTGACCAGGGAGTAGAAGGCAAATACACCAAGCTACAGTCAGCTGGTTGCCAAGGCCCTGTCGGTAAACCCTCCTGCTGGCCCATTAAGGCCCCTACAGGGGTCACTGATGGTGGAAGAACCACTGATGCTGTCAAACATCCTCACATAATCAAACTTTTGAAACCCCAAATCCCTGAGCTCACATATCATCCCTTAATGTTGCCTAAATCTCAGCTCCCAGGTTTAGATACCAATACATTAGATATTTTGGAAACTACCTTCTACTTGCTTAATAATTCCAACCACACCCTTGCTGATGATTGCTGGCTCTGCATGACAACAGGGGCAATTATGACTATGGCAGTTCCTATTAATTCTATCATAGACACTGATAATACATGCCAACCCGGATTTCCTTTTTAAGTACAACTTATAGGCACTATTACATTATGTCTTTTAGGCGCGATGCAGAATAACACCTATGATATTGATGTTGGAGTTACTTTCTTTGAAAATTGCTCAACATACAAAATTATTCCTCACCCACCCCAACTCTTTGTCCTCCCAATGGCAGAGTTTTAATGGGTGGAGGAAACTTGGCCTTCCCCAGGCTTCCAGCGAATTGGACCGGTGGCTCTGTTCTTGCCTTATTACTCCCTGATATAACTATAGTCCCAGGAGACGAACCTCTACCCATTGCTAGCCTAGACACCTTAGTCAAAAGACACAGGCGGGCAATACAGGCCTTACCACTCATTGCCAGCTTTGGAATAACAGCTGCTGTGGGCACAGGTACACTGGCTTAGGAACAGCTATACACTCTTACCATCGCCTGTCTCAACAACTTATAAATGAGGTACAAACTCTATCAGGAACCATTAAAGATCTGCAGGACCAAATAGACTCCCAGGCAGAAGTGTTCCTTCAAAAAGACGAGGCTTAGATTTGCTGACAGATAACCAGGGAGGTATTTGCTTGGGCTTAGGGGAACGATGCTGCTTTTATGCCAATAAATCAGGCATAGTATGCACTAAAATTAAGCACCTTCAATAAGATCTAGAAAGAGATGACGCGAACTATTTGAAAATCCCCTCTGGACTGGGCTTTATGGATTTCTACCCTACCTTCTTCCCCTATTAGGCCCTTTGTTGGGTTTACTTATAAATGGGTCCATAGGACCCTGCATTATAAACAGGCTGGTACAATTTATTAAAGAACAGATTAATATTTTGGCCTCTAAACCCATACAGGTCCATCATCGTCTGGAGATGGAAGACCGTGCTGCCAACATTTAAAAGGATGTTCTACCCTTCTCACAGGCTTATTTCTTAAGTTTACATCCCCACAGATCTCTCTTTCTTATATAAAAGTATGAGTAACAGCTCTGACCAACTATCTTCTGCCCTTGCCATAATGGTTCGTCCCCCATGGGCCCCTCCACTTGGCGAAGGATGCACCCATGGAGTGAGGATGTTATCCCAGTTCATTATTGTGATTGACTCTTCACATGTGCTGACATTTATATTCAATCTCTACGCAAAAGCCTATTGCTAAAGAAGTTTTGGTCCCACTCCTATACTCACTCTTGTTTCTAAACCTACCAACTATCATCCTAATCCTACTTACTATCCCTTTTTGACTGGATGTTCTCTTCAACATTCAATCATCGAAGATACAAGGTCCTATGCCATTGTATATCGATTCATCTGAGACGTCTGTGCAGAATATAATTCAAAACTAAGTATCCCACTCGAGCGCCTAATGCCTTACTGGGCTTCAAATCTTACCTAGATTTCTGTTGGTTCCAATACCATTATTCATCTCGCAGAAGGATTCCTAACCCAAATCGAACCTGTTATTAACCCTAACCATACACTGTTCGCTCAATCTCACTTTACAGAAGAGCAGGTACAGAGTTGGTCTTACAATACAAGAATGTAGGGGATCTTCCACCTGCTGAGAACCTCAAAGGTCCATGCAGAAATGATCCCTGGATAAGATGTAGGCAGCTATGGAGGACCTAAGAGAGCAAAAATCATCTTCCATGGCAAAAACCCTGGTCAGGACGAAGGGATGTGTCTGAAACAGCCGCTTTCTTCTTAATATAGAGAAGATGGACCAAACCAGGCCTGTGTGGAGAGCTGTTCCGAGGTGCCTATGGTTGAAATACCATTCTTACTTTTGAAAGTGTCACAGGAAGTAGGGGCAGCCTTCATTTCATGGGACCCTATGCAACAACTGTTAGCACTAAGTGGTTGTCAAGGCAGTGACCTCTTTCAGTTTCTGAAGGAATTGACCTACCTAACTTCCTTGGTGTTTGAAATCTCTGAACTTGGGATCCAGGAAGCAAGGCATCCAGAGCCAGTCCCAGTCTCAGTCACATTGGGCTCACTTGTTTGGATTTACCAAAGATAGGGTCAGTCTTTCTTGGTACCTACTGATGTGAGGATGGCCAAAAGCCAGGAGAGCTCTGAAGAGGGGCCTTTCCAGGGAAAGCAGATAGTTGCTCACCAATGGCTCCTGGCAACTTCACAGAGTTGGAAAAGGAGACAAGATCTGAGACCCTACAGGGCATTTCGGTGGAACAGAGTATGGCCCACCAGTCAGAGGACACTCCATATATTCACACACCTACTTGGGAGAAGGAGGTGCCGTTTGAGTATGGGTGTGAGTATGCGGTTTTGTCTCATGTTCTGAGAATAGATAGGAAAGTCGGTTTGTTTGGTTTGGAGTGGACTGTTTCTTGTATGTCATTTGACAAGGCAAGTGTTTCTATATCTGTGTATCCTACTGTGTCCGTGGTTGTAGACATTAGAAAAGACAATGCATCAATGGATGTGTCCTGTCTAATAGAAAGCTCCCATCATTCATCCGGCCCAATTTATGAATGGACTGCAGCTTGTCTTATAGATGGGCAAAACCTATTATCTTCCCAAGTTCCAGTCGTCTTCCTGAATTCTGGAAACTCTCCAGAATAGGCTCAGGGTTTTGTGTCCAAGATATAAACCACTTCCACACTCTGTGAAATGGCCATGTACTGAATAGCTGAAGGGAATGGGGGCATCTCAGAAAACTCAGATATCAGTGTGACCAGGAAAGTCTCAGAGGAGAAACCCTGCTTTGGGCCTTTTGCTTGCCTATTGTACTGTTGCCCTTAATGTCAGGATGGTTTTTGCCTCAGGCCACACTTTGTGAAGCGTGAAGAAATTAATTTTCATATGGAAAAGAATGGGCATCACCTGTGGCTCTTTGCTTAATTGCTTTGGAAAGGGATGCGTCTGAATCAGCATCTTGGCCCTGTATGAGGCTATGGCTTAAATTCTCAGCACCAGATGGATCTAAAGAAAGATCCCATGTGTGCATCCAAAAAAAATGGCAAAAAGTTCAGTTTTTGTGGATGAAGTTTCTTGCCTTTCTCTCTTAGTTTCATGACCTTTATCAAGTGAGAATAGGGATCCTTTGTTTCAAATGAGTTCTTGAATGCCATGCAGAGGTGCTTGGGTTTCCTCATGACTCCAAATCACATGAAGAGTCTATACCTGACAGGCAGTAGGCCTCAAATTGGAGAAGCAGAGCAGTATTAAGAGCTGGCCTACTTGATCACTCCTGGTTCACAGGAAGGGTGTCCAGGCCACAATGACTTTAGGCAAATGAGGGGCAAGGGAGCTTTTTTTGAACACTGTCTTTGGATGTGCCCCTCATGGAAATATCCAGCCACAGTTTATGATGAGTGTATATATGGAAGAATATGAGGGCTATGTGGGAGTGTTTTGGTTTTAATTCTGGTCATTTGTGTGGCGGTTGGGAGATGACTGGGTCCACCGGGGTTTAAACTCTGGTGTGATTCCCCTTAGAGACTGTGTTGTGGAACTGAACTCAGAGAATTATTGCCATGAAATGTGTTGAGATTTTTGGAGGCCACACATGGGAGTCACCCTTGGAAACCGAGATATAGACCAAGGGTGGCTTTCCACACAGCACAGGGAATCTCAGCAATGATATCATGTGATTTTATTCTGAAAGGCTTGGCAGCCATAGTTGAGAGTCAAAACAAACATGGACCTCACATTGTAGGCTTCTATGGGCCTGGCTTCATGTAACTTTTTGGCCACTCTTTGGGAAACCTTGCCTGTGAGAGTTCTCTAGAGCATTCATTGAAATGAGCTTCCTCACCATTTAACGGTACCTGAATGAATTGAAACCCAGAGTGCCTCCAAATTCATCCTTGAAAAATGGCTACATAAATACCATGACATTTTTGAAATTCCCATGACCAGGTGGCACTGGACAACCATGAATGTCCTGTTGCTGATTTGAGTGTACCAGACACTGCCTTGATTGACAGGGTTTCATGATAATGATGTAGAAAAGAGATGTCAGTAAGTTGGAGCCTGCTGATTAGTGGTCGTAGAGAAGTGTTGTGCACGTGTGTGTTAAAAAATCTGTGGTGCGGTCATGTGGATCTGCCATTGGCTTTCAAATGGGTTGTGACTGACATGGAGCAGCCAGCAGAACCTTGTATGTAGAGGCATCTTGTTATATGGAGAAGTTTCAGGGCAATGTTCAGAATCAGGTTGCTATGGTCAAGGGGGCAAGCTATGTGGAATAGAAGCCAGATTGGTGTATTCTCCTGTAGACCCTGACCCACGACACGTGACAGAACTCCCTCCAGCAGTTTGTCCTAGTTGAACTTTTTGAATTTCGTGAAGCAAATACCAAACTCCCAGTGCAGCGGCAAGAAACACCACAAAAAGTGGAAGGTGACCAAATAGCTTCACACTCCACATGGGGAGACACTTAGCCCCCAGTGGCCACAATTATCTACAAAGAGAGAATTCAGCACTGCTGCCTAATGTTCATTGGAATATAAGAGACCATGTCCTCCAGGTCACATAGATGCAGACCCAGCTTTGATGGTCTCACTACAAAGGAAGCTAAAGCTCCTGACAACAACATATATTTCAAGTGCCCAACCTCAGAGGCAGTTTCTGAAGAAGTCTTTAGGCCAGCAGAGCTCCATGATTGTGGAGTTTACACTGTCCCTTACTTTTGGAAACTGGTCTACCACCTTCAAAGTTCTAAACTCCTGAGCAATTTTCATTCCAGATATATATTCACAGATTTTATAACTCTTCTCCTCAAATTGTGTCTTACTTGGAGCGAAGGAAATGTCAAGGAATTGTTCTGGATGAGAGTGGAAGGATTTTTGTGTAGCACATGTTTGCATACACATTGGATTCATTTTCCAATTTTCCAATTGAAATACTGAATCCCTGACACTACCCCATACCCTACTAGACTCTGTGTACTAATCCTAATATGATGGAGAAAAATAACCCCCCAAAAATTGAAATACAAGCATTTCAAAAGAGGCCTGGTGTATATTTGGACTTGCCTTATGCACTGTATAGGGTAGGAGTTATAAATCTAGTCAATTTTTTGTTGAAATAGTTCTCCAGTTGTTTTTAAAGTTAACCAATATGTGAATTCCTGTCTCCCTTTCGCTGTAGCCTATTCAGCATATTATTTTTATAAGCACATATACAATTCTACCTGGTACCACACGTACACTATTTTGTGGTTGCTGACTTGGCAGATACAAATTGTGAGAAGAGATCACTCCTCCTAAATGCTGATGGAACTGAAAATTCAACCTATGGGTGAGTTTCCTAGATGAACAACATTATATATAAATCCATGTTCAGTAAAATGAATATTTTTGATCTGTGAATGATATATATTTCATGGTGAATTTCAATTGGCATATAGTGCTAATTTTTAATATCTGTATATATATATATATATATATATATATATATATATATATATATATATACTATCCAGATTTTTCAAAATATGAAATATATCTGTCTTATTATACATTTCCTAAATTCATTCATATTCATGTATGCGGATTTATAATTATCTTTTCACAAGATTATTCTCAGAAATATTCATCCACCTGAAATACATATTTGTTTCCTACTACTGAAAACTAACTTCAGTGAATGGTGTATACAAATCCTAATATTTCTTCAGTAACTGACCAAGTTTAACATCAATGCAAGTAGACTCCTATGGAACATGATGTGTATGTTGATGTTAATTTTTTTCAACACTGGTGCATTACAATTTCTTTAGTTTATGCACATCATTGGATATAGATTTCATCCACAAGTTTGCAAATTTATAGGCATTTGTTTCACTTTCAATCACTTTCTACTTCAGAACACATATATTTCTTCATGTTTCTTGACTGGTCTTTTCATGAGACTTCTTTCCAAACACATTATTTTTGATATCCAAAAGTACTTTTGAAGCAAATCTCACACACCCTACATGATGAACCATAACCCTAATATTACGATTAGATGTATAACTGGTTAGAATGAATGATTGTATATCAATATATGATTTCTTATATATTTTCAGATATCAATTCAATCCATTATTTAAAGTGGAACCAGTTATATTATTTATACACAATATTGTCTATTCATGCATTATCTCTATATTCATAGACACAGGGTACACCTCTTTATACCCCCAATACTAATTTACATGTCTTCAAAATATTCCTCCTTGAAATGGTGGAAGAAATACTCATGTCACCTGACCTATGTATACATTTTATCACAGTAATATTCTGGACATAAAAAGCAAAGGTCACACTTATGATTGTACCAATGTAAAGGTTGGTCGAGCATTGGAGTAAGAGACCACCAAGAGACTGTCACATGCAACAGCAAAGTGTTTATTGGGGGTCCAGCATGCTGTGGCTCAGAGCTCACTTGAATTTAGCAGAGAGCCCTGAGAACAGCTTAAGCAGAGCTTATATACTTTCCTTAGAGAGGGCAGGGAGTGAAATTTATTGATGGGTCATGACAAGTGGGCGGTTTGTTTGCAAATGTGTGAGGGAGTACATTCTGCAGTTTGGCAATTGGGGACAGTACATTTGGGGAACAAGATAAGCAAACAGTTCTCAAGATTTCAACAGTGTTTTGTTAAGCATACAGAAAAACAGAAATTGACAAGTACCTATTTTATTATCCTTTCAATCCCACATCTTGTTCTGGTTACTTTTAATCATAAAAGTGATCATTGGGGGGTGTCACAATTCATGTCTGCTAGTCGGAAACATTGTTGTCTGATTACCATAAGTTTAACTTGTCCAATTTGAGCTTGGAGAAAAGAAACTACACGGTTGAGCATACAGGGCCCTACAGTTAGCAATAATATGAAGATTATTAAAGGACCGGCCAAGGCTGATAAAAGTGTAGTTACCCATGGGGACTGTGTGTACCAAGACTCAAACCACCCTTTTTGGGCCTCTGTCTCTCGTTGACACTCTTCAAGGCGTTTTTTTTAAATTTACTCATAGATTCTTTTACAACTCCAGTATCGTCAGCATAAAAACAATATTCTTCCCTCAATGCAGCACAAAGGCCCCTTCTCTCATGAAGAGAAGGTCCAAATGTCGCCTGTTCTATAAAACTACTTCAGAGAGCGAGGTTAAAGATTCCTGTAAAGCTGTGATGGAGGTTTTTAATATCTTTAAGTTTTGGTCTATTGGTACTTGTCATTGGGTTATTTGTTGTGTCCCATGGACTAGGGCAGTGGTTCCTGTGCCCACCCCTGCAGCAACTCCTATTCCGAATAGGATGGCTAAAGTGAGGAATACAGCTCCCAGCGGAACCGAATTTTTTGCCCCCCTATTTGATTTTTAAATGAACCTGTTTAATGATAGAGCACTCTGGGAATCATCTGCACCATTACATAATTAATCACATCTGTTGACCATTTTATGAACCCATTAACAATGTTTAAGTATATAGAATTACACTTTTGTAGGGACAGAGAAGGCAAGGCACCTAAGATAGCACCGAAGCTAGGGAAACAATCCTATTTGGTTGCAAACGGATTTAGAGGGCATTGCTTCTGTTGTAATCAATTAATCTGCTGAACCCCAAGTTTAGGTAGTTTCAGAATTTTGTACCCAACATGTAGGTAAAGTGGCTCAGAAGTTCACAGTCTGCAGAAGTTCACAAAAAGCTGTTTTTGTTTCTGTTTTATTTCCTCTGTTCTATGCAAGTTTAGTTTTTAAGGACACTTGGGAGGGGGAGAGATTTTGTCTTCTCTTTTTTTTCTCCCTGCCAGCTATTACCATGGAGCCCAGTTGGTAACTTCTTTATCTTAGAAATGTAGCCATCTCTGTGAAGCCCCAGCTCAAGGCCAGAGGCCTTGTTCACATATTTTGTGAAAAACTAGTAAAGGGGTGTCTAGCATAGCAGAGCTGATTTTTCCAGCCCGTGGTACGTAGAACAGGGCAACAAGAAAAGAGGAAGTTTATCTACATTGAACTCCTTCATTGGGACTCTTTTGCTAAAAGTCCTAAATTCAGCCATGGTGAAGACTTCTGGAGAAGGTCAGTTAAGAATTTTCTGTGGTCCTGGTACAGAGGGGGAAGACGTGAAAGGCGGGTGGTGAGAGCAGCTCCGTGGATCTGAGAATGAGGAAGAAGAGATGTAAAAGAATAATGGGAAAGGGCTTTGGGATTTTCCTAGCATCAAAAAGTTGAGCAGTAGAACAGATAGAAAAGAGGGGAAGATGGGAGTGAGTATCTCAAAAAGCCTGTGAGGGACTTCAAATTCTTAGTAACCTGTTTTCAGTGTTCACAAAGCAACTTTAAAGGCCATTTTCATTACATCTTGGATAGGGGTCTGAGGGCTCTCCTCTGCCTGTTTGAGCTTTGGGTTAGCTGGTAAAAGGACCTGTTGGGACCCGGTGCGGACACTGACAGGAGAAGAGAGGAGTGAGTGGGCAGAGGGGTATCTCAGTACCTGCTACCTCAGCAAGGGGGCAATTGTCTGAGAACCAGCGGTGGTTTGGGTATTTGATCTAGTAATTGGAGAGGAGAAATCAGGTTGCTGAGGTGGGATTGACAGCAGAGCATCTGGAGTAGATGGCAGAGGGTGAGGATCTATTGGAGATGTATAGTTCAGGATTTGAGTGAAGGAGGAAAAAGGCCTCCACATAGGGGAATTTCCTTCCACGCTATTGAGCACTTGCCGCAGTTAAAAAGGTCACACAGAATTTGAGGTTATAGAGACCCCCCTGGGGGCCATCGGTTTTGGTTGTTAATTGGTAATATGGCCAATGCTGTGTACTGAATTTGATGAAAAGTTTGGGTTCCTCTAGGCAGCCCCTATATGCTCACATCCCTATGACTCACAGAAGAAGTCGGCTTTTTCCTCACACAGCCTTGGCTTTTGTGGCTTTGATAACTGCGGGGTAAACATAGTAATCTAGGCTAGCCAACCTGCATCTGGCTCGCGTTTTCCTTCACCCACAATAGCAAAACTCAGACACTCTTCCTGATAAACCATAACCCTAATATTACCATTAGATGTTTAACTCGTTGGAATGAATGTATGTATATCAATATAAGATTTCCTGTATATCTTCAGATATCAATTAAATCCATTATTTAAAATTGGAACTAGTTATATTATTTATTCACATTATGATTTATTAATGCATTATCTTTGTATTCATAGATACATTGTAAACTTATTTGTATCCCGAATACTAATTTATAAGTCTTCAAAATATTGCTCTGAGAACTGGTGGAAGAAATACTCATGTCACCTTATCTACAAATATATTTTATCACAGTAATATTCTGGACACAAAAACCAAAGGTCACACTTATGCTTCTAGGAAAATCTAAATGGAAAGTGAGCAGGGATTACTAAAAACATCCACGTTCAGTTTGCCTAATGCACTCTAATGTCAATCCTATTGGTAATTACATATTTGTTTCTTCCTAAGATTATATATTCTCTCAAGCATGTTGAAATTGTCTAATCCAATCACTCACTTTATACTTTGCCTGATTTCCTAATGTCTCTATTGATATCTGCTTTCCTACATATTTTCACCAGTTCATCATTGTGACTGACTCTTCACATGTGCTGACATTTACAGTCATTCTCTACAAGAAACCCTATTTCTAAAGAACTTCTGGTCCAAATCCTACACTCACTCTTTTTTCAAAATATACCGATTACCTTCCTAATCCTGCCGACTCTTCCTCTTTCACTACATTCAATCATCCAAGGTAAATGGTCCTATACCATTGTATGTTGATTTATCTGAGACAACTGTGCAGGAAGTAATTCAAAGCTAAGTATCCCCATCAAGGGCCCAATGCCCTTCTGGGCTTCAAATCGTACCTAGATTTCTGTTTTCATACGTATATTTCTCCTCTATATTCTTAAAAATATCGCAGGTTCCTATACCATTATTAATCCAGCAGAATGATTCCTAATCCAAATTGAACATGTAATTAATACTAACCATACACTGTTTCCTCAATCTAACTTTACAAAAGAGCAGGGACAGAGTTGGTCTTAAAATACAGGAATGTAGGGGATCTTCCACCTGCTGAGAACCTCATAGGTCCATGCAGAAATGATCCCTGGAGAAGACATATTCAGCTATGAAGGACCTGAGAGGGCAAAAGTCATCATCCATGGCAAACAACTTGATGTGGATTGTCTGAATGAGGCACTCTCTTCTCAATGTAGAGAAGGTGGACCAATCCAGGCCTGTGTTGAGAGCTCTTACAGGGCGCCTATGGTTGATATACCATTCTAACTTGTAAAAGTGTCACAGGAAATAGGGGCAGCCTCCATCGCATGGGACTCTTGGAAGCAACTGTTAGGACATATGGTTACCAAAGCAGTGATCTCATTCAGTTCCTGAAAGAAGTGACCTCACCTCATTTTCTTGTTGATTTAACTCTCTGAACATGGGGTACAGGAAGCCAGGCATCCAGAGCCAGTCCCAGTCCCAGTTTCAGTGTGCTCACTTGATTGGAATTAACAAGGATAAGGTCAGTCATTCTTGGTACCTTCTAATGTGAGGATCGGCAAATGCCATGAAAGCTCTGAAGAGGGGCCTGTCCTGAAAAAGATGGTAGTGGCTCAGCACTGGCTACTGACAACTTTGGAGACTTGCCCAAAAAACCGGATCTGAGACAGGACAGGACATTTCAGGGAAAGTCTGTCAGTCAGAGGACACTCCAGTTAGTCACATACCTACTTGCTGGAAGGAGGTGCCTTTGTGGGTGTGGGTGTGTGTTTGTGGTTATGTCTCATGGTCTGAGAATAGGTAGGAAAGGCGGTTTGTTTGGTTTGGACTAGACTGCTTCTAGAATGTCATTTGACAAGGGGAGTGTTTCTATATCTGTGTATCACACTGTGTCTGTGGATGCAGACATTAAAAAAGAGAATGCATCAATGATTGTTTCCTGTCTAGTAGACAGCTTTCCAGCGTTCATCCTGCCCAATTTATGAATAGAGTGTGGCTAGCCTTATTGATGTGCATCACCTGCTACCTTCCTAAGTTCCTGTTTTCTTCCTGAATTCTGGCCACTCTGCTTTAGGCCTTTTGCTTACCTAATGTTCTGTTGCCCTGAATGTCAGGAAGGTCTTTGCCTCAGGCCACCCTTTTTTGAATCCTGAAGAAAACAGTTTTCAAATGGAAATGAATAGGCATCACCTGTGTTTCTTTGATTAAATGCTTTGGAAAAGGATGTGTCTCAATCAGCCTCTTCACCCTGTGTGAGGCTGTGGCTTAGATTCTCAGCACCTAATTTATCTAAAGAAAGATCCCATATGTGCATCCAAATCCACAATGGCAAAAAGATCAATCATTGTGGATGAAGTCTCTTGCCTTCCTCTGTTATGTTCCTGACCTCTATCGAGTGAGAATAGGGATCCTTTGGGTCAAATGAGTTCTTCAAAGCCATGCAGAAGTTCTTGGGTTTTCTCATTACTCCAAATAGCATAAAGAATTTATACCTGACAGTCAGTAGGCCTCAAATTGGACAAGCAGAGCAGTATTAATGGCAGGCCTATTTGATCACTCCTGGTTCACCGGAAGTGTGTCCAGGCCACTCTGACTTTAGGCAAATGAGTGGCAAGGGAGCATATTTTTGACACTGTCTTGAGCTGTGTCCCTCATGGAAACCACCAACCGGAGTTTATGATGAGTGCCTATATGGAAGAAGATGAGGGCCATGTGGGAGTGTTTTGGTTTTAATTTTGGTTATTTGTGTGACTGTTGGAAGAGATGACTGGGTCCACCTTGGCTTGAACTCTGGTGTGATTCCCCTTAGATACTGAGTTCAGGAAATGACATCAGAGAAATATTGCCATGAACTGTTTTGGGATTTTAGGAGGCCACGGATAAGAGTTGCCCTTGGAAACTGATCTAGGGCCAGGTTTGCTTTCCACAGAGCACTAGGAATTTCAGCAAGGATATCACATGATTTTATTCTGAAAAACTTGACAGCCAGAGTTGAGAGGCAAAACACACATGGACCTCACATTGTAAACCTCAATGGGCATGGCTTCATGTGACATTTTGGCCACTCTTTGGGAAGTCTTGCCTGTGATAATTCTCCACAGCTTTCTATGAAATGAGCTTCCTCACCATTTAATGTTTCCTGATAAATACCATGAAATTTTTGAAATTCCCATGAACAGGTGGCACTGGAGAATCTTTGGATGTCCTGTTTCTGATCATGAGTGTACCACACAGTGCCTTGATTGACTGGGTTCCATGAAAATGGTGTAGAACAGAGATGCCAGTAACTTGGTGCCTTCTGAGTAGTGGGCCTAGAGGAGTGGTGGGCAGGAGTGTGATAAAACATCTGCGGTGGGGCCATGTGGATCTGCCATTGTCTTCAAAATGGCTTGTGACTGACATGGTGCAGCCAACAGACCCTTATAAGTAAAGGCATTTTGTTATATGGAGAGGTTTCAGGGCAATGTTCAGAATCAGGTTGCTATAGTCAAGGGGGCAAGCTATATAGGATAGAAGCCTAGTTGGTGCATTCTCTTGCTGACCCTGTTTCACCACACGTGACAGAACTCCCTCCAGCACTGTGTCCTAGTTGATTTCCTTGTATTTCGTGAAGCAAATACCAAACTCCCAGTGCAGCTGCAAGAAACACCAGGAAAAATGGAGGATGACCAAATGACTTCACGGTCCACAGGGGGGGAGACACTTAGTCCCCAATGGCCACAGTTGACCTAAAAAGATAGAATTCAGCACTGCTGCCTCATGGTCATTGGAAAATAAGAAACCACTTCCTCCAGGTCACATAGATGCAGACCCAGCTTTGATGGTCTTACTACAAAGGAAGCTAAAGCTCCTGACAACAACATATATTTCATGTGTCCAAACTCAGAGGCTGTTTCTCAATAAGTCTTTATTCCACCAGAGCTCCATGTTTGTGGCGTGTTTACCCTGTCCCTTACTTTTGGAATCTCCTCTACCACCTCCAAGTTTGTAAACTCCTGAGCATGTTCCATTCCAGGTATATAATCACGGATTTTCAAACTCTTCTCTTCTAATTGTGTCATACTTGGGGTAATGGTTATATCAAGGCTTTGTTCTGGATGAGTGTGGGAGGATTTTTTGTAGCACATATTTGCCTACTCATTGAATTCTTTTTCTAATTTTCCTTTGGAAGTACTTTATCCCTGACACTACCCCAAACCCTACTAGACTCTGACTACTAATCCTAATATGATGGAGAAAAATAACCCAAACAGATTGGAAATGCAAGCAGTTCAGAAGAGGCATGGTGTACAGTTGGAATTGCCTTTTGCATGATAAAGTGTAGCTGTTGTAAAACTTGTCAATTTCTTGTTGAAATAGTTCTCCATGTGTTTTTAATTTAACAAATAAAAAAAATCCTCTCTCCCTTTCTCTGTAGCCTATTCAGCACATGTAATTTCATTTGCACATATAGATTCCTACCTGGTATCACATGTACATTCTTTTGAGATGGCTGATTTGGCAGATACATATTGTTAGCAGAGATCACTCCTACTAAACGCTGTTGGAACTGAAAATTCAAACTATTCGTGAATTTCCTAGTTGAACAACATTATACATAAATCATGTTGAGTAAAATAAATATATTTGGACCTGTGGATGATATATATTTCACAACAAATTTTGATTGTCATATATATTGCTACTTTTTAATGTCTGTGTGTTATATGTATATCCAAATATATGTGGATGATATATATTTCACAACAAATTTTGATTGTCATATGTATTGCTACTTTTTAATGTCTCTGTGTTATATGTATATATATATATATATATACATATACACACACACACACACACACTCCAGATTTTTCAAAATATGAAATATATGTGTCTTACTGTACACTCTATAAATTCATTGATGCTCATGTATGTGGATTTATAATCAATATTTCACAAGATTATTCTCAAAAATATTCATCAACCCGAAATAAATATTGTTTCCTAGTACTGACAACTAACTTCAGTGAATGGTGCATACAAATCCTAATATTTCTACAGTAACTCATCCTGTTTAACATCAATGCAAGTAGATTCCTATGGGATATGATGTGACTTTTGACATTCATTTTTATTTAACACTGGTACTTTACAATTTCTTCAGTTTATGCACATCATAGGATATATATTTCATCCACAAGTTCGCAAATTATAGGCATTTGTTTCACTTTCAATCACTTCCTGTTTTAGAACACATGTATTCCTCCAGGTTTCTTGACGGGTCTTTCAGTGAGACTTCTTTCCAAACACTTTATTTTCGATTTCCATAATCACTTTTGAAGCAAAACTCACACACCCTTCATGATAATCCATAACCCTAATGTTAACATTAGATGTACAACTGGTTGAAATGAATGAATGTATATCAATATAAGATTTCGTATATATTTTCAGATATTAATTCAATCCATTATTTAAAGTGGAATCAGTTATATTATTTATTCACAGTATCGTCTATTCATGCATTATCTCTATATTCATAGACACAGGATACACCTCATTGAACTCCAGTACTAATTAATACATCTTCAACATATTGCTCCCAGAAATGGTGGAAGAAATACCCATGTCACCTAATCTACATATACATTTTATCACAGTAATATTCAGGAAACAAAAAACACAAACGTCACACTTATGATTGTACCAAACCTAAACGGAAATTGAACATGGATTACTAAAAACATCCATGTCCAGGTTGCCTAATGTGCTCAAATGAAAATCCTATTGGTGACTACATATTTGTTTCTTCCAAAGATTATATAATCAAACTCAACCCTTTTGAAAAAGTCTAATCCTGTCACTCACTTTATACTTTGCCTGATTTTGTAATGTCTCAATTGATATCTTCTTTCCTAGATATTTTCCCCAGTTCATCATTGTGACTGAATCTTCACATGTGGTGACACTTACATTCACCCTCTAACCGAAACCCTATTGCTAAAGAACATTTGTTCCAAATCTATTATTCCCTCCTTCCTAAACCTACCGAATATCTTCCTAATCCTAACTTCTATCACTTTTTGACTGGATGTTCTCTTCTACATTCCATCATCCCAGGTACAAGATACTATGCCATTGTATATCGATTTATCTGAGACATCTGTGCAGAAAGTAATTCAAAGCTAAGTATACCAATCAAGGGCCCAATGACCTTCTGGGCTTCAAATCTTACTTAGATTTCTGTTTTCATAATTGTATTTCACCTATATATTGTTGTAAATATTGCAGGATCCCAATACCTTTATTCATCCTGTAGAATGATTCCTAACTGAAATTGAATCTGTTATTAACCCTAAGCATACACTGTTCCCTCAATCTTACATTACAGAAGAGCAGGGACAGAGTTGGTCTTAAAATACAGGAATGTAGGGGATCTTTAACCTGCTAATAACCACAAAGGTCCTTGCAGAAATCATCCCTGGAGAAGATATAGGCAGCTATGAAGGACCTGAGAGAGCAAAAGTCATCTACCATGGAAAGCAACCTGGTCATGATGAAGGGTTGTGTCTGAATCATCCTCTCTGATCTTAATGTAGAGAAGATGGACCAAAGCAGGCAATTATGGAGAGCTGTTCCTGGGTGCCTATGTTTGATTTATCATTCTAACTTGTGAAAGTGTCACAAAGAGTAGGGGAAGCCTCCATCTCATGGGACCCTTGGAAGCAACTGTTAGGACAAACTGGTTGCCAAGGCAGTGACCTCATTCAGTTCAGGAAGGAAGTGACCTCACCTCACTTCCTTGGTGATGGAATTCTCTGAACTTGGGATTCGGGAAGCCAGGCACCCAAAAGCAGTCCCAATCCAAGTCCCATTGGTCTCACTTGTTTGGATTTACCGAGGACAGGGTCAGTCTTTTTTGGTACCTACTGATGTGAGGATGGCCAAATGCCAGGAAAGCTCTGAAGAGGGTCCTTTTCTGAGAAAGCAGGTAGTGGCTCAGCACTCGCTTCTGACAATTTCAGAGAGGTGGCCAAAGAGACCAGATCTGAGATAGGACAGGCCATTTCTGGTGAACATAGCATGGTCCACCACTCAGAGGAAACTCCGGATAGTCACAGACCTACTTGGGGGAAGGAGGTGTCTTTGTGGGTGTGGGTGTGGGTTTGTGGTTTTGTCTCATATTCTGAGAATAGGTAGGAAAGGCGGTTTACTTGGTTTGGAGTGAACAGATTTTACTAAGTCATTTGACAAGGCGAGTGTTTCTATGTCTGTGTAACCCACTGTGTCAGTGGTTGTAGATATTAGAAAAGAGGATGCATCATTGGATGTGTCCTGTCTAGTAGAAAGCTTCCCAGCATTCATCCTGCGCAATTTATGAATGTACTGCAGCTTGCCTTATCGATGGGCAACACCTGCTATCTTCCTAAGTTCCTGTTTTCTTTCTGAATTCTGGCCACTCTGTAGAATAGGCTCATGGTTTTGTGTCCAAGGTATGTACCACCTCCAATCTCTGTGACATGGCCATGTACTGAATAGCTGAAAGGAATGGCGACCATGTCAGAAAACTCAGATATCAGTGTGACCATGAAAGTCTCAGTGGAGAAACCCTGCTTTGGGCCTTTAGATTACCTATTGTTCAGCTGCCCTGAAAGTTGAGAGAAACAAAAACCATGAGTACTGAATAAATGTTGCAGCAGTTGGAACATGTCGCTGTATTGAGGTTCCCTCACCAGACTTTAGTTTCCCCAGTTATCTGGACTGTCAACGTAACCTTTTAATTTTAGTGTTACAGTTGTCCTTCCCCATTAGATACAGTGTAATAATTTCATGTCATCTGATCTTGCAAAATCCTTTTACTAGTACGACCTTTGTGTCTAATAGAGAAATCTTCACTTCTGTTACTCAGGGCTGGATAATCGTACTAGCAGACACGAAGACTACCTGTTTAGGTTAGGAATATAAGTAGGTCTTAACCTAAAAAATCTGCCTCTGGCAGCTCCTCTTGATAGTCTCTTTTTATAGTTATCAGGCATTCCTATCTGAGAATCCTTCTTTTAGTTTCCAGTCTTACTTATTTTGGGAGGCTAACATAAATTGTATACCTTAAAATTTTATTATTATTATTATTATTATGATGATGATGATTATTATTATTAATTAAAATGCCCAGGAATGGCTGTATTTTCGTTTTAACTGTCTTTGCTAACTGTTTAAGATGAAACAGTCAAACTGACTTCTGTTTCTATCTATTTTTCACAGTCAGCTGAGCTTTTATGGGAGTCAATTCTGGGGAAACTTGAGAGCAGCTTCTCAGTTCTGATAGTGCCATTTTCGTTAGGTGGGTCCAGGTCTTGCTTGACCATGTGGTTTCCCTCAGAACCATAAGAATGTCTCCCTTCTCTGATAACTCTCCTCTTCATGGCAAATGCACTCATTGGCTTTATGTTCTCCAGTGGTCTCATTATTTTTCCTGATCTGGAGGTTATTTGGCCCAGAGTTGCAAAGCTCTTTAGAGAAGTCCCCTGTTCCCTGGATTCAGACTGACTCAGAGGGCAAGAGCCAAATATTGGTTTTCTTGGCCCTTTTCATTTAACTTTAATTAAATCCTAATCTGAAACATCCAGCAAATAAATTTTAACAGCCTTATATTACAAGTACTGGGATTTAATGTCTATAACTTTATAATTATTTATCTTTTAATTAATTGGGATCTGTATTATTCTGTCTTATAGGTGATGACTTATTATCTTAAATTAACCCATGTTGTGTTCTTAAAGCAACACTTCTGTAAAACACTAACAGGGAATCTTTAGATCACTTATAAGGAAATTACAAAATAAAAATTTTTAACAAGAGTAAAAATACTTAGTTCGTGTAACAGCTACCCTAAATTTTTTGGCTGAGTTATACACTATATCCCCTGTTTAAATCCTAGTAATCTTGACACAAATCAAAAACCAAAGAAACTTTTGAACATAACTTTAAATGAAATAAAATCTGACCTACTGCTTTCGTAGTCATTCTCACATGTTGTAAGATGGGACACACAGCCTTATTTCAGTTAAGGCAGGGCTCTATATGAATCTTTAGTGTTTTAGATCTAAAGGTGATCTTTGTTTTTTAAATATCATTTTACAAAGTTTACATAAATTGTGTCAGGTCACATGAACATTTGCTAACACCGTATGATATCAGATTTAAAACATGAATTAAAGAAAGGCTGAAAGTTTTTAACCTTTACATAGATTAGGCTCTCAATAACTTAAAAATACATTTAAATGGTTCCCCAATGTAAAAAGTAACATAAAACTTTACATATCTTATTGATAACAGGTAAATAAATCCCCAATATATTTTTTTACCATATAACTTTAGAACAACAGATTGATATAATGCTCTTTTCAAGTTTCTACCTTACAGACTTGTATACCTGGGAGATATGAGCACATTGACAGCAACACAATTACATTGATGTTTCTACATTAACCAAGTTTAGCTTTTAAAGAAATGGCAGTACAGTTCTCTAAAATAACAGTTCTTATGTATTCAGTTGTTTAATTTTTATGGTTGTTTGCTCTAGAAAAAAATAAAACAATAACACAGTTTTATGGGTAAACTTATGTTTTCAGAAATTTTTGTCTCTTTAACACATGACTGAATTTTACAATCTTATACACACTTTAGTACAAACTTATACAGACCTTAGTAAATCAATCAGATATCAAACAAAACTACTCGTGAATGAGTAATCCCATATGAAATTTACTTTACTTATTTATTAAAATATTAGACAATTGTATTGAAAATTGTAAACCATTTTTTTGTTGTTGAAGGAAAAGTCCTTGAACAAAGGCATATTAGACCTTTTGTAGACATTAATATTTTATTAGATTTTTGAACACCTAGAAAACCTTGTGAGCTTAAATTTAAAGAGCAATTCCCTACAGAACAGAACAGAGGACAGAACCATTCTCATTACTGTCCCAGAGAGGGGTATATGTTAGCCTACCCAGGCCACCTCCCTGTCATCAGAAGTACTCTCCCTTAACTGGATAGCAGATGTTATAAAGGTGTCACTTACCTATGGAGGCCTCCTCTACCAGGAGCTTGCTAATAGTTTTAGTGCTTTGGTTCTCTGCAGTGCTCCACGAACTGAAGGCTCAATCCAAGGCCTTGGAACGTCTTAAGTTGCACACCCCCTAGAGTGGCTCTCCAGTGTGGAGCCCTAGAGGGCAGGCCAGCTTCAGAATTTCCACAGTCTGGTCTTGTGATCTGGTCGGGCAGGGTTATCTCGCTTTGGAACTCCAAAATGTAAGACCAGAATGCAAGAAAAGACCACTGACTCCAATTAAAATCAAATTAAGGCAAGCTTATTATTTCAACCGGCCAGGCTGCCTCTCCCTCCCAAAATGGCGGGAACAAGACAGCAACCCAACTTTCCTACAGCCCAGATATGTAGCCCAGAAAGATACACAAAAGGGGGGTTACAGTTAAGAGAACTTTGACAAGCATCACACTAATGGTATATTACATTTTTTTTTTTTGCTGGCCCTAACATCAGAATTTATGAGGACCATTAGAGCCTCAGAGACACGTTGTCTGGCCAGGGAAAGAAAAATATTTATGAGGTATCATTAAAGTTTTAGAGAGCGCTGGTGTCTGGTCAGAGATCCAGACATGGGTGAGTTCAAGGCACTGGTAGGCATTCCAAGCAGGTTCAGAATTTGCGCTAATTTATAGTAAAGCCAAAATTATCTTTTCATGGCTTTGTGGCAAGATGGCCCCCAATTTTAATGAAAGATCAGGTTGGATCTATCAACCCTGTCCCTTACTTTTGGAAACTCCCCTACCACCTCCAAGGTTGTGAACTCCTGAGGATTTTGCATTCCTGATAGGTATTCACAGATTTTCTAACTGTTCTCCTCTAATTGTGTCTTACTTGGGGCCGAAGTAATATGAAGGCATTATTCTGGATGAGAGTGGAAAAATTTTGTGTAGCACATATTTGCATACACATTGGATTCATTATCTAATTTTCCATTCGAAATACTGAATCCCTGACACTAACCAATAGCTGACTAGACTCTGACTACTAAACCATTATGATGGAGAAAAATAACCCAAACAGAATAGAAATACAAGCAGTTCAGAGGAGGAATGGTGTACAGTTGGACTGGTCTTTTCGATGATAAAGGGTTGGTGTTATAAATCCAGTAAATTTTTTGTTTAAATAGTTCTCAATGTGTTTTAAAGTAAACAAATATGGGAATTCCTGTCTCCCTTTCTCTGTAGCCTATTCAGCACATGTAATTTTATATGCACATATAGAATCCTACCTGGTATCACACATACATACTTTTGAGGTTACAGTTACTAGGAAGATACAAATTTTGAGAAGAGATCACTCCTCCAAAACGATTTTGGAACTGAAAATTCAAACTATGGGTGAGCTTCCTAGTTGAAAAACATTATACATAAATCCACGTTTACTAAAATAAATACTTTTGCATCTGTTGATGATATATATTTAATGATGAATTTCGATAGGCATAAATATTGCTACATTTTAATGTCTGTGTATATATATATACACACTCTCCAGATTTTTCAAAATATGAAATATATGTGTCTTACATTAACTCCCTGAATTCATTCATGTTCATGTATGTGGATTTATAATCAACTTTTTACAAGATTATTCTCAGAAATATTCATCCACCTGAAATACATATTTGTTTTCTAGTACTGAAAACTAACTTCAGTTAATGTTGCATACAAATCCTAATATTTCTACAGTAATTGACCCACTTAAACATCATTGCCTGTAAATTTGTATGGGACATAATGTGTATTTTGACGTTCATTTTTTTACAACACTGGTACATTATTATTTCTTCAGTTTATGCACATCATAGGATATATATTTCATCCACAAGTTCACAAATTTATAGGCATTTGTTTCACTTTCAATCACTTACTGCTTCAAAACACATGTATTCCTCCAGGTTTCTTAACTGGTCTTTTCATGAGACTTCTTTCCAATCACATTATATTTGATTTCCATAATCAATTTTGAAACAAAGCCCACACACTCTTCATGATAAACCATAAACCTAATATTAAAATTAGATGTATAACCGGTTGGAATGAATGATTGTTTATCAATATAAGATTTCCTCTATATTTTCAGATATTAATTCAATCCATTATTTAAAGTGGAATCAGTTATATTATTTATTCAGAATATCGTCTATTCATGCATTATCTCTATATTCATAGACACAGGATACACCTCATTGAACTCCAGTACTAATTAATACATCTTCAACATATTGCTCCCAGAAATGGTGGAAGAAATACCCATGTCACCTGATCTACATATACATTTTATCACAGTAATATTCAGGACACAAAAAACACAAACATCACACTTATGATTGTACCAAACCTAAACGGAAATTGAACATGGATTACTAAAAACATCCATGTCCAGGTTGCCTAATGTGCTCAAATGAAAATCCTATTGGTGATTACATATTTGTTTTTTCCTAAGATTATATATTCAAACTCAAGCCTGTTGAAAATGTCTAATCCTATTACTCACTTTATACTTTGTCTCATTTCGTAATGTCTCTATTGATATCTGTTTTCCTACATATTTTCCCCAGCTCATTATTGTAACTCATTCTTTACATGTGCTTACATTGACATTCACTTTCTAACCAAAACCCTATTGCTAAAAATATTTTGGTTCGAATCCTATACTCACGCTTTTTTCTAAACCTACTGACTATCTTCTTAATCCTACCTACTGTCCCTTTTTGACTGGATGTTCTCTTCGACATTCAATCATCCAAGAAAAAAGGTCCTATGCCATTTTATATCGATTCAGCTGAGGCATGTGTGCAGAACATAATGCAAAACTAAGTCTCCCAATCAAGGGCCCAATGCCCTTCTGAGCTTCAAATCTTACCAGGATTCCTGTTTTCATACTTATATTTCACCTATATATTCTTGTAAATATCGCAGGTTTCCAATACCATTAATCATCCCGCAGAATTATTCCTAACACAAATCGAACATGTTTTTAACCCTAACCATACACTGTTCCCTCAATCTAACATTGCAGAAGAGCAGGGAAAGTGTTGGTCTTACAATACAGGAATGTAGGGGATCTTCCACATGCTGAGAACCTCAAAGATACATGCAGAAATAATCCCTGGAGAAGATGTATGCAGCTATGAAGGACTTTTGAAAGTGAAAGTCATCTTCCATAGCAAACAACCTGGTCAGGATACAGGTTTGTGTCTGAATCAGCCTCTCACTTTTTAATGTAGAGAAGATGGACCAAACCAGGCCTTTGTGGAGAGCTCTTCCCAGGTGCCTATGGTTTATATACCATTCTAACTTGTGAAAGTGTCACATGAAGTAGGGGCAGCCTCCATCTCAAGGGACCATAAGAAGAAACTGTTAGCACAAAGTGGTTGCCAAGTCAGTGACCTCATTCATTTCAGGAGGAAGTGACCTCACCTCACTTCCTTGTTTTTGGAAGTCTCTGAACTTGGAATCCAGGAATTCAGGCACCCAGAGCCAGTCCCAGTCCCACTCCCAGTGGTCTCACTTGTTTGGATTTACCAAGGTGAGAATCGGTCTTTCTTGGTGCCTACTAATGTGAAGATGGCCAAATGCCAGAAGAGCTCAGAAGAGGGGCCTTTCCTGAGAAAGCCGGTAATGGCTCACTGCTGGCTCCTGTCAGCTTCACACAGTTGGCCAAGGATACTAGATCTGAGACAAGATAGTCCAATTCCGTGAAACATAGAATGGCCCACCAGTCAGAGAACACTCTGTATAGTCACAGACCTCCTTGGGGGAAGGAGGTGCCTTTCTGGGTGTGGGTGTGTGTTTGTGGTTTTGTCTCATGTTCTGAGAATAGGTAGGAAAGGCAGTTTGTTTGGTTTGGTGTGAACTGTTTCTGGTAAGTCATTTGACAAGGCGATTGTTTCTATTTCTGTGTATCCCACTGTGTTTGTGGTTGTAGAAATTAGAAAAGAGAATGCATCAATGGATGTTTCCTGTCTAGGAGAAAGCTTCCCAGGATTCATCTTGCCCCAGATATGTACAACCTCCAAGATCTTTGACAAAGCCATGTACTGGACAGCTGAATGGAATGGGAGCATCTCAGAAAACTCAGATATCAGTGTTACCAGGAAAGTCTCAGTGGAGAAACCCTGCAATGGGCCTTTTGCTTGCCTATTGTTATGTTGGCCTGAATGTCAGGAAGGTCTTTGCCTCAGGCCACCCCTTTGTGAAGCCTGAAGAAAACAGTTTTCAAATGGAAATGAGTGGATATCACCAGTGATTCTTTCCTTAATTGCTTTGGAAAGGGATGTGTCTGAATCAGCATTTTGGCCCTGTGTAAGGCTGTGGCTTAGATTCTCAGCACCTGATGGATCTAAAGAAAGATCCCTTGTGTGCATCCAAAACCAACATCTCCAAAAGAGCACTCATTGTGGATGAAGTCTAACCAACTCCACTAACCAACTCACAGTTATAGTAAATAACTTTTGAAGTTGAAGGGACCCCAGTAAACTTTGAAGTAGATACAGGGGCATTATACTCAGCCTTTAAGGCCCCATTGGGCCCTATATCAAATAAAAGGTCTCTAGTTCAAGGGGCTAATGGCAGTAAATATCGGGCTTGGACAACTAAGAGGTACATGGACCTGTGGAAAGGAAAAATCCATCACTCCTTCCTAGTAATCCCAGAGTTCCCGGCCCCATTGATGGGTGGAGATCTGCTCACCAAACTCTGGGCCATAATGACTTTTAACCCTGAAGGCCCCCAAGTGGAATTTCTAAATCCTTCAGTAAAAACTCCTATAGTCATGGCTTTAACAATGTCAGTAGAAAATGTACATCAACTCACTCACCTTGGCTCAAAGAAATTGCAGGCATTCCTGAAAGATCAAGAACAGAGTTTTCTACTAACCGACTCACAGCGAAAGGAAATAACTGAATGGGTATCAAAAGCGTCTCAGGTCCATCAATTGGTTAATGCTTACCCTTTTAAGCTTCCTGCAGGAAAACACCTTCGAAGAACCAGACCAGAAAAATTTTCAGAAGTGAACTTTACTGAAATTAAGCCAGCAAGGTATGGACTTAAATATCTCCTAGTCTTTGTAGATACATTTTCAGGATGGATTGAAACCTCCCCCCCCCAAAAAAAAAAAAACAATGGCTCAAATCGTGGTCAAGATGATACTGAAGGATATTTTTCCAAGATACGGCCTGCCTAAGGTAATAGGGTCTGACAATGCACTGGTGTTCATGGCCCAGGTAAGTCATGGGTTAACCTGTACCCTGGTGATTAATTGCTAGTTACATTATGCTTATAGATCCCAGAGCTCAGGACAGGTAGAAAAAATAAATAGAACCATTAAAGAGACCTTAATGAAATTAAGCTTAGAAACCAGCTAAAAGATTGGACTATACTCCTGCCTTATGCACTGTATCATCTAAAAAATACTCCCTCTGTTTCTTTGTGTAACCTCTCCCCCTGTGAAATTCTCTATGTTGCCCCTCCTCCAGTAAGGGACCTAACCCCAACTCTAAGACCTAAGGATCCCTTCCACACCCCCTTGCTTGACACACTTAAAGCTCTTGAAAGAACTCAGCGATACCTGTTAAAACAGCTGGCCACGGCCTACCAACCTGGGGACAAGGAGACTCCACATCGATATCAAGTAAGAGACTTCATCTACATAAGATGACATCAGGTGTCATCCCTGGAACCCCGCTGGAAAGGAAATACCACGTGCTACTTATAACACCTACAGCGGTAAATGTAGACAGAACCCTTTCCTGTATCCATGCCTTCCATCTCAAGCCTGTGCCCTGTCCAGACTCTGGCTGGAAACTGGAAATGACTGGTAACCCTTTCAAATTGTGTATTTGGCATGTGTATAAGGCTATAGACTCTCCCCTTGGCCACCACTAGTCCTAACCCTCATCAGCGAATTCAGCAGCAATGGCTGATCACAAATCCTCATAGACCAGAAGAATGGTCTATCTCGCTTACAGCCCACATAGGGAACTGTTGGTCATCTCAACATTTGTCAGCTGCCTATAGGTTTTTCCTATTGGGATATCCCTGATAAAGCAGATCCCACTAAAATTTCATTAAATCCCTTTCGTATCATAGATAATGAAAACAAATATTATGGATGTAGGGACACGTGAGCCAGATGCAGGTTGGCTAGCCTAGATTACTATGTTTGCCTCGAAGACTATCAAAGCCACAAACAGCCACGGCTGTGTGGGGGGAAAGCCGACTTCTTCTGTAAGTCATGGGGATGTTAGCATACAGGGACTGCCTGGTGGAACTCAAACTGCTCATCAAATTCAATACACAGAATTGGCCATATTACCAATTAGACAACCAAAACCTGTGACCCCCAGACGGGTCTCCAGATCCTCACATTCTGCATGACCTTTTTAACTTCTGCAAGTGCTCAAAAGGGTTAAAGGAGATTCCCCTATGTGGAGGTTTTTTCCCTCCTTTGCTCACATCCTGAACTATACTTCTCCAATAGTTCCTCAAACTCAGCCTTCTGCTCCAGACTCTCTGCTGGCACTCCCACCTCAGCAACCTGATTTCTCCCCTCCAATTACTAGATCAAAAATCAAAACCTCTGCCGGTTCTCAGACAATTGCCCCCTTGCTGAGGTATCCGGTACTGAGGTACCCCTCCACACACTCACTCCTCTCTTCTCCTGTCAGTGCCCGCACTGGGTCCCATAAGGTCCTCTTACCAGCTAACCCAAAGCTCAAACCAGCTGAGGAGATCCCTCAGACCCCTATCCAAGATGTAATTAAAATGGCCTTTAAAGTTGCTTTGTCATCACTGTAAACAGGTGACTAAGAATTTAAAATACCTCACATGCTTTTTGGGATACTCACTCCCGTCGTCCCCTCTGCTCTACCTGTTCTACTGCTCAAGTTTTTGTTGCTAGGAAAATCCCAAACCCCTTTTCCAATATTCTTTTACATTTCTACTTCCTCATTCTCAGATCCATGAAACTGCTCTCAGCCTTGCCTTCCACGTCTTCCCCCTCTCTACCAGGCCCACAGAAAAGTCTTAAATGACCTTCTCCAGAAGTCTTCACCATGGCTGACTTTAGGACTTTCAGCAAAAGAGTTCCTTTAAAAGAATTCACTGTAGATAAACTTCTTCTTTTCGTGTTGCCCTGGTCTACTTGGCAACTGGCGAAAAAAAATCAGCACTCCTGAGCTAGACACACCCATATTAGTTTTTCACAAAATATGTGAACAAGGCCTCTGGCCTTGAGTGGGGGCTTCACAGAGATGGCTACATTTCTAAGATAAAGAAGTTACCAACTAGGCTCCATGGTAACAGCTGGCAGGGCGAAAAAAAAAGAGAAAAAAATCTCTCCCCCTTTCAGGTGTCCTTGAAAAGTTAACTTGCCCAGAACAGAGGATAAAATAAAAGATAGAAAAACAGCTTTTTGTGAACTTCTGCCGACTTTGAACTTCTGAGCCCCTTCCCTTACATGTTGGGTACAAATTATGAAACTACCTAAACTTGGGGTTCAGGGGATTAATTGATTACAACAGAAGCAATGCCCTCTAAATCCGTTTGCAACCAAATAGGACTGTTTTCCTGTCTTCAGTGCTATCTTAGGTGCTTTGCCTCGTCCGTCCCTATAACAGAAAGATTCTATATACTTAAACATTGTTTATGTTTTCATGAAATAGTCAACAGATGTGATTAATTATGTAATGGTGCAGATGTTTCCCAGAGTGCTCTATGATGACGCAGGTCCATTTAAAGATCAAATAGGAGGGCATGCAACTCAGTTCTGCTGGGAACCTGTATCTCTCACTTTAGCCATCCTATTAGGAATAGGAGTTGCTGCATGAGTGGGCACAGGAATCAATGCCCTAGTCCAAAGGACACAACCAATGCCCTAATTAGAAGCAGCAATAGACCAAAAATTAAAGATAATAAAAGGTCCATCACAGCTTTACAGGAATGTTTAACCTCTGTCTATGAATCTGTTTTACAGAACAGGCGAGCGATAAAACCTCCTCTTCATGAGAGAAGGGGGACTTTGTAGTGCATTGAGGGAAGAATGTTGTTTTTGTGCCGGCCACACTGGAGTTGAAAAGAATCTATGAGTAAATAAAGAAAACGCATTGAAGAGCGTCAACGAGAAAGAGAGGCCCAAAAAGGGTGGTTTGAGTCTTGGTTCACACAGTCCGTCTGGTTAACTATGCTTTCATAAGCCCTGGCTGGTCCATTAATAATCCTCATATTATTGCGAACTGTAGGACCCTGTTGGCTAAACCATGGAGTTTCCTTTCTCCAAGCTCAAATTGGACAAGTTAAACTTATGGTAATCAGACAACAATATACCACACTAGAAGACATAAAATGTAACACCCATCAGTGATGACTTTTATGATTAAAAGTAACCAGAAGAAGAAGTGGGGAATGAAAGGTTAATGAAATAGGTACTTGTCACTTCCTGTTTTTCTGTACGCTTAACAAAACACTGTTGAAATCTTGAGAACTGTTTGCTAATCTTGTTCCCAGAATGTGCTGTCCCCAACTGCCAAACTGCAGAATTTGCTCAGTCACGCAGTTGAAAGCAAACGGCCTACTCGCCCTGACCCATCAAAAAACTTCCATTCCTGCCTTCTCCAAGAAAAGTACATAAGCTCTGCTTAAGGTGTTCTCAGGGCTCTCTGCTCTATTCAACTGAGCTCTGAGCCCCAGCATGCTGGACCCACAATGAACCCTTTGTAGTTGCATGAGACAGTCTCTTGGTCATCTCTTCCTCCTATACTCGCCTGACCATTACAATATTTCACCTCTATATTCTTAAAAATATCTCAGGTTCCCAACACCATTATTCATCCAGCAGAATGATTCCTAACACAAATCAAACATGTTATTAATCCTAACCATACCATCTACCCTCAATCTAACTTTACAGAAGAGCAGGCACAGAGTTGGTCTTACAATACAGGAATAGAGGGGATCTTTCACCTCCTGAGAAATTCAAAGGTCTATGTAGAAATGATCCCTGGAGAAGATGTAGGCACCTATGAAGGACCTGAGAGAGCAGAAGTCATCTTCCATGGCAAACAACCTGGTCAGGATGAAGGGTTGTGTCTGAATCAGCCTCTCTCTTCTTAATGTAGAGAAGATGGACCAAACCAACCCTGTGTGGAGAGTTGTTTCCTGGTGCCTATGGTTGATATACTATTCTAACTTGTGAAACTGTCACAGGTAGTAGGAGCAGCCTGCATCTGAAGGGACCCTTGGAAGCAACTGTTAGGACAAAGTGGTTGCCAAGGCAGTGACCTCATTCAGTTCCTGAAGGAAGTGACCTCACCTCACTTCCTTGATGATGGAACTCTCTGAACTTGGGATCCAGGAAGCCAGGCACACAGAGCCAGTCCCAGTCCCAGTCCCAGTGTTCTCACTTGTTTGGATGTACCAAGGACAGAATCAGTCTTTCTTGGTACCTACTGATGTGAGGAAGGCCAAATGCCAAGAGAGTTCTGAAGACGGGCCTTTCCTGGGAAAAAAGGTAGTTGCTCACAGCTTGCTCTTGACAACTTCACAGAGTTGGATAAGAAGAGGAGATCTGAGACAGGACATGCCATTTTGAGGGAACATAATATGCCCCACCGGTCAGAGGACACTCCTGATAGTCTCAGAATTACTTGGGGTAAGGAGGTGCCTCTGAGGGTGTGGTTGTAGGTTTGTGATTTTCCCTTGTTCTGAAAATAGGTAGGAAAAGTGGTTTGTTTGGATTTAGTGAACATTTTCTAGAAAGTCCCTTGACAAGGCGAGTGTTTCTGTGTCTGTGTATCCCACTGTGTCCATAGTTGTAGACATTAGAAAAGAGAATGCATAAATGGATGTGTCCTGTCTAGTAGAAAGCTTCACAGCATTCATTTTGCCCAATTTATGAATGGACTGCGGCTTGCCTGATCGATGGGCTACACCTGATATCTTCCTAAGTTCCTGTTTTCTTCCTGAATTCTGGAGACTCTCCAGAATAGGCTCATGGTTTTTTGTCCAAGTTATGTACCACCTCCAAGTTCTTTGACATGGCCATGTACTGGATAGCTGAAGGGAATGGCGAGCATCTCAGAAAACTCAGAAATCACTGGGACCAGGAAAGTCTCAGTGGAGAAACCCTGCTTTGGGCCTTATGCTTACCTATTGTTCTGTTGCCCTGAATTTCAGGAAGGCCTTTGCCTCAGGCCACACCTTTTTGAAGCCTGAAAAGAAGAGTTTTGCAATGGAAATAAATGGGCATTACCTGTGGCTCTTTGCTTAATTTCTTTGAAAAGAATGTGTCTTATTCAGACTCTTGAGCTTGTGTGAGGTGGTGGCTTAGAGTCTCAGCACCTGATGGATCTAAAGAAAGATTCCATGTGTACATCCAAAACCAAAATGGCCAAAGAGCAGTCCTTGTGGATGAAGTCTCTCACCTTGCTCGGTAACTTTCCTGACCTCCATCAAGTGAGAATAGGGATTCTTTGGGTCAAATAAGTTCCTCAAACCCTGCAGAGGCTAGCCCATAGGTGCTTAGATTTTCTCATGACTCCAATTCACATAAAGAATCTAAAACCCACAGTCAGTAGGCCTCAAATTTGAGAAGCAGAGCAGTATTAATGGCAGGCCTTTTTGATCATTCCTGGTTCACAGGAAGGGTGTACAGGCCACCCTGACTTTAGGCAAATGAGATGCAAGGAAAATTTTTTGGACACTGTCTTGGGGTGAACACCTCATGGAAACTTCCAGCCAGAAGTTATTATGAGTGCCTAAATGGAAGAAGATGAGGTCATGTGGGATTGTTTTGGTTTGAATCGTGGTCATTTGTGTGGCGGTTGGAAGAGACGACTGGGTCCACCTTGGCTTGAACTCTGGTGTGATTACCCTAAGAGACTGCATTCTGTAACTGACATCATTGAAGTATTTCCATGAATTGTGTTGAAATTTTAGGAGGCCACGCATGAGATTTGCCCTTGGAAACTGAGATCTAGGCCCAGGGTTGCTTTCCGCAGAGCACTGGGAATCTCAGCCAAGATATCACATGATTTTATTCTGAACGACTTGGCAGCTATAGTTGAGAGTCAAAACACACATGGACCTCACGTTGTAGACCTCAATGCACCTTGCTTCATGTGACCTTTTGGCTACTCTTTGGGAAGACTTGCCTCTGAGAGTTCTCCAAAGCTTTTATGGAAATGAGCATCCTCAACATTTAATTGTTCCTGAATGAATTGAAACCCACATTGCCTCCAACTTCATGCTTGAAAAATGGCTCGATAAATACCATGAAATTTTTTTTTAAATTTTCATGAACAGGTGGCACTGGAGGACATTTGGATATCCTGTTGATGATTATGAGTATACCAGACAGTGCCTTGATTGACTGGGTTTCAAGAAAATGGTGTAGAACAGAGATGCCAGTAAGTTGGAGTCTGCTGACTAGTGGGCTTATAGCCGTGGTGGGCAGGTGTGTGATGGAATATCTGTGGTGGGGGCATGTGGATCTGCCATTGGCTTCCAAATGGCTTGTGGCTGACATGGTGCAGCCAACAGACCCTTACAAGTAAAGGGACCTTGTTATATGGAGAAGTTTCAGGGGAATGTTCAGAATCAGGTTGCTATGGTCAAGGGGCAAGCTATGAGGGATAGAACCTTGGTTGGTGCATTCTCCTACAGACCCTGACCCACCACATATGACAGAACTCCCTTCATCACTGTTTTTCAGTTGAACTCCTTGTATTTCGTGAAGCAAATACTAAACACCCAGTGCAGCAGCAATAAACACCACAAAATGTGGAGGATGACCCAATGACTTCACAGTCCACAAGGGGAGACACTTAGCCCCCAGTGGCCCCAGTTTACCGACTAGGATTGAATTCAGCACTGCTACCGCATGTTCATTGGAAAATATTAAACCATGTCCTCCAGGTAACATAGATGCAGACCCAGCTGTAATGGTCTCACTACAAGGAAGGTAAAGCTCCTGACAACAACATATATTTCAAGTGCTCAAACTCAGAGGCAGTTTCTCAAGAAGTCTTTATGCCAGCACAGCTCCATGTTTGTGGAGTGTTTACCCTGTCCCTTACTTTTGGAAACTACTCTACCACCTCCCATGTTGTAAACTTTTGAGCATATTCCATTCCAGATATTTATTCCCAGATTTTCTAACTCTTGACTTTTAATGATGTATTACTTGGGACGAGGGTAATGTCAAGGCATTGTTCTGGATGAGAGTGGGAAAATTTTTGTGTAGCATATATTTGCATACACATTTGGTCCATTTTCCAATTTTCCATTCGAAATACTGAATACCGGACACTGACACCTAATCTACTAGACTCTGACTACTAATCCTAATAAGATGGAGAAAAACAACCCAAACAGAATAGAATTACAAGCATTTCAGAGGAGGCATGGTGTATAGTTGGACTTGCATTTTGCATTATATAAGGTAGGAGTTATACATCTAGTCAATTTTGTGTTGAAATAGTTCCCCATGTGTTTTTCTTTCGATTATTTTATTTTATTTTATTTTATTTTATTAGTTGGTTGTTCAAAACATAACAAAGCTCTTGACATATCGTATTTTATACATTAGATTCAAGTGGGTTATGAACTCCCATTTTTACCCCAAATATGGATTGCAGAATCACATCGGTTACACATCCACATTTTACATAATGCCCTATTAGTAACTTGTATTCTGGTAGCTTTCCTATCCTCTATTATCCCTGCTCCCCTCCACTCCCATCTTCTCTCTCTACCGAATCTACTGTAATTCATTTCTCTCTTTGTTTATTTTCCCATTCCCCTCACAACCTCTTATATGTAATTTTGTGTAACAATGAGGGTCTCCCTCCATTACCATGAAATTTACCTTTTCTCTACCTCCCCCCCCAACTCACGTCTCTGTTTAATGTTAATCTTTTCTTCCTGCTCTTCCTCCCTGCTCTGTTCTTAGTTGCTCTCATTATATCAAATAAGACATTTGGTATTTGTTTTCTACGATTGGCTAGCTTCACTAAGCATTATCTGCTCTAGTGCCATCCATTTCCCTGTAAATTCCATGATTTTGTCATTTTTTAGTGCTGCATATTACTCCATGGTGTATAAATGCCACATTTTTTTAATCCATTCATCTATTGTAGGGCATCTGGGTTGGTACCACAGTCTAGCAATTGTGAATTGTGCTGCTATGAACATCGATGTGGCAGTATCACTGTAATATGCTCTTTTAAGATTCAGGGAATAGTCCGAGAAGGGCAATAGCTTGGTCAAATGGTGGTTCCATTCCCAGCTTTCCCAGGATTCTCCATACTGCTTTCCAAATTGGCCGCACCAGTTTGCAGTCCCACCAGCAATGTACAAGAGTACCCTTTTCCCCACATCCTCAGCAGCACTTGTTGTTGTTTGACTTCCTAAAGGCTGTCAATCTTACTGGAGTGAGATGGTATCTTAGGGTGGTTTTGATTTGCATTTCTCTGACTGCTAGAGATGCTGAGCATTTTTTCATGTACTTATTGATTGATTGTATGTCCTCCTTTGAGAAGTGTCTTTTCAGGTCCTTGGCCCATTTGTTGATTGGGTTATTTGTTATCTTATTGTCTAATTGTTTGAGTTTTTTGTATACTCTGGATATTAGGGCTCTATCTGAAGTGTGATGAGTAAAAATTTGTTCCCATGATGTAGGCTTCCTATTTACCTCTCTTATTGTTTCTTTTGCTGAGAAAAAAACTTTTTAATTTAAGTAAGTCCCATTTGTTGATTCTTGTTATTAACTCTTGTGCTATGGGTGTCCTATTAAGGAATTTGGAGCCCGACCCCACAATATATAGACCAGAGCCAACTTTTTCTTCTAACACATGCAGAGTCTCTGATTTGATATCTAGCTCCATGATCCACTTTGAGTTAACTCTCTTGTGCATGTCGAGAGGAGGGGATTAAGTTCCATTTTGTTGCATATGGATTTTCAGTTTACCCAACACCATTTGTTGAAGATGCTATCCTTCCTCCATTGCATGCTTTTAGCTCCTTTATCAAATATAACATAGTTGTAGCTTTGTGGATTAGTCTCTTGTGTCCTGTATACCGTACCACTGGTCTACCCGCCTGTTTTGGTACCAGTACCATGCTGTTTTTGTTACTATTGCTCTGTCATATAGTTTGAAATCTGGTATCACTATACCGCCTGATTCACATTTCCTGCTTAGAATTGCTTTTGTATTTCTGGGTCTTATATTTTTCCATATGAATTTCATGATTGCTTTCTCTATTTCTACAAGAAATGCCATTGGGATTTTGATTGGCATTGCATTAAACCTATAGATAACTTTTGGTAATATCGC